>NC_142357.1:2672694-3037069 GCF_059441175.1 Urocampus carinirostris | reverse complement strand
TATTCCTCAAAAAATTTACTTTTTCCAACTCCTTTTCATCTGTTCTATCAATTCTTCTTAAATATCCCTCTTTAAACAATCTCAGCTCTTTTGAAAACGTACTTTTTTTAGCGTTTAGCTTTCTTTTTGACAAGTAAGACAGACAAACACACAACATAAGACATACACAGGGCCCAAACAATCAAACTTCTAATTAATTTAACAAAATTTGGTGATTTAGGTTTCTTTTTTTTTGTTGCACTTATCTAATGCCTGCTGTAGACAACTTCCCATTAAAGTCATATTGTTTTATCCAGTAAAATAGGGGTTTTATCGCTGAGGCATCTTCCTTTTGAATGACTTTCCAGTCTTTTCACGTAAAATCCTCTAAAAGCTTCTGTTTTACTTTACTTTGCCCCTTTTCCATTTTTAGAACTAAATTTGGACTCATTGGTTTTTAATACCTAGTGTATTCTAACACTGAGTTTCTCTTTCAACAGGATGGTGATAAATAACCTTTTGTGGTAAAACTCACTTCTATTTTTTCAGGCGGAGTTTTCTTGCCTACATGCATCCACAAAGGCTCACCATTTATTCCCTGTTGCTTTGGTATAAAATACAATTACCTAGTGGTAATAGTATTTTCTTTCACACTCACTTTCACTCTTTTTGAAGAACAAAGAACTTACCTTGAGTTATTTTTAAACAGAGAGGAACCCTTGCCCTTTTACTTAAGAGAGGAACCCTTGCGCTCTTACTTAAGAGAGGAAGCCTTGCCCTCTTACTTAAGACTTCACTGTCTTAAAGAACTTCCCTTGAGTTATTTTTGAAACGGAGAGGAACCCTTGCCCTCTTACTTAAGACTTCACTGTGTCTTAAGGCTCACTGGCCACGTTGCAACACTGCAGAGGAAACTGGTTTTAACTTCTTATATACAGCTTATATTATTGTATTCAGCTCCTTGTATATGTCAGGAACCAGGGCGGAATCTTGGACCCAATTGCGTTTGTTTTAAAGGAATCTTTATTGGAATGAGTTGTCAGAGCTTGCTTTGGACGCCGCTGTTTGTCGGTCACCAGCAGCGTCGGACGGAATGGCAGTTCCGTGACAGGTAGGCAGAATCGATACAGCTTAGCGGGCAGGTCGATGGCCAGGGCAGGAGAGTAGATCGTAAACGTGGGACAGAAACAGATCGAAACAGGAGGCAGGCAGAAATCAAGCAGGAGAAGTCTTTGGTACTGGTAATCTGGCGAAACACACAGAGAGACACAAGTACGGTCTGACACTCCCCTCTGGGGGCTGACAGCTTAAGAGGGGAGTGCCAGCCAATCAGAGAGAGCGCTCCTGCGCGCCAAATGGTTGCCCCAGGTGTCTTCGTTTTGGCAATCATGACAGTATACAGGATTCGGTCATGGTTCTGATACTTGTCCCAGTTGCTTTACACTCTGCTGTCAACCTCTCCAGTGAAAGTTTAAGACTGTGGTTAAATGAAGCACATCATCCTTAAAAAGTAGACATACAACGGTGAGGCCACCAAACCGGACGCCTAAAATAACCTCACGTTGGTTCTCATAATTCTGTCCATAAAGGTTATCAACTATCAGTAAATAAGGCAGCCTTAGAGGTGTCCAACCCTCACTAGAAACAAATGTGACTTCCTGCGGAGAATGCGGACCAAACTCTGGCACTGGTCAGGTAGAAAAAAGTAAACACACATAATAGGAATAAGTGTTAGTATCTGCTATCCCACTTTGTCCCAGATGACACTGGACTGGAACTGGTCATAGGTGTGTCTAATCACCACACACTTGTCCCTAATTTGTTCTCTTTTATACATCTCATACTTTGCTTCTGGTTTATCAAATAAATATGATCCTTATTTAATGGCAACATTTTACTCACCACAAATCACTTTTGTTTGTGCACCAGATTCCATCCTACTTTTTTCCCCTCAAGAATAGTTTAATGACAAAGTCTGGCACATTCTCAGCGCATTTTAGTTAGCCATCGGAACTAATGCTAATGCTGAATTTTGAGCCTGTCCGGATATCTGGAATACGTTTTGTTTCGGTTTTAGGGCTGAAAAAGTCCTTCCGACAGAAGCAGTGGATGCTGGTTTTTTTTTGTTTTTTTTCCCATCTTTTAATTGTGAGACTTCCATTATTGCCCCCTAGCAAATCATAGTTTGTGAAATCGCTGACGTTGAGTTACACCTTCGAAAAGACCCTGCTCTTCTAATGTGAAATCTGATTGGCTAAACTGACAGCGTTGTGAACTCTGATGTTATGATTTTGGGACTGAGGAGCTGATTCTGAAGGCCTACAGGTAGATTCCTGACCCTGGCAACAACTAAAAGCTAAAATTTGATCGGTTAAATGCTTGAATATGAAAGCACACATCTGAAACAGCGCAACCAGGGAAAAGGAATGAGAGACAACTTGGATGTGTTTTAGCATTCATTGAATATAGTCAACGTCACACAATTCAGATACTTTTCAGGCCAGCAGAAAAGGCTTTGCAGGCCCTGACGGCCCACCATGGTAGATAGTTACTGAATTATCCAGGACATGGCAAGAGACGATCACATGGAATAAGGAAGGACCCAAAAAGCATTTTGTTTGGAGGCGGAAGCAAGTTAAATAAGTCTGCTGCACCTATTTGAAAAATAACTCCTGTGCCAATGAACTGTGTGAGTAGTTTTAAATCATGTTTCCCTTGAGATATGCTTATTGGAAAAGCCACGGGTTATACAATGCAATTTAATTATCTTGCACTCAAACTGGAGTCATTTTTCTGAATCATTGCAGTCAGTGGCAGACGTTCCAGCGGGGAGGGCTGTGGCATTGATTAAGCAACAGTGTTTGAGCTGCTTGGGCCAATCGTGCATTAGGGGCAAATACACGGCACACACTAGCCAATCAGAATCAGTTTATCCCAAAGGCCATTGCCCCAGAACCGACCTCTACTTTCCAAAGTATACAAGAAAATGTTCCATTCTGAGCTCAGTCATGACCTTAACGTCTTTTCCAATTGCATCACATTTCATTGCTTTCACTGTCGTGGTCGCCAGAATGCAACTGGCTGTACATCAACATGACATGGTGCCTTACGGTCAGGAGATGAAGTTGTCTCCGGGCCAGTTGCCCTTCCAGCAAGACATACACACACACACTTACCCTAATTGCACTTATTTTATGTTGACTACTTTCCCCCAGGCTGACATTAACATCCACCTCTGTTTGTCGCTGCAATACATACAATATGAAGCTTTAAGTAAAAAGAATCAGTAGCTCCTGCAGCGTTTTATAGCTTTATTTCAGGGGAAATACTTTATTGATGACTGGAAGATTGGTTAAGTGCTGTGTGTTTGAGATTTGGGTTATGTGAATGCACAGAACATGTTGGTGGTTTAGTCTTTTCCAGATTTCTCAAATACACATGTCTGAAAATGCAAATTGTAAGCACAAACAATCACACAAACACAAATGTTGCTTCTTGATCCACTCGGGGGAAAACACAAACAACAATAAAAAAAAAAAAATCATCTTTCAAAGTACCGATCTCTACTTTTAAAATATGAAATATTAATAATATACAGTCAACCCTGTTTTTTATTGGGGGGGGGGTTCGGATGTTGCGTTGTAAAATACTTGTGATAGTCAAAAGCTGCAAAGTGGAATCTATTTTTCTTTATTTTTTTATTTATTAAAAAATCTATTAAACATGGAAACCAAAGGACAACCCTTTTTACAAGCTCAAGAAAAGCACTGACATTATAAACATTTTTTTAAACTGCTCCGTACTGTCAGATTATACTTTTAAAAACCATCTTGCTGCTATACAGTAATGCACCACGAAACTGACCAGAGAAAGAAGCCGGACTGACCAACACGGTAGCGGACCCCAGCCTGCCCCCGACCAACGAGTACGGATCGATCTTCGTCATAAGACCTGTGTCGCCACCTGGAATGTCCAGACACTCCTTCGCCCCGGAGCTGCCACCCTGCTGTCCCGAGAGCTCTGTCGCTATAACATCACCATGGCAGGGCTCTGTGAAGTACGATGGCAAGGCAATGGTGAAACAACAGCTGGCAACCATTGCTACATCTGGAGTGGCCCCGAGAGTCGGACCGGCCTTTACGGTGTGGCTCTTGCCATTCCAAAAGCCCTCCGGAGGTCCCTCATCAGCTGGACACCAATAAGCGACAGACTACTGTCTGCTCGATTCCTCCACCATCACGGCAAGATGACAGTGATCGTCGCCTACGCCCCCACCGATGTCGCTGATGAGGATGCGAAGGACGCGTTCTTTGACCAACTCCACCAGGCTGTCAACCAAGCCCCACCACACGACGTCACCATCATCCTCACTGATGCCAACGCCACTCTATCCAGCAATGATCGGTCCCCCGGCTCACCTGTCGGCACCACCTTCGTTGACAGCACAACAAACGACAATGGCAACCGCCTCCTCCTCCTCTGCCACCAAAACAACCTTTGTGTTGCTGACACCTGGTTTCCCCGGAAATGCATCCATCACTGGACGTGGTACAGCCCAGATGGCAGAACCAGGAAGGCATTGGACCACATCCTGATATCACGACGCTGGAAGTCGTTTGTAACCAACTGCCGGGTGTTCAGAGGAGCACAGCTTGGCAACACAGACCATCGTCTGCTGGTGGCCCAGCTCAAGCTAAAGCTCCGAGCCAACCAGCACAAGACTCTGCCTCGCCTCGACTCCTCCCGACTCAGCGACCCCAACATTGCCAGAGACTTCAGTTGCTCCATCCGCCGCTCTCTTGATACCCTGTCTCCTGACAAGCTGACAGACTGGGCGGCCTTCAAGGAAAGTGTCCTCCAGTCTGCTCACAATGTCCTCGGACGCCCGCGATCCTCCCCGAGAAAGCCCTGGATATCAGAGAGGACACTAAACATCATAGACCAGCGGCGTGAGGCCCGACTCCGAGGCGACCTCACAGAGTATCGGAGACTGAATCGCCTGCGCAATGTGGCCATTGCTGAAGATAGGGAGAGGTTTTGGCAGGCAGAAGCCCAACAGCTTGAGTCCGCGGCCAACAACAACAACATGGGCCGCGTATTCAGTCTACTACGCCAAGCCCGTAGCGGCCCACACATAAAGACAGCCCTGGTAAAGGACTCAGACGGCAACCTCATCATGACAGAAGCCAACTGCCTCGAGCGCTGGAAGGAGCACTTTAGCCTCCTCTTGCAGCACAGCACCATCCCGGCTGATCCCACCCTCCTAGGGGCTGCGAGCACAGCACCTCCTAACGACACCTGCTGCACAGACCCTGTAACACCCGAGGAAGTGAGAGCTGCTCTGAAGAAGCTGAACACCAAGAAAGCCCCCGGCATCTGTGCCATTACCGGCGAGATGCTCAAGGCCGGCGGTGATGGCATGGTGGAGTGGCTAACCCGCCTATTCAACCAGGTGTGGGAATCAGAGCAGCTGCCCACCGACTGGACCAGAGGAGTCATCTTGCCCTTCTGGAAATGCAAGGGCGACAGGCTTGTCTGTGGAAACCACAGGGGCATAACCTTACTCTCCATCCCGGGCAAGGTCTTTACCAGGATCTTGCTCAGCCGTGCCCTTCCAGCAATCAGAAGCTGCCGCCGTCCCCAGCAGGCTGGCCTTATGCCCAACCGCTCCACAACGGACCACATCTCTGCCGTCCGTTTGCTGATAGAAAAGACCCGTGAATTCCGTAAAGATCGCCATCTATATATCGGATTCATTGATCTGAAGGCCGCCTTTGACACCGTCTGCCACTCTTCACTGTGGAACATCCTCCAAGCTCTCAGAGCACCACCCAAGATCATAGCCCTGTTCAAGCTGCTCTACAGCAACACAGATAGCTGTGTCCGTATCAACGGCATTGACTCCGACTGGTTTGCTATCTCCAGCGGCGTTCGCCAAGGCTGTGTGGCTGCTCCCGACCTTTTTAATTGCATCATCGACCATCTGATGTTCAGGGTTAGTGAGCGCATCCCCGGAGTGTCTTTCGGCAACTACCACCTGACTGACCTGGAGTATGCTGACGACACCATCATTCTCAGCACTTCCTACAGCCAGCTGAGAGACGCTCTGGGCATTTACAGCGAAGAGGCAGCGCGGCTTGGCCTGCAAGTGAGTTGGACGAAAACCAAGTTCATGTATGTCGGTGATGGACCAGATCCACCTCCCATCCAAATTGGTAGCGACATCGTAGAGCCTGTCAAGAGCTTTGTATATCTGGGGTCCATGGTGACAGACAATGGGGACCTAAAACCAGAGATTCTCCGCAGAAGAGCCCTGGCAGCATCTGCTCTGCAGTCTCTCTGGAAACCACTCTGGCGGCACCAGACCATCGCACGCAAGACGAAGCTCCGCATTTACAACCTCGCCGTACTCCCTATCCTGCTTTATGGCTCAGAAACATGGCCCCTGAACGACACCCTGGCCACAAGAATCGATGGTTTTGATAGCAGGGCTCTCAGAACCATCGAGAACATCAGGTGGCCCCAGCGAGTCTCCAATAAAGAGCTCAGAGCCCGCACGTGCCAGCCCCAAGCATCTTCCTTGGTCGCACAACGCCGCACCCGCTGGTTTGGCCATGTCCTTCGTCTACCACCAGACCATCCGACACGAGCCATTCTCCAGTTTGACCCAAAGGCCGCAGGCTGGAGACGACCACGAGGGAAACCCCGCACTCGATGGCTTGACGTCGTTGCGGGCGACCTCCAACAACACGGAGTTGCCGTAGAGGATGCAGAACAGCTGGCACAAGACCGCCAGCATTGGAAAAACCTGGTTCATCTGGTCGGCTCAGCGCACAGGGACGGGACCCCCCGACCTTCGCTGGAGCAATAAGTAAGTAAGTAAGTACCAAGGAACAGAGCGGATTTGAGGACACAATTCTTCTTTTATTTTGCATGATATTTTGTCCGCATCATGGTGATTTTATGTGAAACTGAGAAAATAGAGAGCATCTTCCTCTGCCCTTTGCTGTTTTGGTCGGTCCGGAATGTTTGAGTTTTTTTTTTTATATGATGGCTTTTATAAAAACTTGATATTGAAAATGATTCGCGCGTACATATTGTTGGTTTGTTAAACTGTTTTACTCATGTGTACAACTTAGACCGCAATGTTATCGAAACAAAGGCACACACGGGCAAAGAAGGGGTGGGTGACTGGTTATCCTATTACAATGCAGAACACAATGCACAATGAAAATTCGTGAAGTGGCGAAACTGTGAAAAGTAAACTATGTTACACCAAGGGATCACCGATTTCAATTTTAATTTAAAAAAAGGAAAAAAGCACCTAAACATTATTTATCTCTTTTTTTAAATTTATTTATGTATTTTTACAAGAATCTATTGAAACATACAACAAAATGATTTATTGTGTCATTCAATTTTATCTGCACTTAAATGGCTCAAAATGGAAGCTGCAATGCAAGTCAGACTCCTGTGACATTTGACAACACGACATAAACAAATTCAGTAAAGTGTGTTTTATAACCTAGAACAAGCCAATAAAACAAGTTAAACACACTTGACTAAAAGGCAGCCCTGCAATTGGCTGGCAACCAGTTCAGGGTGTCCCCTGCCCACTGCCTGATGATTGCTGGGATGGGCTCCAGCACCCCCGCGACCCTACTGAGGATAAGCGGTGTAGCTAATGAGATGAGACTAAAAGGCAGAAACTCAATTAAGGTTACCTGCAAGGTGCATCCAATATCCTCTAAACTTCTGTACAACAGCGGTAACAGTCAAAAATGTAAATTGTTTTCTCTGATTGAATTCACAAATATATTAAAAATTGAAGTTTGTGTTTGAGTTGCCATGGGATAAACCAGATTATTTTAGCCAAACAAATTGCAGGTAAGAAGTACATAAATCTCGTTGTTTCTCTCTGTTTCTCTTCTTGCTTGCTTTCTGTCACGTTATTCAATTATGAATGTCCGGTGCCAGGTTGGGAAGAGCAAAGGGGAATGGATGTTTGGTGAATGTGTGTTCTTTCCTCTAGCCAAATTCCACTTGGTGAATATGGCTTAAGTATATAGAAAGATAGACAGGCAATTCAAACACACTGCAGATGGAACCCATGTATTATGAGTTAATATCAGTTTTACCCAATGGCACTAATTCTGGCCACAAATGCTAGAGAACAGGTCACAATATTCAGCCCCGCCTCACTAATGGGCGTGGAGGTAGCATCTGTATCAAACTTGTGGCTGCCGTGCTAACAATATGTCAAAATCCTACTCTGGGTGGGGCGGAATCATGGTGCATAAAAACTGATAAGTAGCCCACACACCGGCTCCATCCTTAAAATGGGAGACAATGATGGTGACTTTGGAGTGTTCCAATGAAAAAGTAGCCGCCATATTGCTAAAATGGATCTCACATTGGGTAGGGAATAACTTGACATTCTCATATTCTAGATTTGTTGGGATGAAAAATTTGGAGGGGGTGTAAAGTTGGCCGTTTTGGATGTGCATTTCTCAGAATTCAATGCAATGAAAATAACTTGTTTTTATATTCCTAAATATAAAAACAATCTTTCTCACACACACACATAAAGTAACGTTTCAATCATCAGTCTAATTACATACGTTCATCAATCTTATATTCTTTTATTGTGAAGTCGTGCTCATGTGTGTGTGTTCCTTTTCCTGTTTTCACTGACGAATAATAAACCACGCCTACAGAATGGTAGGTCTGTTCACCAAGAGATACAGCCGCGTGAGCATGGGCAGCAGCTATCACGAAGTAGTTTTATAACTTAATATCTGTGTTTTATTTGAGTAATACAGCCACCAAAGAGTTTTTATAATGATTAACTTTGACAATTGGTGCCGAAACTTTCCGGATGGTCTACGTTTTTTGCCGATTCTGAAGAATTGGGAGCACATGGATAGCAACCGAGGTTAGCATCCGAATCGGCTCAAAACGGGCTCCATTCGAACCAGATTGGTGTACTTGCTCAGGTAAAATGCATTTATTAATATATAAATTTGGAATAATTTTAAGAAGAAGCCATTTTGTAATGTAATAAACCTGGGGGGGGGGGGGGGGGGTCGGGGGGAGGGGGGGCTGTTGAAGCAGGAAAAACGCACGGGGAGCATGTAATGCCATAAAAGTGCTAGGTACAAAGAAAAAGGAAAAATACTCTACATCTAAGAGAGTGCCAGTTAAAATTAGGAGGCATTCTGTTATTCAAACTATATTTTTAGTTTGAAACGGTTTCAGATGTATGAGACGGGTAAATTACCAAAGAGTCCGCTCACAGGCCCAAAAAATGCACGTTCCTGTTCAGTTAAAATGCCGTGGAGAAATATGATTTTATCAAGGGCGACGACGTCCTCTTTGATTAAATTAGAGTTAATGTCATGGATGGCGGCTTTCCCCTGTAAGAATTGTGTAGAAAAACCAACCAAAACTCAGCACTTGTGTAAACGCAAGGCTTCAAAAAAAAAGTGTACACGGTTTAAAATTAAACTAAATTAAACTAATAAAAACAAAATTTGTTGGGCCCTATGTGTCTGTGAGTATTGTCATCTGTGTTGTCATCCTTTCCTATCACGCTTGAATTCCAATGTTTTATGCTGTCCTTTGTGTTTAGAAAATATCGAAGAAATAAAAGAGAAAAAATGTCGCAAATACAGTGCTCATTGGAACGAGAAAAACGTTTTTTTAAAAGAGTAAGACCGTTTAAAATTAATTGTTTTAGGTGGAACCGGTTAACACATCTCGTAAGGAATCGAAAACGATCACTTTTTGGCGTTTCACACGAATGTTGCGCAACGTAATGGCCGCGGGCCTATGGAGTTCCTAAAAATATTTTTTCCGGTCCAAGATTTTTTTTGTTTTTCAATTCAGGAGTGAAAAGTTGAGAAAAATTGTGTTTGAGTTATTTTAGATGCGTTAAATTAAGCTAATGCCAGAATTACACCGAGAAAAGATAAAATAATAACAAAAAAGATAAATATTCCGGTTTACAGTTCAAAATTGGAAAATTAAGGACTGTAAAGACGAGGAAAAATCAAATTGAGTGAATTGAGATAAAAGCATTTTTATACAAAATTATTAAAAAAGAGTGAATAAATACTTTCTTTCAATGAATATGGAGGAAACATTCAATTGAGTGGAATACAAATGATTAAGATGACTCGTAGATCAATACACGTAATTTTCACATTAAATAGGTGAAGCTAAAATAGTAGATTTAATTGGTTTGAAGAAAAAAAACTAAAATTAAGTGAGATGGTTGTATGTCAATTTCCCATTAAACTGGTGAGCTAAAAGAAACCGCTCGCCTAAAAACATGGCGGCGCTCATGGATGCTGCGGCTAGTTGCTATCCAGCTAATCTTCTATTTATTACCGTTCTCTTGTCTTTTTTGCTTTCTTTTTTGGACACATGCGTGGCCAAAAATACTTACAGTAGGGACGAACTTATTCGGTTGGGTGGGCGTCTAAATTATGATATACCGAACGAGCTTCAAAGAAATCTGGCATCCTTGTGGACAACTATTCCTCCTACTAATCGACGACAACGGCGCCGTAAAGACAGAAAACAGAAGCGTGGTTGCGTGCGGGTAAATGTGTGAAGCGTGCGAAGTCGAAGGAGCAAGAAGGACGCGAGGATGTGACTAATTCCACCATTCATTCCTCGCCGGACAACCGACGCTTTAAACTCAACGCTCATGAACGGCGACATCTTGTGACGATCTCTACAAAGACTTCAGCTAAGTCAAATGATTCAGCAAAGCTAAAATTTGGTCTTTTAAATATTAGATCGCTTGCTTCTAAAGCTTTACTTGTTGATAACATTATTCGTGATTATAAACTTAACTGTATCGGTCTTTGTGAAACTTGGTTACGCCCGGATGAGTATTTAGCGCTAAATTCTGCTTCTCCCCCAGACTACGTGAGTAGCCAGGTAGCACGCACGTTGAAAAAGGGTGGCGGTGTAGCGCTCATTTCTGAAAAAACGCTCAAATTTAATCCTCGTACCTCTGATAATTACAAGGCGTTTGAGGCTCTTGTGATGCAGTCCTCTCTATTGTCAATTTATGTAATAACTACCTATCGCGCACCTGGGCCATACACAACTTTCTTAGACGAATTTGCTGAACTTTTGTCTGAACTAGTAACCTATGCAGACAAAATTATAATTATGGGGGACTTTAACATTCATATGAACTCCCCACTCAGTTCACTTACTGTTGCGTTTCGGTCTCTAATTGATGCATTTGTTTTTAATCAACTGGTTGATTTGCCAACCCATAAAGATGGAAACACGCTCGACTTGGTTCTGACTCGAGGAGTTTTAACCTCAAACATTATGGTGTTGCTGTGTACTACCGTTATCTCGGATCATTACTTAGTTACATTTGAGGTGCTAGCTAAATGTAGTACTGAAAAAGCTGAAGGATTTAGCCGACGCAATATAAGGACTGGCACAGTTTCTGGGCTCTTTGAACTCCTTCCTGGAGCAGTTGCGTCCTTTCCGTCTGATGGAGTTGTATTTATCCTACAGTTGACATTTAATATGTTATATGTGTTCACAGCCATTTTGAAGAGTTCTCAGCCCGTAAACTAAACTCCAAGGCCATGAGTTGTTTTTTTATGTACAGACTGTGTTTTTGTTCTCACATACCAACGAAATACATCCTGACCTGGCATCCCATAACTCAAGATTGTTCTTCACCAAAGAGCCTGGGGAAAAAGGAGTTTCCCAGGACCAAGGTCACCTGTCATCATTGGATGGAAAGCAGACCTTCGAAAGAAGACTAATCAACTCTACGTAGCAAAGGCAAAAACTGAATATTAGAAGGGAGGTTTTTCGAGGAGATCCTCAGAGCCAGAGCCGAGCCGAGCCAGAGCGCAGCAAGCAGGGCAGAGCGAGCGAAAAGATGTCTAACAACAGAATGTCGGCGGCTCTCAATATGATGATTAATAAAGTAACTAATTATAAAGAACCGATTCTCTTTGTCCTATATTGCAGAGCGTTTTATTATAAATGTTGGAAACGTGAACCTAACATTTAATTGGTCCTTCGAAACCGGATTCCAAGATACCAGATGATTCCAGGACGCGAGAGGAAAATCCAGGAAAGACTGTGGCCACAGCATAAAGACCCTTTTTCCGGGACTGGACCTTCCCTCGCGGGCTGGGATCTGACGGTTGACGGAAAGCCAAGGACTTAGAGAATCGTGAGTAAAATTTATTCATAACATTGTGTAGATAACCGGTAAAAGAAATTGACTCGCGAGCGCGGGGGGTAGATTCTTAAGGTTTAAGAATCCTCCGTCGAAAAGATTAAGAATTCTCTGTAGAAAAGGAAAATCTTAACAGAGACAAAGTTTAAGAATCCTCCGTTGAAAAAGAAATTACGGGGGGCAGATTCTTAACAGAAAAACCCTGACAATTCTAGACTCTATCAGGTAAATAGTTTTCAGACAGTTAAAATTCCGCGGGAGGTGTGGACTCCCCTAACCCAGCGCTTTAAAGTTAGTTAAATTTCACAAGGATGTGCGGAGTCCTCTGTCAACTGAAAATAAGTGGAAAAAGAACAAGCGATGTAAGAACGTGATCACGATAAAAAACAAGACGTCTGTGTGATTGAGAAAGAGCGAATGAAATATAAAGTTGCCCCTGGGCAATTGTATTTATATAAAAAATAATAATAATAATAATAATAAATACTCGATGAACTCATAGGTGAAGAGTCATTTATAGGGAAGACCCGACCGCAATCGAGCCTCTGTGTTACTGGATAAAAGTGAGAAATTTGGGAAAAATATAAATGAGCTATTTAGATCCGTTAAATCAAAATAATGCCAGAATAATACCGAAAAAGATAAAATATTCCTGTTTTCAGTTCAAAAAATTGGTAAAAAAGGACTGGGAAGAATAGGAAAAATCTAATTGAGTGAATTGAAATACACTAATTTGAGATAAGGGCATTTTTATACCAAAAAATATTGAAAAAATTGTTTATAAATACTTTTTTTTCTCTTTCAATTAAAATGGAAAAAATGGATTGAGTGAAATTCAAATGAGTAAGATAACTCATAAATAAATAGATGCCATTTTCACATTAAATAGGTGAAGCTAAAATAGTAGATTTAATTGGTTTAAAGAAAAAAAAAAAAAAGAGAGAGAAACATAAAGGGGAAAGTTAATTAAATATTAAGAGAGATAATTTGGTGAAAATTAAGTGAGACTAACCTTAATACAATAGATTGGAAAAAAAACCCTTACTTTTTCAACATTGAACTGTTTTAAATCTAGAGTAAGTAAATGGGTAGAGTGGAGCACATTATAGAGTGCTTTTGAAGATCTTCATTGACTTGAAATGCGTTGTTTAGATGCAAACCATTTGCGATTTATGGCATTACCTTTGTGGAAATACCGTAATGTATCCTAAAAAGGAGGATAACGAATATACAGGGCCATATAGTGAAACAATATTTACACAGAAATATTTGCATGTAAGATGTTACATACAGTTGAGATTTGTGTAATATGCATTTGGTGAAAAATAGTCAAAACATGTGACAGTAATTTTATAGATAAGCTATAAAAATAAAAGAAAATTATATAAAGGATGAAAATCTATTTGAAGGCAAATGAACATAGACATAACATATTGTTTTGCTTTAGAACAAGAAATGAGAGAATTGCAAAGTATTACAATAATAAATTCGACTACAAAAATACTGTAGTGATACAAAAACTACACTATTTTGTTGCCATAATGAGAAATATTATAGACTAAAAAAAAAAAAAAAAATATATATATATATATATATATATATATATATATATATATATATATATATATATATATATATATATTAGTGAACTATCGTGAAAACACTGCAAAGGAAGGAAACGTTTGATTTTACAGCAAAAGTGTTGCTCTAACGATGTTTTTGAGTTTCAGAATTTTGGTTCTTGTCTCATTTGGACTCAACAATCCGCTGAGGAGAAAATGGAGGAACGGTGAGGAAAAAAAGTAGCATTACTAACGATGATGAAGATATTTGAATGGGATGAACGATGGTAAGTGAAAAACCAATTTTTATGATATTAAAGGAATATGTCAACAATAAAGGCATTACAGGTGAGAACCAGAAAAGTTTTGTGTTCATATTCGGCCGGTATGAACCATAACTATGATAAGTAGATCTCATCTTGTTGGAATCCATCACAGCGATCATCGAGCAGCGATTGGAGGACACCCTGAACTGGTTGCAAGCCAATTGCAGGGCACACAAAGATAGACAATTCACTAGCTCATTCACACATAGGGACAATTTGGACCAGTCAGTCCACTTGAAATGCATGTTTTTTGAAAGAGGAAAGTAAACCGTAACAATGAGAGCATGCAGGCTGGCTTGGAACACACACACCTGTTCCCAGGTCCTTAGTAATGCCGCACACGTGCTGGCCACTGCGCCACCGTGCTGCACACACATATATAATATATATCTCATCTCAGCAGCTGCACCGCTTATCCTCAGTAGGGTCGCGGGGGTGCTGGAGCCCATCCCAGCAATCATCAGGCAGTGGGCAGGGGACACCCTGGTATATATGATTTTTTAAACTGAACTATCAATAATGATAATATGATAGGAATTTTGAATTCCGTGTACTAGCTTGCTAAAGATTTATAGATCTTGGCAGAACCCCTGAAATTTAGTGATACAAAGATCGAACTTATAAATCGGTGACAAATATAGTAGATATCTGCGTATTCATTCAGTTTTGATCATCGAATTATTAATTTATTTTCTGCATTTGTTGACGGTAATTGCGAATAACAGGCTTGTCTTTTTCCATTTTTCTACTTACTGTACTTTTCTTTAACATCTTAGTACAACATAGTTCGTGATATCAATCATCAAAACAAATGAGCCGTTTGAAAGCAAGCTCTCTTTGATGAATTGAACAAGGAAAAAAGCCGTTTGTCTAATAAAAAGACTGACCTTCGCTCGACAAGAATTACCAACAACAATGACGTAATCTCGAAGCGACGAGATCTCATTAGTGAAGATCGGCGTGCAGGAAAATAAAAAAACTCATACAAAATAACGATAAGGTTTGTAATGCGTTAAATCCTTGTCAAAGAGTAAACTAAATGATAATGACAATTTAAAGGAAAAAAGTTGCGTCCCCAGCATAAATGATGCGTCTAGGACAGGTAAGTGGGAAAATGAAAACACTGAGTGTATAATACAAGATAATTATACAGAATAGTTTAAAAAGAAAGGATATTTGAGTAAACAACTAATAATTTTTCGTTGAAAATGCGAATAGCAAAGGGTAATAACTTTAAGACGTGTAGTTTTGCTCCTAATAAAGCAAGGACGATTAAAGCAATGAAGATGACTAAAAACGGTCCATAATTTTAGTGTCAATCTTCTTGTTCGTAAATGGACAAATTCAAAAGAGGCGTAAGACGTAAAAAGATTATTTCCTTAGTTGTTCTCGTATTACAGAAAAGAAAATTCGAGACTAGAAATAATTAATAACGTAGATGAAGCTATTTCAGTCACTGAATGAATTTTTTCCTTTTAAACAGGAAAGAAACTAGTATTAATAGTCAGACCAGATTTGTATAGCCTTGATCACAAGGGATCTCGAAGGGCTGCATAGAACAAAGACTGGTGCGTAGAAGCAAAGATTGTTGCGCAGAATAAAAGATAATGAATAAACAAAATAAATACACTCAACAAGATGGTTCATGAGTGACGGGTATGTATTGCTCTATATTGAATCAATAACAAAAGATTGATTATGATTACAGAGAGAAGAAAATACAATTAGAAAAGTTATGACATTAAGTTCGATTTGGCATTTTTAGAGATTTTTTAGATCTTTTGAGATTTTTGATGTTTAGATAGTGTGTGGGTTTGGAATTTTGACAAGTTTAGCCCAAAGGACAATTGGGAGGACAATTGATTACACACTGAATTTTTTTTAGAATGAGTGTTACGATTGACAAGTGATAAACAAATGTGTAACAAATACTGACTTATGGTTTGGTTAAGTTAAAAGGAAACGGTTTCTATGGAAGAGAATTTTTAGAAGACAATGAGAAATAGATTGAACAATCTTGAAGAGGTTCATAAGAAATGAAAATAACGGATTAATTGATTTTGAGACATATCATGCTAATTTAAAAATAATTGCATGGGAAATAAATGGTTAGAAATTGATTAAACTAAGATAATGTCTACTAGTACTTAAATTTAGAGAAAAATTTAAGACATAGAGTAATCCGGCCAATTTACTAAAAAAATCCCACTACGTAAGCACAGTGGAATTAACGAGACTCTCAAGTGCCAGTGAATTCCGCAAAAAGACTCTTTCTAAGTCTCCAAAGGACATATAAATCTGTCAAAAGGAGGCCATGGACTAATTTGCTGAAAGAGCCAAAGACATCAGTCATCCATTGTCTGCGCCGCTTATCAACAGCGAGGCCAAGGAAGTGATATGGAGCACATCCCAGCTACGCTCATAAACAACGAGGTCACGGGAGTGTGGGGGTTACACACACGGCGAGACGTAAAGTGTTGGGCCTGCGGTCGAAAGGTCACATGTCCTTTGAATGTGAAGAAGAAAGCTCTGCTGAGCAACACCAAACAGCGTGACTAGGCCAAGATAGTATTCAGACATAAAGTCAAATAGATAGATAGATAGATACTTTGTTCATCCCCGAAGGGAAATTCACATTTCCAGCAGCATCCCTGAGCTGAGAACAAACAATCGAGAACAATCGAAAATAACACGGGAGCTGCTGGAGTGGCTGCCATTCGTGACGGCGCCGGAAGAAACGATTCAATTTGAATCATGTACAAACAAACAAACAAAATATTATTGCATATGGTAGCAGTTCTTTTATCGAGCAAAATATAGAGTGGTTTTCGAGTGCCCTCTTGGAAACAAATGAAAATCATGGAACTTCAATGGACGCTCAGATGCCAATTTTTGAACGCTCATTGCAAATCCTGTTGCGTTTTTGCTTTGGAAAATAATTGTTCATAAGTATGAAACTGATTGTGCTTACTTGAATAATGATTTGTGTTTATGGTAACTGTGTGTACAAAATAATGTATGCCATAGCAGCAGTATTCTTACCTGACCCACTCAAGTCACTGTTTAAACAGCATAACTGGCTTATGGATAGATGCGTACCGCATATCTCGTTGTGCAAAAAGAAGAGCATCAAATGGCAAGACTTGGAAAAATTAGTGTACAAAGGAGAAAGGCTCTTTTCTGGTCGGTGACAGTGCAGTCAGAAGTACACTTAATAGAAGAACAAGAATGACAAATCTTTTTAACCGGAGAGGACGAGGAATTGTTGACCAGATTCCCGAGAAATTATGGTCTCAGGGGCCTACTGACGTGGGCCTTGTAAAAGGGGCATCCCCTGTAGTAGTCAGACCAAAAACAGAGCATCGCCCTAGAATAAAACAATATCCACTCAAGCCAGATGCTATGGCTGGGATACAACCAGTGATTGAAAATTTAAAAAAAGCAGGGGTGTTAGTGGAATGTGCCGACTCCCCAGTAAACACGCCACAACATGCACTCTTGGTTAATATCGTGGACCTATAACAACTCTGTGACAGTGACTGTGCCACCAAATGCCACCATTGTGATGTCCATACCGATAACCTCTTTAAAAGGGTTCCAGTGAGGCAGTCTAGGGAGACAGCCAACACATATTACTGGGCAAGGGTGGGAGGAGTACTGGTGGTACGTGTTTGGACACGGAGCGTTCCAAGGGTGGGAGTATTTGGTTATAACGGAAGCAGGGGAGTACTGGACCCCAGGGGACAGCTCTGAGGCCCAGTATTTCAAAAAATCGTAAATTGCATCAAGGAAGCAATTTACAACTGACTATAACCGTTACAAACCAGACAATTCGACCTCCGGGATCAGATTTTTTTTAACAGCACGTGCTGGGGTTTCACGTTATGGGCCTGGTCCTCGGGCATGGACCCCTTTTTTCCCGGTCGTAGTGTGTGTAAATGACAGTATGAAATCGACTGATCAGCCAAAATTAAGTAACTACTCTGTAACGACAAATATCACATCAGTAAGCATGTCAGTCGAAGACATTAATGGGTGGTTCAAAGTTACCACAGGAATTTCAAGGATAGATAACAACTGGTTGCTAATGGCTGAGCAGGCGGCACATGCTGTCATGAATGATTGTGTTGTGTGTAGTCTGAATGATATACAATGTCACCAAATGTTGACAGTCAATATAACATTTAAACCACTCTCCCGGAGTGACATCTGGTGGTGGTGTGGAGAAGACAAGTTGTATGATAGACTACCGTACAATACCACGGGATTGTGTGCATCTGTGTCTCTTATTTTACCTGTGTCTATAACCGCCACCACAATCCCTGAATTGCTAACATCTGTGAAGAGCTTGTTACCACATGCATGGAAAAGTAAAGGTCTACCTATGCCTGGAGTGACAATGATCCTACATACATCGACAGCATCGGTGTTCCAAGAGGCGTACCAGATGAATACAAATTAGCAGATCAAGTAGCAGCGGGTTTTGAATCTTTGATTTGTTATTGGTGTACAATTAATAAAAATGTTGACAGAATAAACTATATCCATTTCAATGTGCAGAAGTTAGGAAACAAAACAGAACAAGGTTTCTCCGCCATACACGAGCAACTGTCTGCTACCTCCCTCATGGCTTTCCAGAACCGGATTGCTGTTGATATGCTACTGGCTGAAAAGGGAGGGGTCTGTTCTATCTTTGGTGACCAATGTTGCACGTTCATACCGAACAACACGGCAGCAGACGGAAGTCTGACAAAGGCCCTGGAAGGCCTCAGGTCACTTAACAACAAGATGAAAGACCACTCAGGAGTTGACACATCAATGTGGGATGGTTTTGGAGATACGTTTGGGAAATATAAAAAATATTAATATATGGCTATAGCCGTTTTTGCGGCAATTCTCACATTGTGTGGATGTTGTTGTATTCCGTGCATAAGAACATTGCTAATGAGACTAATTACAACAGCTCTTGCCCCAATGCAGGCAAAGATGGTACCTTTGTATGCTCTGTTGCCCTCGGACACCGATGCTGACGATGACTCTGGCAATTACCATAAAACTGACAATGGTGAAAATTGTAATGACACAAATGTTGATGATGATTGCCTGTCTCTGCATTTTCCTGATTTTTACTCAGATCCTGGTCATTATGACGACAACCTCTAAGTGTAACAACTGTTGTTGTGTTCATGATTTCTCTGTTGAAAATCGTATTGCGAAGTGACAGTTGAATGAAGTATTAAATCACCAATAGGATAAAGAGGAGGGAATGATGGAGTTGTATTTATCCTACAGTTGACATTTAATATGTTATATGTGTTCACAGCCATTTTGAAGAGTTCTCAGCCCGTAAACTAAACTCCAAGGCCATGAGTTGTTTTTTTTATGTACAGACTGTGTTTTTGTTCTCACATACCAACGAAATACATCCTGACCTGGCATCCCATAACTCAAGATTGTTCTTCACCAAAGAGCCTGGGGAAAAAGGAGTTTCCCAGGACCAAGGTCACCTGTCATCATTGGATGGAAAGCAGACCTTCGAAAGAAGACTAATCAACTCTACGTAGCAAAGGCAAAAACTGAATATTAGAAGGGAGGTTTTTCGAGGAGATCCTCAGAGCCAGAGCCGAGCCGAGCCAGAGCGCAGCAAGCAGGGCAGAGCGAGCGAAAAGATGTCTAACAACAGAATGTCGGCGGCTCTCAATATGATGATTAATAAAGTAACTAATTATAAAGAACCGATTCTCTTTGTCCTATATTGCAGAGCGTTTTATTATAAATGTTGGAAACGTGAACCTAACACCGTCATACAATGGCTCGATTGACTCACTCATGAATGAGTTCAATACTACCCTGGCTAGTGTCCTGGATTAAATAGCGCCCATATAGCTTAAATCACGTCCTAAAAGACGCACGCCTTGTTTTTTTGATGAAACTAGAACCCTTAAACAAGAATGCAGGAAATTGGAAAGAAAATGGCGCGCTACCAAGCTTGAGGTTTTCCATCAAACCTGGTGTGACAGCTTGTTAAAGTATAAAGCGGCCCTTGCCTCTGCAAAATCGGCCTACCTTTCGAAGGTGATTGCGTCACAAAAGGACAATCCCAAAGTCCTTTTTGACACTGTAGCATCGCTTACAAGGCAACAGACTGTCGCAGATAGTTCGACCCACTCTGCTCATGACTCAATGGTCTTCTTTACTAAGAAGATTCAATGCATACAGGAATAAATTGCTAAAGACATTATTAATACCACACATATTAAATGGCTGAAATTTACAGATGCACGACAGGGTGGCTGTCCAGGGAATTTGTCCAGTTTTAGTTAACTGTCACTTGATGATCTCAAACAGGTGGAGAATGCGGCCAAACCGACAACTTGCCAGTTCGACCCGCTCCCAGGTTCACTTATTAAAGGTCTTTTTGGCGTCTTTGGACCTTCAGTTCTAAATATTATAAACATATCACTCTCCTCAAGTGTTGTTCCAGCAGCTTTCAAGTCCGCCGTTATTAAACCCACACTGAAACGACCCAACCTTGATCCAGAAATCTTAAGTAATTATAGACCTGTGTCAAACCTACCTTTCCTTTCTAAAGTACTTGAAAAAGTGGTGGCACAGCAGCTGAAAGACTTCATATCCGAGAATAACCTTTTTGAATCTATGCAATCAGGATTCAGGGCTAACCACTCTACTGAGACAGCTCTGATCAAGGTAACAAATGTTCTCGTACTGGCAATGGATTCTGGCGCTTCATCACTTTTGCTGCTGCTGGATCTTAGTGCTGCTTTTGACACAGTGCACCACAATTTCCTACTAGAACGGTTGGAAAAATGGATTGGTCTCTCAGGAACGGAAAGAGTGGATGTCACTCAATTTCTTGTGTCTTAACACTGAAAAGACCGAAATGTTAGTCATTGGTCCATCTAAATGCCGTGACTTATTCTCAAAAACTGCTGTGAACATTGACAAATGTCACATCACACAGACTGACTCAGTTAAAAATTTAGGTGTCATATTTGACCCTGATCTATCCTTTGAAATGCATGTAAAGAAAATTGCTAGAACCGCTTTCGTCCATCTTCGCAACATTGCTAAAATCCATTCAATACTGTCTTAGTCGGATGCGGGAATTATAATTCATGCTTTTGTTACCTCCCGTCTCGATTACTGTAATGCATTACTCTCTGGTCTCTCGAAGTCTAGAATCAAGTCTCTTCAGCTGGTTTAAAATGCCGCAGCAAGGCTTTTAACTAGGACAGAAAAGTCAGATCACATAACACCGATTTTGGCTAACCTGCATTGGCTCCCAGTTAGCCTTAGATGTGATTTCAAGGTTCTCTTAGTATTATGCAAAATCATACATGGACTTGCTCCCTCTTATCTTTCAGATCTGATTTCCCCCTATGTCCCGGTCTGAAGCCTACGATTTGAGAGTGCCGGTCTTCTGGTGATCCCAAGAGCAAAGAAGTGTTCTGCTGGTTCGAGAGCGTTCTCCATCCGGGCACCGGTGCTGTGGAATGCTCTTCCCCCTGAGATCCGATCTGCAACCTCAGTGAAAATTTTTAAATCTAAGCTTAAAACTCACTTCTACTCCATAGCATATGAATAACCTACTCTTCTCGTCGGCTGAAAAATAGTCTGTGTAATATAGTGTAATAATCTGTGAAGCCCTTTAAGACTCTTCGTGATTTAGGGCTATACAAATAAAAATCACTTGACTTGACTAAAAAAGCCATTGTTAGAGGGTGCAGAAGAAAGGAATGTTATGTTGAGAATGGATTGTTGGCAGAGCATGTAGGGAAGTTACAAATACAGAAAGATAAGGGTTAGTAAAAGAAAGTAAGAAGGGGAAAATAAAGTAAACATTAAGGAAAAGAGAAAGAAGGAGCATACAAGAAAGAAATGTAAAAGGGGAAAAGTTTATTAAATAAAAATAATTAGTTGAAAATTGGGTATTCAAAACTTACGACAAAAGTATGAAAAACAACACATTATACTTTATAGTGTTTTTGGAGTTCCTCATGGTCTTGAAAATCACTATATAAATGCAGACCATTTATAATAGAATAGAATATACCTTTACTGTCATAGTTACAAAATGGGTTTATTGTGACAATGAAATTTGGCACAACACTACATCTTCAAAGTGAGGTAAAGGAACAGAGAAGATAAGGTTATTTTATTTAATACAACATTTACACAAAAAATATTTGCATGTAGGATGTTACATACAGTTAAGGTTTGTGTTATATGCATTTGGTGAAAAAATAGTGATTGTAGTGCAAAAAAATTGTCCGCATTGTGCAAAACGTATAACAGTATTTTTATAGATAAGCTATAAAAATAAAATAAAATTACTAAAAGGATGAAATCTTATTGAAGGCAAATAAACATAGACATGCCATATTGTTTTGCTTTAGAATAAGTAGATACATACTACACAATACATAAAAATTATATTATAGAAAAAGATGCTGAGCACAGTGGTAAACAAATGAATCACATACATTTTTCCACAATTAGGTCAGAATTAAACCTCTAGGGTTTAATCCAGCCATTCATTTGCAGTTAACCAAAAAAGAACAAGAAATGAAATGGCAAAGTATTACAATAATGTAAATTCTACTACAAAAATACTATAGTAATACTATACAAACACTACACTATTTCATTGCCACAATAAGAAATATTACTATGGAACTATCGTGAAAATACTACAAAGGAGGTAAGGTAAAATTAGATTTTACAGTAAAAGTGTTGCACTGACTGTGTTTTATAAGTTTTAGAGATTTGGTTCATGTCGCATTTGGACTCAACAACCCCCCATGGTCCACCAAGGAGGAAACGGAGGATGGAACGATGAGGAAAGGTAGAACTAATAACGATGATGAAGATATTACATGGGATGAACAATGGTAAGTAAAATACCAATTCTGATTATATTAAAGGAGTATTTCAAAGCTAAGTGCGTTATAGGTGAGAAACCAGAAATTGTTTTGTGTTCATATGTGGCCGGTATGAACCATAAACATGATAGATGTATATCTCATCTCATCAGCTGCACCGCTTGTCCTCAGTGGGGTAGCGGGAGTGCTGGAGTCCATCCCAGCGATCATCGAACAGTGGATAGGGCACACCCTGAACTGGTTAACAGCCAATTGCAGGGCACACAGAGATAGACACACTTAGGGACAATTTGGACCAGCCAGTCCACCTGAAATGCATGTTTTTGGAATGTGGGAGTAAACCGGATAGCAGGAGGAAACCAACGTAAGGACAGGGAGAACATGCAGGCTCCGCACAGGAAGCCCGGTGGCGGGATTTGAACCCACACAGGAGGTTCCCAGGACTTAGAGCAGTGCCGCACACGTGCTAACCACGCAGCCGTGCTGCACACACACACACTCATATATATATATGAAATAATTTTAAAACTGAACTTTCAATAATGATAATGTGATAGATGTAAAAGAATAGATTAATAGAGATATTGTAGTGTACAGAGTTTATTTTGCCCCTAAGGGATTTCTAATTTCGTGAACTAGCTTGATGTCGAAGCTACGAGATCTCGTTAGCTAAGATCGGCGTGCAGAGAAATAAAAACTCATACCGCAAAACCAAAATAACGACGAAAGGTTTGTAGTGCAGTACATCTTTGTTAAAGAGTAATTAAATGCTAATGACAATTTAAAGGAAAAAAAGTTGCGTCCCCAGCATAAATGCGTCTAGGACACAGGTACATGGTCAAATGAGAACACTGAGTGTATAATACAAGATAATTATACAGAATTTTTTTAAATGAAAGAATATGTACATAACAAGACTAATAATTTCTCGTTGAATATGCGAATAGCAAAAGGGTAAGAATTTTTAAGACGTGTAGTTTTGCTCCTAATAAAGCAAGGATGTGAGTAAAGCAAAGATGAATGGAAACTGTCCATAATTTTAGTGTCCACCTTTTCGTTCGTTATAAATGGACAAATTCAAAAAAATGCATAATAAAGATTATCTCCTAAGTTTTTTCTCATAATCAACAATATATTACTCTCAATAAAATAATGCACACAAAAGAGCAGGTGATCTAAAACATTTCAAATAATCAAAGTTTTGAAATAAGTTTGAAAATGAAGACAAATTAACACAGCAAAGAAAATTTGAAACTAGAAATCATTTATAACGTAGCTGAAGCTACTTCAGTCACTGAATGATTTTTTTTTTTAAAGAAAAGAAAAGGAAAAACACAAGTATTAATAGTCTGGCCTGATCATGCTAATTTGTATAGCCTTCATCACAAGGGATCTCGAAGGGCTGCATAAAACAAAGACTATTGCGTAGAGAAAAGACTAACGCATAAAAACAAAGACTGTTGCGCAAAACAAAAGATTATGATAATAATATAAAATAAATACGAGTCAACAAAATAATTCATAAGTGACAAGTATGCATTGCTTTATATTGAATCAATAACAAAAGATTGATTATGATTACAGAGAGAGGAAAATACAATTAGAAAGTTTTGACATTGAGTTTGATTTGGCATTTCTTTGAGATTTTTTTGAGATTTTTTGATGTTTAGATAGTGTGAGGGTTGGGAATTTTGACGAGTTTTAGCCCAAAGGAATAGATCCTCTGGGAGGACAATTGATTCCACACTGAATTTTTTTTAGAATGAGTGTTACGATTGACAAATGATTAATAAACGTGTAACAAATACTGACTTATGGTTTGGTTAAGTTAAAAGGAAACAGTGTCAATGGAAAAGAGCATTTTTTAGAAGACAATGAGAAACAAATTGATCGATCCTGCAAAGGATTATAGGAATTAAAAATAACGGATTAATTGATTTCAAGACATAGCATGATAATTTAAAAATATAACTACACGGGAAATAAATGGATAGAAATTGATTAAACTAAGATAATATCTACTAGTACTTAAATTTAGAGAAAAAATTAAGAAATTGAATAATCCGGCTAATTTTCTAAAACATCCCAGTACGTAAGCATGATAAAATTGATGAGACTCTAAGTGCCACTGAATTCCACAAAATACTTTTTTTTTGAAAGTCAATGCACTCTCCAAAGGGCATACAAACCTGTCAAAAAGAGGGCATGAACAAAAAGTTATTTGCTGTGATGGGGAACACAGTTGAGAAAAATGAACAAAGACATTATTCATCCATTGTCTGCGCCGCTTATCAATAGCGAGGCCAAGGGGGTGATGGAGCACATCCCAGCTGTGCTCATCAACAACGAGATCACGGGGGTGATGGAGCACACCCCAGCTGCTTTTCATACAGCTAAGAGGAGATACCTGGACCCGTTGTCAGTGGAACTGACAAAAAAGACAATAAAGGACGTGGGTTGAGGTGGACGGGCTCCAGATGCTCAGCGTATCTCTGCAAAGACGCCGTGAAACTAGAGGGGTTCTTGATTTATTTGAGTTTGTCCATCAAACCCAACTAAAATGTTCTGGTGTTTTACTCACCTTTCGATATTAGTGTTGAGATGAGAAACCATTTAGATCTGCGCTGGTAGTCCCCATGCTTGGGCCTGGATGGTGTTGCGCACATCCTCTTTGTCTGCTGCTTCCGCCAGGCTAGTTAGTTCTGTCAATAACCCTCAGAAGCAGAATGCAGAAACAGTGATTAGTAAAGCAACTGGTGGTCTTTTTTTGGGAAGGCATCAGTACACGGGATGTCAGGTAGTGAGGCAACAATCATGGGGAATGTTTTCCCAGTAAGTCCAAATACAGAGGTCAGGCAAGGGTTCAGTACACTGAAATAACAATGCTCCCAGTTCAAAGTTTTTGGCACATCTCATGAAAGACAGCAAACTAAAACAGAGCCAAGTAACCAGTGTTTGAATAGTGACAAGGGAGAGCTGTTGAAGGGAATTCAAGACATGTGGCCACAGCGGTGAGGAAACAAATTGAAACCGGAAGTGAGTGACCAAATAAGATAAGGTCGTGAGAGAGAGAGAGGAATGTGAAAAAGATAGAGAGGAAACCTGAGTGAAGAATTGTGACATTAAACTTTCAGAATAAGGCATGGGCCTGAAATCATTGTACTGCGGGCGTCATTTGACACGCGGGTCGAGGGTTTGAGACTTCCCAGCCATCGCTCTGCCACTGGGAGATGTCCTGGGGTTAAAGGAGCAAAACATCAATGACCGGTGGTCCTCAGCTGATGACCCAGTCAGGCCCGAGTGTTCAGGGTACATGTGTCACGACCGGTACAAGCAGTAGACCCAAATGCGTACCATTTCACACAATGCCTTATTGAGGGATCAGGAAGGTTAGGGCGAGAGGAAAAAGACCGCCGGGGTGGGAGAACGGAGCGTGGGTGGAGATTGTAAGCAGGTAGGGCAGCCGAGACACGAGACAGAGGGCGGTTGAAGAATATAAGCAAGTCGGGCAGCCGGGACAGTAGAAGTAGCGTGGTCGGAGATCGTAAGCAAGTCGGGCAGCAGGGACGAGAGACGGAGCGTGGACCTGAACAAGTCAGGTAATCTGAGACAATCGGGAGGCCATGAACATGGGATCAATACAGGGTACAAGACAGGTCGGAAACAGAACGGGAGCAATAGTCAAAAGTTCTTGCCTTGCAAGTGCGGAGGTTTGCTGACGGACTGACAAGGAGTGAACGTGAATAACGTGCTTCAATAGGGGCAGAACTAATTAGGGAATGAGTGACAGCTGGGGCTTGAAAGGGTTAGCGCAGGTGAGGGTAGTTGACATTTCATGACAACACGAGCATTCCAAAGGCGCCGGAGGACGCGCAAGGTGCAGAAATGCCCAGCAGGAAGACTACCATCCTTTATTTCAATTTGTCTGAATTCAGATTGTAGATGAAAAGGATTAACCTTCCTGGTTGTCTTTCAATACTTTCACATGTTTTTGCATCGGGCAAGGAAAATGCAGAATCCACGGACGTCGTCATTTTTTGTAAGCGTCGCTTCAATTTAATGTAACACATTTTCTTTTCGCTGTTGTATGTACGACTGTTAATATTCACACAGGTCTTTAGTACTTTTACTTTTAACATCATATCAGAAGTTATCTTCATCCATGCAGTATGATTACCAAGATATTTTTTCTGATTGTAAAATGCTATAGTTTTATTGATTATTAATCTTAAATAGATTATTTTCGTAGTACAAGTGTAAGTACTAAGTCTTTCTCGTGTTGCCTGAACTCTGCTTGCGATCATATATTGTTCATTATTCAGAGCTTCAATTGTACTTTGTCTTTTTTGTGTGCGCCTTTGTAAGAGTGAATGGGAAAAGAAAAGAGAAAATAATGCATGGCGTGTTGTCGTGAATAAACATGAATTTCAAGTTAAGGGTTTTCTTAAAGGCATTCATTATTTCTACTACAGAGAGGGAAAAGGTAGTAAATATCCCTGCCTGATTACAAATTATTGATTTAGTCACAACCATCCCACAAATACTGTAAAGTCGACTGCTGGCCTTTGCACATACACTGGAGCAGTGCCGTGCAGAGACACTATGGATGGCATGTGCCCAGAGGAACACGTGTGCATTCCCCTAATGAGTATGAGACGAACGTACACACAACAACATTTGTTTCTTTGTTTTAATGCATCAAAGCGATGCATAAATGTTCCACGACTTTATCTGCACTTCCCATGCCATACCAAAGAGTACCTGTATATTCCAGTCTTCTTCTTGATTTTCTCAAACCAGCCATGACTGGCCTTGAAATCTATTACAATTGCACCCAATGATGACTCTTCTCTGTTGACGCTGTCTCAAGTTGTAGGTCCTTATTGATAGACAACGCCTACTTGGCTATGACGCTTGCTGTAATGCACTGGTTCCCAAAGTGGGCGGTACTGCCCCCCTAGGGGTGGTGGAAAGATCTGGTGGGGGTGGGGGGTGGTGAGGAAGAAGGAGGCGGTAGGGGGCAGCAGTCCGAAGTCGGAAGTTTAAACACCGTGTGGTTGTGAAACTGCAAATCCATGCGTTTTATTCCAAGGTTTTGTAGTGAGTGATGGAGTTTTGGCCACAATTGTTGCTGTCTGAGTTTTAAAAGTGCTGACCAATCAGAGTGAAGTTTTAATAATTCCACAGGTCAATTCAGAGATTCAAAGTTTGCAAGCACCACTCTATGCCACATCCACCTTGAGCTCATTGAGTGTCATGGTGGACTCTGTAAACCTAGTCCAAAGTCAACAAATGAAAAGGAAACGCTAGGAATACAACGGGGAGCCAAGGGGGCGCCAGCCTGCAAAAGTTTGGGAACCATTGCTGTAACGGTATATCCACTTGCTCCTTGTTGCAAGGCTCATGCTTGTCTGTTATTTTCTGGTTCACTTCAATTTACATCATCTCCTTTTTTTTATCAGAAAACACCTTACCGTTTAATTTTCCAAGACTCATGGCTAGGGTCACAAAAAGCCACAAAAGCCAGATGTAATACAAATAAAAACAAACTCGCTGCAGCTTAAAACCAAGTGTAGGGGATCAGGTGATGGTGGTGAGTGGTTCCCAGCGGTCAATAGTGGTATCTTTTGGATATTCTCATAACTTTCCTTGTATGTTGAGCAATCTCCTTGTTCCAAATAAATTTGGTGCAAATAAATTCTCGTGTCTTGAGCAGCTCGATATGGTAGTGATGGGAATCACTGCAATTTTTTGGGAAAACTTCTCTTTTGGGGGACGCCCATCAAGTTCGGCTGCCAAATGGCTATTTGCATTTGTTGTTATGTTTGGTCATAAATGATCAATTAATTAATTTGCACTACTCAATTATAATAAAAACATTTTTTTAACTCTAAGTGATTTAAAATTTTAAAGTTTTTGTACCAAGCAACGTTAAAGTCAAGCATTACTGAATCGATTAAAATCACTTGACGCAATAAAATGCAAATCAAAACTATTTACTTTTCAGCATGACAACGGATAAAGTACAAGAACAAACTTGTACTAAATTTGTTATGTAAAAAAAAGTAATCATGAAACACATTGCCTGTGGAAAACACAGGAAATATAAATTAAAATATTTACTGATGAAATGAAACGAAATGTTTATTGAAGGTATTGTTGGATACATTAATCAAAACATGACACCAAAAAAAAAACTAATGCTGAGAGTGAGCATGGCCATATATGGTCACCTTACGTAAGAGTGACACCCAGATCCTTATGTTCAGTAACAACATGCAAATCATGATCATTAATGTTATACAGCGGAACAGAACCATGAAAAAAAGACTGTGCTAAGTATTTATGAGATGACAGTTGCAGTTGCCACTGTTCAGACCAAAGAAAAACTGATTTAATGTCATTTTGGAGAGAATCAATTGTTGCTGCAACCTGGGTTTTTGGTAAGAAAGCTGACAGTTTAGCATTATCGGCAAAAATTGAGATGTCACTACTTTGAATGGCCTCAGGTAGGTCGTTCACAAAAAACAGAAATAATAATGGTCCTAGTACTGAGCCCTGCGGTACCCCACTACAAACTTCCGACCACGGTGAAAGAACATCAATTTTTACGCATTGTTTACGATTTGACAAATATGCAGTTATCCATTCAAGCAGTTTTCCACTAATACCATAGCATTTCAGTTTTTGTAAAAGCTTGTCATGAGACACTTTATCAAAAGCCTTGCAAAAGTCTAAGTAAACAACATGACCAGCCATATTGTGAACAAAAAACATACTGGTAATATTATTCAAATGAGCTATCAAGTTAGCCATGGTAGAATGTCCGGACCTAAACCCATGTTGCTTAAACGTAAAAAGATTGTGCTCCTGTATAAATTTCCATATGGCATCTGAGATAATTTTCTCAAACACTTTACAAGTCAAGTCAAGTCATTTTTATTTGTATAGCCTTTAATCACAATTAGTCTCTAAGGGCTTCACAAGTTATTACATATAAGAAGATTAGGTTACTCGTATGCTATAGAGTAGAAGTGAGTTTTAAGCCTAGATTTAAACATTTCCACCGAGGTTGCAGATCGGATCTCAGGGGGAAGAGCATTCCACAACACCGGTGCCCGGATGGAGAACGCTCTCGAACCAGCGGAACACTTCTTGGCTCTTGGGATCACCAGGAGACCGGCGCTCTCGGAACGAAGGCTTCGGGCCGGGACATAGGGGGAGATCAGATCTGAAAGATATGAGGGGGAAAGTCCATGTATGATTTTGTATAGTAGTAGGAGAACCTTAAAATCGCATCTTAGGCTAACAGGGAGCCAATGCAGGTTAGCCAAAATTGGGGTAATGTGATCGTACTTTTTTGTCCTTGTTAAAAGCCTCGCTGCAGCATTTTGTACCAGCTGAAGACTCTTGAGTCTGGTCATCGGAAGACCGGAAAGTAGTGCATTACAGTAGTCGAGACGGGAGGTAACAAACGCATGAATTATGATTTCCGCATCCGACTGAGAAAGTATAGGACGAATTTTAGCAAGCAGCTAGTCAAGCTAACTGGTCTATAGTTGGCTGCACTTGTTGTGCTTCCCCCTTTAAAAATGGGTATGACAATAGCACTGAGCCAATCCTCAAAAGATCTAGAAAACAGGTAAAATAATGGTTCACATAAAAAGTCAGTTAGCTTTTTAAGCAAGAAATTTGGAATGTTGTCAGGGCCGGCTGAAAATTTGCTGGGAAGTTTTATCAAGTATTTATGAATTAACTCCTTTGAAAGTTCCACAGAATTCAGAACAGCTGAAGTTCTGCTGGGAAAGTCGTGTGGAACACCATTGTCACGACCAAAAACACTGGCATACTGATCATTTAATATACGGACATTATCAGCATTATCAGTAGCAACGGTACCGTCAGATGCCTTCAGGTTGGGAATAGATGCCCTAGAAATTAGTTTACGGTTGATGTATGAAAATAATTTACGAGTATTATTAGCCTCTAAAACTTTATTTTCCTCAGCCACCCTTTCCCGCCTGATGGCCCTCCGCAGTTCCCTTGAAGCATCTTGATAACTTTCCAAGTATGCCAACTGATCACGTTTATAAAGCTTGTGAATAAACTGCTTTCGCCTATGCAATTCAGCTATATCCCGGTTGACGTGAGGTGTAACAGCAACTGAGGGTACGTATACAGATATCAAAGTGTAAACAACAGATTTAAATATTGCCTACATTTCTTCAATATTCCCACAATTATCAAATAAGAGATACCAGTTGACACTGGGCAGAAAGTATCTCATGCCATGTAGATCACAGTCTTTAAAATTTATGTAATTCTGAGCAGTGGTGTCTTTTTTAAGAGCCAGGTTAAGTTGGAAAGTAACAGAATCGTGATCACTGGTAGAGAAATTCGGCCCAACGTCAATGTTTTTAATCAGATATCTGTCAGTAGAAAACAAAAGGTCTAATACGTTGGACCCCCTGGTTGGTTTATCGACATGCTGAAAGAAACCTGCATTTGAAACCAAGTTTTTGAACATTGAAGTTAGATTAGTATCAGAATTTTGAAGAAAACTGTGGTGAAGGTCAGGAAAGTTAAAATCACCCATAAGTAGAATTTGCAGTTTAGTATCAAAAATAGAATTCAGATGTTACATGCGACGTTGGCCTGAAAAGAGCTCAGACCAGAGCCATATACAAGCACTATTCTCAGCTTCACCCCAGAAATAAGAATATCACAACTCAATAACTCAATTCTGTCGAATTGATAATTAGCGCCAGAAAACACAGATATACCATGAGAAATCATGAGCAAAACTCCTCCATGTTGAGCATTTTTTCGGTCAGTTCTAATGGTATATTTCGCTAAAGTTGGCCCTGTGTCTGTAATTGCCAAAATATCAGGGGTGTAGAAATTGATGTACGAGACCAAGTCATCTGCCTTAGAAGTCAAACATTGGGCATTAATGAGATGAATCAGGGGCTGTTCAATAAAGGCGAAGGCGACCTTAGGCATTTCCCGGCTTGACAATAATTTTCCCGTCCCGTATAATAATGTTTACTTCACCTTCGTCCCGACGGCGCTTAAGTTCGTCCTGTAGTTCCCTTTCTTTTGGTGTCATATCTGGACGAACAAATCCAGAAGACAACGTCGGAAAGGTACTTTTCACCCGATTGAATCCACGGAGAAACGCCAGCCTTGACCTTGTATTCCGGAATCAGATCTTCACAATCCTGGGTTTACCATCATTCCTCGGCCTTCCATCACCAAAAACTTCCAGAATGTCTTGTTTCTCTACTCCCGGAACTGCTTCGGCGACTTGCTGAAAGAGCTAGGTATCCTGAACAGCTTCACCATTTTCTCGATGTGTCTTTGCTCCAACCACCACGAGATTATGCTTCCTAGCCTCCTTTGCTAGCATTTCCTCTATTAGGCTAGTCGACATTTTGGCAACTTCTGGCATCATCTGCGTCATATTCTCTCGGACCAGAGTTGGTACCATGGCCTTCACGGTTTCACGGACAGTGGAGACCAAATCAGCAGAGTTCAGGGCACCGCACGGCCCAGACGACCCGGATAAAGGCACTGGAGTGCTATCCACGTAGCAAAAACAATTTTATTCTACAAATCAACGTGAACTTGTTATATACTATGCACTAATTTAAAGTCAACAGCACAAAATCAGTTAATTAAAAATGCATATTGACCAATCGCGTGGACCCTCCGGATAGGAACGCGTCTCCAAGGGAGCTGACTGGATTGGTTGGCAGTCAGCTCCCGTCAATGACTTAAAAAAGCTGGTTCATATAACAAGTGTTTTTGCAAACGACACATTCAGAATCACGACAGTGCAATTCTAATGCGCACGGGTGTTGAAATGTGTTTTTCAACATTTTACTAACATGTTTACAACATATCAGTAACCTGTTTTAAAATCAATAAAATTAGAACATTTAAAATGTCTCTTTATTGGAATACGGTAGTGTGGCAGTTTCTTTAGCACTACCTCCTGTCTATCTGTGCCATTGTAAAGCAGCAACATGTAGATGATATTTAAGTGATCATCACTCCTTATCCCCTGACAAGCGATTTTGAGCATGGTTGGAGAATCGTTTCTTGCTGAATCAAGAGTAACTTTGACACATTCACTGCGTGAGACTGGACAGCAGACAGCCGCATGCAGTGAAAACAAGGGGCTAGTTGATTTTGATGGTAATGGCTTTTGACAGGAGAAAACGGGTGACGTAATTCTTCTCCTTTGCTGACAGAATGAAAACAAGTTGTCTATTGCATATCCGGAAAATATATTTTGCAAAAATGTTTATTAGGGAAGGGAGGATTGATTCAAATATTGATGTAATCAATACTGAACAAGTACCCGGATTGGATCGATAGTATTGTCCCGGGATCAATACTTTACTCCTTCAGCAATTTCCTCAAAGCGCTGCTTCTCGATGTAGACGGCTAAGCCCTTCACTCTTAAAACCAGCGCCCTTGAGCACTCTTTAAGTTAATGGCTTTATGACAAGCACACTTGCACCTCTCCCTACCTAGCAGGCTGCAGCAGCCTGTCTATCAGGCAGAAGAGAGGGATACATTTACCAAAAGCTAAGAGTACAGAAGCAATCAGCAAGTGCTGCACCATGCGGGCAATTTTGTAGGTACATGGAAGTAACAATTCTAGGTGTAATTTGTATGGTAAAGTAGTTTGCTACTGTGGCAACACCAGTATTTTACCTAAAATCTCTTCCTACAGAGATCAACCAGCTGCAACCATAAATGAATACATGTTACTGTTCCTGAACAAAAAAACTGTAAATCAGTTGTCACTATGGCAACAGAGCCAACGAGAGACAATTTTATTGCATTAATTTATTATTTTTAAAATGTTGTGCACTGGAAGGTACTTAAATTCCCTAGCTGACATTATTCATTTGTGTTTTCGTTACAATTTTGGTTTGACTCTCTTGGCTTTTGTTCTGAAATGGTTGTAATAGAAGCATTTATAATTATGTTTTTGCTACTGTTAAAGTTTGCTACGTAGTTATTTAATAAAAAAAAACCTAAAGAAAAAGACACATTTAAGTGCCTAACATTTTTGTGCTGTGTTTATCATAGTTAAGAAATACCTAAAGAAGGAGAGGTCCAATTATTTTTAACTATTAATTAATATCACAATTATTTTAAGCAAAAAGTATCGGTATCGGATCTGTATCAATTGATACTACAATGTATTTACTTGGATCGGATCGATTTTAAAATTCTCATTATCACCTACCCCTACTGTACGGTACCATATCTCAACCTACCCACACATAACTGATGACCACTAAAGTGTTGACAGTACGGATCAATCTAGAAAGAAATGTTCCATGAAACATCCATGAAAATTTAAAAACAAAAGAACATAATGCAGCTTTTGAATTGTTCTTCAACTGAACACAAAAAACAATGAAGGGGGCATGGTGTTCAATATTTCAATGATCATGACATTTCCAAGCAAAAATTGGTGGAACAATACAACGATGTATTCACTTGGATTGGATCACCCACCCCAAGTGTTTTCCCTCTCTTTTGCAATGACATCAATGGACAGATATATGTGATTAGAAATTGTCCCACATTGGAGCAAAAAATAAATACTGGAACCAACACCTGCGAGAAGCTGTTGCGCAGTTGTCAAATTCTGCTTTGTGGCTGCTGGCAAGCTCAGCCTGCATCGTGGAAAGCGTCCAAAGAGCGGAGCGCTAATTCTGTTTCCACTCCACTTGTTTTAGGATGGTAGTTCGCTTTATACACCCAAATGGATAATTGAGCGCCATTGTCACAGTAGAAAGCTGGAGCTGCTTTAAGCGACAGACCGATGCCTGACACTCTCTTCATCTGCTTTCTCCCACTCACTAACGGAATATTGTGTGCTTGCTGGGATAATACCTTACATGCTTCCTTGTTAATGGCAATAATTACCCGATATATGTGTAGTGACCACAAAACTCTATGGAGGGCTGATTAATTGCTTTATGACAACATGGCACTCTGATCAGTAATCCAATGTAATGAATAGGATTGTCCACAACAAACAAATCCAGTTGTGTTACTTTTGCAGTCTATGCTCAATTATTTCTGGTTCATCAGCCTCTTAAACCAAGTCAATTTATTCAGAGAAAGGTCCTAACTGCCTATAAATAATTGTGTTTCTATTTGTCCATTATTATTATGTTTCACAGGAGTCTAAGTTTTATATTACAGCAGAATAATTGTTTGGCTATGATGTATTCATTACTTTTCCAGGGCTGTTTTGCAGATTTAGTGCATTTGTACATGAGTCATAACTCTCACACAGAGAACTGAACAGCTTCATGCAAAATGTCGGTGTCATTAGGTATTATGCAGTATGTAAGATGTGTTTTATAACAACATATAGCCTTAACTCATATTTTTGTGTTACAGTCTCTGGCTAAAGGGTCGTCAAGACAAAAATGGAGATAGTCTCATTAGCATTTTTTTAATTGATTACCTTTAAAATTATGTATAATTCATAGAGGCATGTAAAAAAAAGACATTTGTGGGAAAATAAATGCTTCATGTTTTGATTAAAAGGTGTTTGAATTTGGCTTCCAAAATGAATAACATTTTTCAGTACAGTACGGAAAGGGAAATGGTAAGGAAAAAAACGAGAATGATGACAATTGAAACAAAGCAAGTGTAAAGTAATTATTTTATTCTCTCTTAATCGAATTTAGGGGTTACCAATCCTTCCAGCAGGCAGTGCTCACGGTTTCCCACCCGAATTAATTGGACATAGCCTCATATTGTGTCTAGAATTTATGACGAAGGAAGGATTCTGATTTATCAGTCAGCAAGGAAAATACAAAAGACACACAAATAAATAATGCATGTGTTAGATACGAGCATCCATCTATCCATCAACTTTCTGCGCCGCTTACCTTTAGTAGGGTCACAGAGGTGCTGAAGCCCATTCCAGCTATCCTCGGCAGTGGGCAGGAGACACCCGGAACTGGTTGCCAGCCAGACGCAGAGACTGACATCTCACTTGGCAATTAACCTGACATGCATATTTTTAGAACGTGGGAGGAAACCACAGTTCCCTGTAGAAAACCAAACAGGCACGAGGAAAACGTGCAAACACCACACGGGGAGGCTCCAGTAGTCGGACTTGATCCATGGACCTCTGCACCGTGGGGCTGCGCGTTAAACACCCATCCACCCATCCATCGTGCCGCCTTGATACTGACAAGAGCTAGGCTTTTTCACTATCTGTTGGTCAAATACTGCCGGTGCAGGTGCAGCAGTTATGGTAAAGTAAGACAATTTTTCTCTTTGCCATAGGATCCAGGGTTAGGGTTAGTTAGGGTCAGGGTTAGGTTTGGTTGGGTGGTTGGTCCCTTGGTTATCTGGCAGTGGATCTTTTTTGTTGTTGCTGTTCTTTTGTTTTTTAGTAAAATAACATTTATAAATTCAGTGAAACTATATTCAAAATGTTTACTTTGATTCATTTATTTTATAAAGTATTGTTGTATGTAAAAAAATGTCATCAAACAATATAAATTGTTTTTGAGAATATTATACTTAGTATGTAAATAGTAATCTCCTGCCACGTATTTGGCTGGTCATTTAAAGAAAAGCAATCTTGGCGGACTTTTTCGCAAAGATAAACTTGGGAAAGCGACTGCAATGCAAATCTCACGACACACTGGTTTAAAAACACTACAATATAGCAATCTACAATCCTCCTCTTATTTTGCAATAATGCTAAAATGGGCAAGAAGGGATTGGTCTGACAAAAAAAAAATTCCCAAACAGATGATGAAACGGAAGTGGCGAATCGCCAACCAGATGGCAAGTAGTTCTCTGTCGAATGCACTGTATTTACGTTCTCTGGGGACCAGCTAGCGACTAAAAAAGGCGAGTGGCTGCCAAGCATTGTCAACCCACTGCTCGAACACGGCACCCACTGCAAGGTCTGATGCGTCTGTAGTGAGTGCGATTGGGGCTCCGGGGGCTGGGTGAGCCAGCATGGCTGCCTGACACAGCGTGGTTTTTGTGTCCTTGAATGCCTTGGTCCTCTCAGCGGTCCATTCAACAGCTTGATTGGGTGACCTACCCTTGAGGGCCTCGTAGAGTGGGCGCATGACATCAGCGGCTCGGCGAATAAACCTATGGTAGAATGTCAGCATGCCGAGAAATTCCCTGAGGCCCCGTGCTGTTGGCGGCTGAGGAAAGGTGGAGATGGCCTCTACCTTAGACGATAGGGGGGAAGTCCCATCCTTGGTGATGAGATGCCCAAGGAAGTGGATGGAGGGTACGCCAAAAACACATTTTGCGGGATTTATAATCAGGCCATGCTGACTGAGCTTGGTGAAGAGGTCCCTGAGGTGCTCCAAGTGTTCCTCTTCTGAGGAGCAGGCAACAAGGACGTCGTCCAGGTAGACGAACACAAAAGGCATGTCCCTGAGCACTGAATCCATCAGCCTTTGGAAGGACTGAGCGGCATTTTTCAGTCTGAACGGCATCCTGAGAAATTCGAACAACCCAAATGGAGTTATCACGGCCGTCTTCGGTATATCTGAGGGATGCACTGGCAGTTGGTGGTATCCCCGCACTAGGACCACCTTGGAAAAGAGAAGTTTACCCACCAGGTGTGCAGAGAAGTCTTGAATGTGCGGGACTGGGTAACGGTCGGGTGTGGTAGCCTCGTTAAGGCGGCGATAGTCCCCGCATGGGCGCCATCCACCGCCTGGTTTCGGTACCATGTGTGGGGCCCAGGAGCTGTCTGATCGGCGAATGATGCCGAGACGTTCCATGTTGGCAAATTCAGATTTAGCAGCTGCCATTCTGTCTGGATTGAGTCGTCGGGCCCTGGCATGAACCGGAGGCCCCTTGGTTTCAATGTGGTGCTCAACCCTATGTCTGGTCCTGGAGGCTGAGAAGGTGGGCTTCGCCAGACTGGGGAACTCGGCGAGGAGCCGGTGGTAAATATCACCGTCCAAGAGAGAGCTGGACAGACCCTCAAAATTCCCTTTGTCGCGGACACACGCGAGAGAGGAGAAATTCAATGCGTCAACGAGGCGGCCATTTTTCACATCGACGAGTAGTCCATTGGCACACAGAAAATCTGCACCATGAAGAGGAAAAGCAATATCCGCAGTGACAAAGTCCCATGTAAACTGCTGACCCCCAAAACACACGTCCACTGTCCGTGTCCCGTATGTGCGGATCGGGGTGTCATTGGCAGAAGTTAATGGAGGTCCATGTGTTCCCCCCCCCCACATCGTCCACAGTGGCAGGGAGGACGCTCCTCTGGGCGCCGGTGTCACACAAGAACTTGTGGCCGGAGATGGCGTCCCGAATGAACAGTAGCCTGCACTCACGGCCGGTACAGAGTGCAGGCCTTGAAGTTTCCTGTCGCGTTGGAGGTGCAAGGGGAACGGCACTTCTTGGCCTTGGGCCCAAAATGTGCATGGTGGTAACACAGACCTGACACATTCTGATCGTCAGTGGCCGCGCGTGCCTTGCTGGCTGGGGGCGTCGCACTTGATGGTGTGTAGGTGCGTGTAGGGGCCAGCACCTCATGTGTGTATCTATGTGTGGCCAGGAAAAACCGGTCCACTTCCTCTGCCAGTGCACGCGGATCTGTAATGGTTGTATTTGCAGGCGTCGTCTGGACATGCGGCGGCATGTGACGCAGAAAAAGTTCAGTGAAAAGAAAATTTGGCTCTTCGGTGCCAAGCAAGTTTAACATAATTTCCATGTGATCCGATGGCTTACTGTCTCCTAAGCCCTGAATAGCAAGGAGGCGTCGAGCACGCTCAGAACGCGACAGTTCAAAGATTCTGAGGAGATATGCCTTCAGTCCCTTATATTTATCCAGTTCAGGAGGGGATGTGATGAAGCTCACCACTCTGGCTGCAGTTGAGCTCCCCAGAGCAGACACCACGTGGTAATAGCGAGAGTCATCATCAGTGATTCCGCGCAGGGTGAATTGAGCCTCTGCTTGTGCAAACCATGTTAACACCGATGACTGCCAGAACTCGGGGAGCTTGAGAACGGGCGCGTATGCCATGTCGGTATGCTCAGTATTGTGCACGGCCTCGGAAACTTCCACGAGACTAATGTCGGGGTCACCAATGTAGCGAGCAGAGACGGGAGTCGTAGGCGGAGTGTCAAACAAAGGTGCCAACGAAAGCTGCTTTAATGACATTTCAACTTGCAATAACAAAACAAACACGAGAGTGGCTCGAGCCGGCCGAATTAAGAGTCCCCCTAGGAACTTGCTAACTGAACAATGGTTCCATGGGTGAATTATGTAAAACCCACTACAATATGCATCTAATACTTTGGAATTTGAGGGGTTTATTGTACTATGTAAGTTACAATACACCCGAGCAAAAACTGTTTCCCCCACTATTTTATATTTTTTTGATCATTTTAAATTGTAAGCCGTATACTTGACTCCTAAAATATTTATGGTCACAGGTTTGGACGTAAAATAAGCCAATTTGATGTAGTGTAGTTTGCGAATTAGACCACAAAAGGGATAATGTTGCTCGTACATGGTGATGACGTCATGGAGAATGACTGTAATGGAAAAAGGAGACTTTAAAAAGTACGTAGTACCCTGGGTGAGGCAAAGTGAAGAGGTGTAGAACCATAAAGTGGAAAAGGGCATCAGAGAGTGGCCGATGACGCTTGGTGAAATAGAGAAGGGATGGGCTATCTATATAGAGAAGCAGTGAGGTAGGAAAGGATCAATCCCAGGAATATAGTATCCATCAGATCAAAGAACTTGCTTCGTGTAAATATTAAAATTTGTATCGATCCTCCATCCTGACATTACTAAATGTTTTTGTTTGACCATGCTACAATATAACCGATGATATAACACCATGAGTATTGTTTGTTTTCTTACTCTAAAAGAAGTTGGCAGCTGTGTTTGATAATTGTTTTTTGCTCTGCTGTTTGAAAAAGATGACTGTTTCACCCTCCTCGCTTCCAGTTAGATTTTCTTCTAAGCCTCTGTCATTCACAACTAAGACGTGGATCTTTTCAACAACATTTGACAAATTACAAATGAGCCTCCTGCTATCGAAGACTAACGCACAGAACTGCAGCTACATATGACAACCTAATCTGAACTTGACTGTGAGAGCTTACTGCTATTTGCTCATTCACTTTGAGTGAAGCCTTTTGAGGTAGTTCAAATATTTTTTGCATGGCTCCCTGGTGAGGAGTTTTTGGGCATGCCTGACTAGGAGGAGGCTTTGGGATAGACCTTAGAGATGCTGCAGGGTGTATGTTTTACAGCTGGCCTGGGAAAGCCTCAGGGCTCTCCTTAGTTAGGTTGGAAGAAATAGCTGCAATGCAAATAGTATGAAGAGTGATACTGAGATTTTGGTATTGATCTGATCAAAGTAAAATACAGGGTAGTATTGATTCAAACCATTCCAATACCAATATTTTTCTTGTAAATGTCATGATCAGAGAATAGTGGAATCCATATCCCAAGAGTTACTTCATAATAACGATCAAAACAGCACAAAGATATAAGGCACGAACACAATTTTTTTAAATAAATATCAACAATGCATCTTTAACATATGACAAATAAAATACTTCTACTACTAAAATACCTCTACTACATTAACGTTTTCAGAACTAAAGCAGCAATGTAACTAAAATCGACAACTGTATGATAATGTCAACAAAAATCTAAAATACTGTCCATTGCACATTATGCAAACTTTAAAAATAATACTCTTTTTTTATTACATGCACAAAATATGATTTACAATTTTATTTTACCTGAGAAACCTTTTTATTTTTACTCATTTAAGATATATTTACTTTTCATACTGGACATTTTGGAATATTGTAAATCGCTTCAAAATGCATCATACTGTGAAACTACTTTTCCTTAGGGCCCGGTCACACAGCCGTTTGCGTCTGTAACGAGGCTGAATCACGGCCAGAAATTTCTGCCTGTGAAGCGGACACTATTGGACGCTTTGAGATCGCCATACAGACGAGATACAGCAGTGCTTTAAACGCGGTCGGAAATTCACCCGCGGTTGGCAGCGCGAAAAAGTTTTGCACTGCTCAAAACTTTAGGGCCCGGTCACACAGCCTTTCACGGGCGTATCGAGGCTGAATCACGGCCAGAAATTTCTGCCCGTGAAGCAGACACTGTTGGACGCTTTGAGATCGCCATATAGACGAGATACAGCCGTGCTTTACTCGTGGTCGGAAATTCACACGCGATTAGCCGCGCGAAAAAGTTTTGCGCTGCTCAAAACTTTAGACCACGTGTTAACCGCGGGCGGCACACGTGGTACACACGAGGCAATGACGCAGAAATGACGCGGAAGGACGTGCTATGGCCGCGGCCAGGGTATGGTTACACGTGCGTAGGGCACGAAATTTCAGCGGGTAATCGTGGGTGGAGCACGGTCAGAGTATGTTCTGCGCCTGTATCGCGGTGTTATTACGTGAAATTAGCGTGTTACGCGTGTGACGGTCAAACGCCTTTCTCCGCGTATACGGCGCGATTTGCCGAGCACACGTCAGTTGTGCTCGAGACGTCAAGGGGTGAACATGGATCCCCGTCACCGTAGTGACCTCGTCTTAATCCATTTTTATTTCTTGACATTTATTTTCATTTCATAACAAGATAATAAAATAAAAATTAAAAACTATTACAATAATAACATATTGGCTTCTTCTTCGGTGCCATAGCTTGAAATCTTGATCTTCACGGGACTGTGTCTTGAGCGGTTATGATTTCTACAGCCCGGTGTTATGCCGAGAAATGCATCCCTGCCGAGATTTGCATCCCCTCCCTACTACAACCACTTTTACCTCGTTTTATCTCACTTTTATATCACTTTTAGGTATTGTAATGGCGAACATATAACCAAATCCACTTCGTCTTGCATTTGTTGGGAATGTAATACAACTTAAACCATTCCGTCTTTGTTTTTGTTGTGAACGTAATCGAACGGTAATGCACACCGTATATAAATCACTTTTGAGAACTGTTATGCTCTCTACCGTAAAGCTTATTATGCAGAAATAAGCTTTATGGTAGAGTGCATAACAGTTTCAATACGAGCGATTTGAATAGAAAAAGGCAAAATAAACATGTTACCTGCTCAAAAGTGATTTGTATACGGCGTGCATTACCGTTCGATTACATTCACAACAAATACAAAGACGGAATTGTTTAAGTTGTATTACATTCCCAACAAATGCAAGACGAAGTGGTTTTGGTTATATGTTCGCCATTAAATTCCCTAAAAGTGATATAAAAGTTAGATAAAACAAGGTAAAAGTGGTTGTAGTAGCGAGGGGATTCAAATCTCGGCAAGGATGCATTTCTCGGCATTACGCCGGCTCGGCAGCTTTTATACCCGTGGTCCACACGAGAAAATGACGCTGAAATGACGCGATGAGGAAGCGGAACAGTCGCCGGCGTCTGATTTGCGGGCATACCACCGATGAACAGCGGGTTGGCCAATTTTGCGCATTTTCCATCGCGGGCAACCACGGGCAAAAAAAAAAACGCAAAATTTTACCCGCAATACAGACGCAAACGGCTGTGTGACCGGGCCCTTACAGTGAACAAATTCACTAGGAATCCAGAGGAAGGATCTTTCTTGATTTGTCATTACAGTTTAACCTCCAGTGTCAAACACAATCTATTTTTGGTGCTAACAGGATAAAGTGAGGTGTAATTGTTAAGCTCAAACCTCTAATGGAACTGACTGATTGAATTGAAGTCCTCCAGTAGTACAGGGACAAGAAGTATATTACTGAGCTGATTAGTTTGTTGTTCATTTAATTTGAGTATCATGTTTATGTTATGTGTCAAGGATAAACCACAACTGCATTAAATATAAGTGGAATAGAGAAATGCAGTCTAACTGATCTTGTCTCTTTCGGCACATCATAGTTTTAATCGGTTGTATGTTTGCCAAGCCATGATTCAAAGAATTGGCTATTTAAAGCTGGTTTTATATATTTGTGATAAATGTGCTTCCACGGCTTCCCTAAACAGAACTGCGATTGATTTCAGAATTGCAGATCAGAAAACAGAAAGGTGCCGTGTGTTGTTTCTACGGCCCCTGAACAATCGCTTCTTGTGAAGTTTTCTGGGGAAGTGAGAGAATTTCTAAGAAAAAAAAAAGGCTACACAAGCTACGTTATTAAGGGAAGAGAGCAAGCCTGTCAGACAACTGACTTATGGCTAAGCCCCGCCTTCAAACGCAATGAGTCAATCAGTGTGCATAGCCAACTCTGTACACTCGGACAAGCTTTGCTGGCATGTCCATTCAAACGCATTGGAGTTATTCAGTTTTTGTTCGTTTGCTGTGTTTTTTTCCGACATTTTAAACTTTGAAATGGTCACAAAATGCTGATCTATCATGTTGTTTAAGATGGTTATGCAGTTCATCACATTTACATTGTGACCTGTACATTATTGCAGAAGCTGCAGGTTTTCATTGACCATCTCAACAATGAAATAATTTATATAGCATTCCCATGTAAAGTTCAGGCTTTTTTTGTGACCTTAAGATCATATGTGATCATTTTAGGCCCAAAAAAGCACCAATATCTTCTACTGTGACACATGCCATAACACCCTTTACATAATGTTGAATGTTGAGTGAGTAAAGGGGCAGGGCTTAACAACATGCCAATTGCGGACCTGCTCACTGTGTAAGTAGTACAACAATTTAAAATTCACATACTGCTTCAACAGAATTGCCATTAGTATTAAGAGTAAAAATGTTAACCAATCAACATTTTCACATTTTTATCTAAACATATTAAGTGAAAGTGCATGCTATTCACATGCAAACGAACCTCCCGGTGTGTCATTGTGGATACATTTTGCAATCGTTTTTTTTTTTTTTTTTTTTTTTAGTCTCCTTGATCCTTTATTAAAACAAATTCCGGCCAAAGAGGACTGTGCAGCGAGTCAAAATTGAATATAAGAACATTCCACATTCGGGTAAGTGACTTCATTTTTGATGACAATGAACAAATGAAGTGATTCGGGAGGTGTGAAACACAGAATGTTCTGAACCATAAAAAAATAAAATGACGTTTACGGAGTATATATTCCCAAATCTATTTTAAAATAAATTATGTCACATTCTGAGCCATATTGGTTCACTAGAGTTACGAATTCGGATGCTTAGTGACACAGGCCATTATCACATTAAGAGCCTGTCACGAGGCGTGGTGTCGTGGAAGGGAAGACCGGACCAGAAAAAGGCAGGAGGCATGAAGGGAGAACTCAAATGCGTTGACGATCCATAAGATTTATTTTACAAAATAAAAGTCGCCCAATACTCCGGGGCAAAACAGAACAACACAGAGTTCCTCCGGCACGAACTCAACAGGACAAGGCATAACAGACTAAAACAGGACAAGGCATAACAGAACGGGATTGTGAATAATGAGTAATGAACCAGCACCCGCCAAACCCAAAATCCAGCCTTAAATACAGACCCACCATTAGTGGAACTGCTTTCAGCTGTTGCCCAGGGGGCGGGGCAGACTGGTCACCAAGGCGACCGTGACAGAGCCCCCCTCTTAAGGGACAGCTCCCGAGGTCCCAAAAAAGAAAAAATTACAACCTCACGCCCCGGAATGGTTCGACGCTCACGATTGGGGCAACCCCGCTCCCTCCTCCGAACACGCAGGAACGGGGAGAGGCAGGCGCCATCTGCGTCGGGCGGATCGGAATCGGCGCTCGGCAGGGGGGGGTCCGGCGGGCAAGCTGGACAGGGGATAACAGACAGGCAGAACCGACGAGAACAGGACAGGCAAAATCAGAGCAGAATCAGAACAGGTAAACAGGACAGGCCTCTACAGAAGAGTCGCATTCAGGTCAGGCCTCTACAGAAGAGTCGCACTCAGGTCAGGCCTCTACAGAAGAGTCGCACTCAGGTCAGGCCGATGCAGAAGAGTCGCACTCAGGGGGTTCAGATTCAGAAGAGTCAGACTCAGGGGGGGATCAGATTCAGAAGAGTCAGACTCAGGGGGGGATCAGATTCAGAAGAGTCAGACTCAGGGGGGATCAGATTAGGAAGAGTCAGACTCAGAGGGGATCAGATTCAGAAGAGTCAGACTCAGGGGGGAACAGATTCAGAAGAGTCAGACTCAGGGGGAACAGATTCAGAACAGACAAGACAGGACAGGAAAGACTGAACAAAATCAGTACAGGGAGACTCAAGGCAGGCATGGGAGTCGAACAGGCAGGCATGGGAGTCGAACAGGCAGGCATGGGAGTCGAACAGGCAGGCATGGGAGTCGAACAGGCAGGCATGGGAGTCGAACAGGCAGGCATGGGAGTCGAACAGGCAGGCATGGGAGTCGAACAGGCAGGCTTGGGAGTCGAACAGGCAGGCTTGGGAGTCGAACAGGCAGGCTTGGGAGTCGAACAGGCAGGCTTGGGAGTCGAACAGGCAGGCTTGGGAGTCGAAGAGGCAGGCTTGGGAGTCGGAGTCGGCCCGACGGGCAGCGGAGTCGGATTCGGACTTGCACGCAGGGGAGAGGGAATAGCAGGCAATCGGCACGGGAGTCGGGCAGGCAGGCGTCAATTCTTCCTGGGATCCCATTCGAGGCACAGCAAGGGCCACGACGGGCGGGGCCGTGGTTCGAACGGGCAGGGAAGGCCAACTCAGTAGGCGCCTGCCGAACTGCGCTCTCCAGCTCTCCCCAAGTCGCGCTGGGATCGTTCGCTGAGTTCTATTTGTTGGCTGGTTCATTCTGTCACGAGGCGTGGTGTCGTGGAAGGGAAGACCGGACCAGAAAAAGGCAGGAGGCATGAAGGGAGAACTCAAGTGCGTTGACGATCCATAAGATTTATTTTACAAAATAAAAGTCGCCCAATACTCCGGGGCAAAACAGAACAACACAGAGTTCCTCCGGCACGAACTCAACAGGACAAGGCATAACAGACTAAAACAGGACAAGGCATAACAGAACGGGATTGTGAATAAAGAGTAATGAACCAGCACCCGCCAAACCCAAAATCCAGCCTTAAATACAGACCCACCATTAGTGGAACTGCTTTCAGCTGTTGCCCAGGGGGCGGGGCAGACTGGTCACCAAGGCGACCGTGACAGAGCCATCTTCTTCTGTTGTTGTGCCTTTGACACCATCAACAGTAAGTTCAAAAATGTATACTTTGTGCTTATATATTTTGGATTTTCTTAAAATCGCCAAATGTTTTTGGTATTTGATTGCCGTTCATCAATTGTTTGTGGTGTTGTATCAGTCCCACTTACGTTTCGCATTGCATGTGTCAGTTTTACTCTGGCGTCCAAGCTACGCTTGAATTAAAAACAATCTATATTTAGGTACTTTATTCTACGAGGAGTTAGGCTACTGTTAACTCATGTATCACAGATACATAATGAGAGCAAGACACCGAATGTATGATTTGTAGCAGTAAAAATAATGTAAAACACAACTGGCACACCAAACCAGGCTTTTACCACAGCAAAGGAGCTGACTCTCCACCTCAATAAATTGAGACCATTGATATAGGGGATCCCAGAAGGGGCTGTTACGGATTGTGTCACAGCAATGGTGACTGGGTACTTCATAAATGGTATAAATTGCAGTATAATTGTACATGAAATACAAAAATACATTGTCTGCCTTTGGTTTGTCGTGCATTAGCTGTTACCATTCCGGAGCATGTTTTCGGCAGGGGAAAGGCACATCTGCAAATGCATAATACACTTTTGTAGATGAGAAGACAATGTTGTCAGGCTTTGGGTTTTGATTTATCATGTAATTTTGTGGAAATATATTGCTCATTTAGCCCATAACGGTTATGAAGCAGTCATTTGGTGCTAATAGAAAATAACATGTAACAGCCTCCGAAACAGCCAGAGAGCATTGTGAATATTGGCTTAAATAAATCTATCTGTTAATTGTTTTTTTTTAACACAATTCACATCAATCACAGTTTATATAAACACCATTAGTAGCAAATAGAGCCGGAAAAAGGTAAAAACTGATGGAAAACAAAGAGCTAAGAAATGTGGAGCTTGATACCTGGATTAAGGGTTAGACCCCCGGGAACCTGGAATAGGAGATAAAGAAACGGGAGACAGAACTGAGTATGTCAGTAAAGAATGTAACCATAACTGTATACAGTGTATTTGTTTTACCTGATGTATTCCAGGTTGCAGACAAGACGGCTGAAGACTTTAAATCTTGTAAATGTTATTATTTTCTCTCCCTGCCATGAATTTAATGAAGTGATATTTCAAAGGTGGCGACACTCTACAAATGCCAGACAGAATACACATACTCAGCAACATGTATTGGGTGACAAACCCAAAATTAACTGAAAAAAATTAGTATGTAATTTTCTCCAACAACCCTGCAATTTCTGTTGTAAAAATTGTAGCATTCAACCAGTTGTCACTTGATGGGGCCCTTTCGTTTCTCCAGCCTGCAGCTTTATGCAGCACTGCACATGCTTCAACCAGATCACAAGCTCCGACAGGGGAAACCCTCAAATAATGCAGGCAGTGAAAAGAGGAACACCAAAAGTTGTCTCTATTCTAGCCCTTGTTTTGACATGCCAATGGCACTAGGCCTGCTGTGGTGGGGATTGGGTGTCTGCAAGGGGAGTCATAAGGCCTGAAAGAGATAGTCTATGTCCCCTATCAGCATACCAGAGAATTCCCCTATTTATATATAATATCGGAAACTAGAATAAACCTCTATATTAGGGGTGTCAAAACCACTTTCACTGAGGACCACATAAGCATAATGGTTGCACTCAAAAGGCCTTATATAACTGATAAATGTAACTAAATGTAAAAAAAGATATGTAAAATAAATGACATTTTTCCCTTATCTAAATTAACGTTTAAGTCTCAAACATTATGGTTGCGTTGATTAAGATGTCAATGCACATGTTTCCGTGGTGCAGGGGTTAGCACATTCATCTTGCATGAAAAAAGGTCCCGGTTCAAGACTGGAAACACATGTTGGCCTGGAGAGGGATGGGCACCACCAGGTTGTACTTGCCCCGGACACACCACAGGAAATGGTGCCCCTACAACCCTAGTGGTTAAGGGATCCAACCAATGTTCCCTCTAAACTGCGCTCGTGCGCAATTGCGCACTGCTCGCACATTCTCAGCGCACAAGAAAATCTAGCCAGCGCACAAAAATGAGGGCTCAAAATTACTAATTAAGAGGCAACTCAAGTCAAAGTTACAGTGCATGAAGGTAAAAATACACGGGTTCCCCTGATGTTGTGTCCTAAATGCAGTATTTTGAAGTCGAGTCGAAGGAGAACGAAGTTGAGTAAAGTTAGTAGAGTAAGTCGGGGAACCGGCTTCTTCGGCTCAGCTCACTAAAAGGAACCGGCTCTTTCGGGTCCTAAATGGCTCTTCGGGTTGTTTTTGCTTCTTTAATCCCAACATGACCAAATAGTATGTAAAATTATGCACAAAATGACTTAAAAGAAGGGGTGAATAGAACAAAAAAGAAAAAAATACTAAAATGAAAAAGTAGTGAAAAGCTGAGAAAGAAAGAAACAAAAGGAAGAGAAAAAAGAAAGAAAAATTTATAAAAAAGCCCGAAAAAAAGAAAAGAAAGAAATGTAGGAAAAAAGTAAATAGAGAACAAAAAGAAAAAAGTTACAGCTCGGAAAAAATAAACATAATGAGATTTTTTTAAAGGAATTTGAAAAAAAAGTAGAAAAAAACACGGAAAAAATAAGAAAAAGTATGTGTTGCATTCAAATAATTTCCAATGATATCAAGTGAATCTTGTTGCCAACATTGTACTTCCATTAAAAAATGTGATTAAGTACAGTTCTGTTTCTTACAACCGACTAAATAAGCCCCCAAAATGTTAATATTTTGCGACAAAATATATCAGGAAAAAAATAAATAAATGGATATCTTGTGAAAGAATTGTAAGAACAAACGACGTTTGTAGGCCGAACAACCTTTGCAATAGTACATGAGTCAATTCATTCAAAAGAGAAAAATAATTTTGCATTGCCGGAAACTCAGCTAAATGTAACTTGATGTCAAGTTTTGGACGTGTTTGATAATTAATCATCTTGCCACACTTGGGATTATGGTTGCTCACTGTGGTTTCAAGCGCTGCTCACCGACTTTGTGTGAACGCTCAGACCCGTGGAAAATTAGAGGGAACATTGGAACCAACCAACAAATAAATCACATGTTATATATGAAATATATATAAAATATTTTCGGATATTTTGGGGAAAATTCATTTCTCAATTATACTGGTTGGAATTGATCTGGAAACACTTCAGTGTAGTCAAGTTTAGCAGTCAAGTTCACAGGTATTATAGTTGACGGGCACTGTGGCGTGTACTGAAAGCACTCTTTCAACCCATTTATTTGTAGATACTTAGAAATTTTAAGCCATGGGGAATCAACCTTTTTGAAACTGAGAGCTACAGTTTGTTACTGATAGGCACGGGTAGCTCCCATTTTGATAAACGTATTTTAGATAGCTTATTATTACTATGATGTCACAATGTTCTTACCAGGTTGTAATCATTTGAACTTAAGTCAACCACTAAAACATCATTTCAGGTAGAAATGTAGTCTATAAGAAAATCCCTACTTAGGTGCCCTTAGGGGGGTACCGGGACCACTTTGCAGACCATTCTTGCTGGGCCACATAAAATGTTATGGTGGTGCCCTGGGCCACGAGTTTGACACATGAACTTTGGTAGTTACGCTCAATATCCAAGGTGCTTGAAAATGTTGTATAAAAAAACATGACCCAGTCTCGAATAAATTATACTTTTTCTAAAGACTCTGCAATAACGGACTGAGTCAGGCCATTGCTGATATGAGGCAGTCAGCACAATCACATATAACCTGACCCGTTAAGATGTAGACATTAAGGTTCATTTACAGTACACATGCAAGTCACATAAACCGCATACCACTCTTATCCAAACATTGATGCTGTGGAAGGAGTTTCTTTTAATGAAGTTAATACAAATCTATTTTACATTTTTTTATACCAGTTATCTATATGAAAAGAAAACATTAACATTGACGTCAAGTGTTTCTGACCACAACAGCTTTGCTAAATCTCAATTAAAAGGTTCGCTTTCTTCACTTTCAGAGTCACTTTCCGAATGCTCGAACAACAGACACGTAAACCCAAGCTTCGACAATCCATTCTTTTCATTACAAAAATTGAAAATGACACCGTTTCTTGATCGAAAGCACCAACAGAATAACAATAACTTTCAAGTTGCTAGATATGCTTCGGCGTTAGCATCCATGAGTACTTTCGCAAAATGCCCCTTGCGTTTGACGTCACGTGTCCTCTTGTGCCACATGGGAGAAGGCATAAAGGTCAAAGGAGATCACATCCAAGTCACATTTAGATGGAAATGTGAAAAATCTCACAGAAATATTGTATTTCACCCTAAAATGTTGGATGTCTTGAAACTGTAAGACCCGAACCTGTGACCTCCCAGCCCAACCTTATGGCCACCAAGTTGCTCTACCTGCACAGCTTTATATAACACACAGGGCGCACTGTACAATAGGGCACGGTGCACAATTTGCAGAAAAACTGATACTTTTATGTGTGCCCTATTGTTGTTAGAATATGGTGATGCAATTACATTTGCACCGTTTCAAGCACAATAATTTCTCCTTATTTTCTCTCTACCATTTACTTTCGCATCTAGGCTGTATCCACAACTATGCAATGAAATACTGACATCAGGGGGTTAGCTTGAAAGCACAAGTTTGGTTGTGTATCACAAGTTGCGAATGGTAGGCAGCGTGTGGGGGAGGAGGCGTGGCTAATACCGGAAAAAACAAACCCCTCTGGTGCAAACGTGACTAAAGAATGTATGGTGAAAGTGTGCTAAATTTTTTGTCAAATCATATGCCTGGAAAAAATGTTTGGACAGTATTTAGCAATGCAGGAGGAGTTTTACGAGTTGTTGGAAGCTCATACACAAAATGGGTATGGAGTCTCTTGCTTTTGTGTTCGTTTGCAAGCTCTCAATATCACACAAGAAATATGAAGGCTTACCGCTTCCACAGGTTGATGTTCACATTTTTTCTATTTCTTGTATTGTGTGTCTATTTTTCAGTATGTGAATGTATTTGGTAAGTTAGAACTAAATAGTTACTTTTGGAGTAATGCGCTACTTTTGGGTGTCAGTGATCAGGGGGGTAACATAATTACTTTTTAAACGAAGTAACTAATAAAGGTAACTAATTACTTTTAAAGTAACACGACAAACACTGCCCAGGACACAGATTGGTATACAACTTAGATGGAAAAATGGTTTGGGGCTCTCTTACATTAGTGTGTTTACACATGCAGTACCTTGCAAAATTATTGCCCACCCCCCAATGAGTTTTTGGACATATAGCCATACTTCAGGCTTTAAAGGCACAGATTAAAAAAAATACAAGAATCAACAACATGTGAGACACAATCATTGTGGGGAAAACAACAATTTATAGAACATATTATTATCGTATTAACATATACAAAATTGAAAAGTAGGAATTGCAAAATTGTTGCCCCCCCTTTGAGTTAATACATTGTACAAGTCTTTTTGGGTATGTCCCTGCACAATTTACATCTTGGAAACAGAAATTTGTGTTTAGGCCCAACCTGTTCCCCATACTCAGGACTCTTGCAGACTCCAACAGATTGCCTACCAGAATGGCCTTGTATCTGCCTCCATCCATCTTCCTGTCAACTTTACCGATCTTCCCAGCCTTCGGGGCATGATGCTTCCACCACCATCTTAACAGTGAGTATGGTGTTTTCAGGGTCATGTGCCGTTTTACTCCAAACGTAAGACTTCGCATCCAGCCCAAAAAGTTCAATTTTGGTCTCATCTGACCTTGTTCCACTTGTTATTTGTGTCCCCCATTTTGCTTCTTGCAAATGCAGAGCGGGCCTTTTTGTTATTTTTTCTGAAAAATGCTTTCTTGTTACCACCGTACCATAAATTTCGTTGTCACAATATGTTAACCCATTTTGTAACAATGACAATAAAGGTATATTCTATTCTATTCTATTGTATTCTAAATGGCAGATTTATGTAGAATCCGACTAATAGTTGTCTTATACACAGATTGTCCCTCCTAAACTGTATATGCCCACATGTGATCCAATCATGGACCTTTTGGTTGCTTCTCTGATTAGTCTTCTCTTAACTCGGGCATAATGTTTAGAGGGATGGCCATGTCTGGGTAGATTTTCAATAGTTTTATTCTCCCTCCATTTTGATATTATTGCTCTCACAGAGCTCTGCTAGATGTGTAAATGTTGTGAAATCTTCTTGTATCCCAATTCTGCTTTGGACTAAATCATAACTTTATCCCAGACCTGGTGTATTCTTTGGTCGTTATCATAATGTTTTGTTTTAGGTTGTTTAGCTTTAAGTTTGAAGCCTTTTTCTTGGGAGTCCAATACTTTCGCTATGCACTTTAACAGGAAAAAAACACACTACATAAGATTGACTCTGTGCTATGGTATTGACTTTTGTCAATATAAAAATTCGGCGAATACACAATAATTTGGACGTCGGGCTTATTTGAAACTGAAGCATAGTTGGTTCCGTAACATCTGAAAATGAATCATTTTTTTTCTCATACATAAATTTAACCTTTTCCTCCATCCCTTTTCGTTCTGTTACATTGCCTTGTAATATTTTTCATCTAAAATATGGCCTCGCATGTGACAGAAGGTAATGACTATATTCAAGCTTGACTTCATGGAACACGTCAGTAGCAATGAAAAAAAAGACATAAATGTATTTCATTAAGTCATAGCAGGCTTGAGTAAGTGGTAGTCATATTTTAAGTGCTGCTGATAATTAATTTAATGGGACCAGGATTTTCTTTCTAACTGCATCTGCCTTTCATCACATCACTCTTAAAAGTATCTTTTTAATTCATATTTTTGACATCACTTTCCATTCTTTGGTTCGATGTTTCTTTGAGAATTCTGAGGGATCTATTTTTCTAGAGACAATAGGCGCTTTGCATAAAACCCTGCCACAATGTCTCATTTGTCAGAAGGATATCAAATTATATCTTCGGGATACTTGGATTAGGATAGCGGAATTTTAATGTATGTGTAACACACTTGTGTTAAACAGCCTACAGCCATACTTACTGTAGATATCCACTAATTCTGAGTCACTTATAATAATTAAGGTTCATTGAAAAAAAGATAATGATTATGACTCAACTGGCTTGAGGGAAGGCAGGGATACCCTCACTCCAACCTCCCATATTCCATTGATTTATTTGCATATATGAAGTAATAGTTTTGTGATATAAAACTCTTTTGAATTGATTTTTTTATTTCTCTGTGTACCTAACACCTTAAAGAAAATTTACTGTATGGGATCGCCATAAGTAGGATTTGTAATTTTCATTTAAAACCAATCCCATTGCGTCTTTTTTCTCCTACCACCTTATTGTTTATCCTCCCCTCCCTCTTCTTTAGTACGTGGTAGAGAATAATTCTTGTTACAATGTATGGTGTTTTGTTGGTCTAAAAATGATTTGAATCATCTATCCATCCATCCATTATCTGCACTGCTTATCCTCAGTAGGTTAGCAGGGGTGCTGGAGCCAGCCCATCCCAGCTATTTTCGGGCAGTGGGCAGGGGACACCCTGAACTGGTTGCCAGCTAGTCGCAAGGCACACGGAGACGGACAAGTCACTCGCTCATTCACACTTAGGGTCAATTTGGACCAGCCAATTAACCTGAAACGCATGTTTTTGGAATCTGGGAAGAAACCGGAATGCTTGGAGTAAACCCACGCAACCACCCGGGCAACATGCAAACTCCACACAGGAAGGTTCGGATCTGAATCATTTGATGAATATATTTTGTTCATCAACACTTATGAAAAAATTCCGAATCGTCTGTCAGCTTCCTTCCGTTGTTTCTCCCTGTTTGCGCTGCCCTATCTCGTGACATTTGTGTTCAATAAAGCTGTTGGTTGAGCCTATCAGAGTCCAACTTAAAAAAGCAGTGCTCGCGAGCAGGCCTTGGAAACTGCAATTGGTTTCACAAACATTGATAGGCTAGGAGCCAGTCATCCACCAAAGTGATCACACTAATACCCATTAAACATGAAGATCATGAGTTGCAGAAGTAAATATTTTGTTGTGTCGATTTAAAAACAAGGTTCCGACGGGTGCTTGAAATCCTTCAAAATTCTTGATTTTGAAATTTGTGTTTTTAAGTGCTTGAATTTTGGGTGAAGTGTATGAAAAATGCTTGAAACTGTTGACATTCCCACATTTCATGGAAGTCTGACTTGATAAAACAAACTATTAAATCAAGAAAAAAAAATGTGCGTACAAATGACAATGGTGGCTACAAACATCATTAGTGATTTGTCATGTCAAGCATTACTGCCTCCTTTTGTCGCATCCAAGAGGAGATGTTTATCAGACTAATCATGGACATTCCAACTGTTATTTGCGAAGTGGCTTTTTGGCTTGGCTCACTGAGAAGAGCTTTTTAGGCCCCCAAACGGCTCCTCAGATTAAATTTATTTTTGGATAATATTTGTATCAGTAAATAATAAAAATTATGCATGCAATTACTTATTAATTAGTGAATGTATATATTTACACACTTGATATATCAATCAGAATATTCACAGATTCACAACCAAAAAAATTGTAAGATACAAATCACTATTAGCGTTTTATACACTGAACAGATTTAGCAACAACACAAAATCCCTAAGAATGCAAAACACTTTGCTCTTTAGTGCTATACATAAATGATAAACTGCAAAAAAAAAAGAAATAAAAACATATTTTTTGACCAATTTGGACACAGATCTTATGAAAAACTTGCAAAAATATGAATTAAAATAATCAAAACAAAAGGCAAAGGATCAGCAGTCATTAAGATTGAAAGATTGAATGCACTGTGCTTCGGAGCAATCAATATCATTAAAACACGTCCAAATTTGGCTCACTATACTGCTTTTTATGCAAACAGTATTTTCCATTATTACCCAACACCGATGGAGCCCTTTCCGTTTTTGTAAACAAGTGTGACGTAGCCAAGCATTGTTGAAGCAGAATGGAATAATTCATCATGTCAGTTTATAGAAGCCCATTGACTCAGAAAGACTATAAGTCACAGAGACTGAATACTCAAAATAGCTCAGAGAATGTGCTAGCAGCAAGATAGCGACTTTATTTTAGTCATCAAAGCCAACCCCCTTAAAAAGGTACTGGAACATTTTAAAAATTTGCCTTGAAAATCTTGAAAAAAAGGCCATGAAAAAGATATACGATCTTTGGAACAAGTATGACAACTCCTAAGTGTACACGCAATATGCAGGCGGGAAAAGGTTTTGCCTGGGACATTTAGCCTAGAGGTAACTTCTTAAGCCTGAGCCCAAGTCTAACCCGAATTGGGCTGGGCTGGGCCTTAAATTTAAATCATTACGTTTGGGTCAGGACGAGCTTTTTATGTTGATAGTCTTGTTTAACTTTTCATCACAAAAGACAGACCGCACGTGTTCCGCGTCCGCCTAGCCCAAAGCACCCACCTTGTCCCCCTCTTGACCGCACTCGGCACTGGACCCAGAAAACCTGGCACATGGCGGGGTCCGGCCTAAATTAACCCTCCTCCACATGAGGTCTCACAAATAAAATTGTAAATTTCACTTCCAAGAGCCGGCTCATAAAGCCACTTTGTTCAGGAACGACACATCACTAATTCTGACTAGATCTGAAGACTTAAGTGTTGAATGCAATGCCTGCCACTGCAATTAATAATGTACCTCTTGCTTACCATAGCATCACTTGGAACTGCACTGATCCTAAAAATGCCCATTTTCTTTTTCTTCAAATAATTTCATTCACCTCCAAATGGTATCATTGGAAATGGTTCCAACAATACACTGTAACATTTCTTTTTTTAATTTTTTCTTGTCTTCCTCACAACTTACACTCTGCGATGTACTTTTCCCTTATTTTGTACCGCCCACTGTAGAATTGTATGTTCCATAACAGATGATCAATTACACTTATAACATATTTGGTTCATTCACTCTGATCATTTTATCTTGCTGGAGAAGGCAGTGTGATTAGGGAGGATATAGGACGTTGTCGACCTGACTTGGTGAAAAGGGGCTTATGACCCTCACTTTTTCACCTTCCGCAAAAAGAATTGCAGAGTGTTTGGGACTTTCTTAGCCTTGTCATGAGCAAGCTAAAGTAAGTAGAAAACTAAGGTGAAGGGAGAGAAATGGGAATGACCCTAAAGCTATCTTGTTATGTATTTGTATATTTTTTTGATTATTTGAAAATGTGTAAGCCAGATAACCGTTTTTGTACAGGGAAAAAAAAGAAATCATTATTTTGTTCTAGATAATCTTGGTCACTGATAAAAGACGTGTCTTGGAATTCTACTTGGTCTGCATTTCTGTGAGTACATGGCTTCAGCGTTGTGTTGGTAAGGTATATTATTGCTTAATAAGGGGAATTGCAATCATTAATAAGAGGAGCAATTGGCTAAGGTTGACCGGTATGAAACTGATATTTTTTAAGAGAAGATGAAAGAAAAACATCTGATGTTTCTTTGTTTATATAGCAGTAAAAACATCATGTTCTGTTGTTCTTGTGAATCCTATAAAGGTGTGTTATTGAGCAGGTTGAGCAGTGAAACTGGCTGGTATCGAATGAGTTAATATTAAATGAATCGTCCACTAGGCTGCACCGAGGATTAAGGCTTTGTATGGCAGCCATCGATTTACTATACCGCTAACCTCACATGACTCCCCAGTGTATTTGACCTTATCCCAGCTGATTTTTGGCAAGAGGCAGGGTCCACTCAAACTCAAGCGTTGCCAACTATTGGAAATCGTATTTCAGAATGGATAAAGACAGATTCAGAAAATATTTTCCTAATCACATTTATGAGTGCCATGTTTAGGCTGAAAAGAGTGAGCAGATCGATATTATCGATGAGGCATGAGTAATTGGATCGGATTGATACTATTGTCTCAGGGTCGATACTGTTATGCGGTGTGTTCATTTTAACTGTCACTATAACAGTGGTTGTTTGAGGGTTGTAAGAGTATTCATATATCATAACCTTCAAATTAAATCCATTTTTTTCACACTTTGTTAGCATAACTGGCTTTATTTTCAGAACATTGTACCATGAAAGGTATTTTTTCATGAATTATTTGTATTTTAGCTGGTTTTATGCTCTCTTAACTTTTGTTCTGAAACAGATGTTGTAGAAGGGGTATTTTTTTATACTGTTTAAGGTTTTTACGTTGTATCATTTACACCATTTGCATTCTGACTTAATTTTCAAAATATTGTGCAGTGGAAGGTATTTTAGTTGTCATGTTGATGTTTTTGTCAAATGATGCTATTGCATGCAATAACAAGTTACACTGTACTCTTGTTTGTTGAGTTGTAAAATATTAAACTCCCATTACCTAAACTATGCAAAATACATGCATGTGTACTTAGAAATAAAAATTCCTACACATGAATTTAATTATTGTTTTACATCATTTGCATTAAGAAGATAAGTTGATAAACTCATACAAGTTACTGTATAAAAAATAAAAATATGTATTACATTTGTTTGATCTCCTTATGATAAAACACTCATTGCATCATTAGTAGAACACAAATATCATTATAAAAAACATACATGTAATAGGAAGACATTATACATTTAATTGACTAAGTTTTGATGTCTCCAATTTGATACAGTGGGCACTATTAAACTTAATGCTCATACCGAAATGCTGCATTTGCAGATTGTCCTGACAAATCAAAACACTCTTTCCTGTGATTGACCAGTATACTTCTGCAATCAACCAGTAGATAACGATCTATATAATGACCACTCCTGTCTTCGAGGATGGGGATTATATCATGACATCATGGCAGTCCCTTGTGGACATGTAGAGTTGTGCCTGCTAGATGACTTACCATTAATGGTGGAAAATAAATGAAATTAGTTTGTCCTTTTAAAACCGCCATTTCCTAAATTAGCACATCATTTTATGACTGCCTCTTGCACTTAAAGTGGTAATCAATTAGAATAAATCCAGTGTGGAATCAGATATGACTACAAGTTCACTGTATGTATCTAATAGAGCAGACAGATAAGGAGAAGAACCTTGAAACAGAATGATCGCATCTCCTGCTGAAAGCTTTTAATCAGGGACACGTCTGCACAGTTATTGAATCACAGACCTGCTGACATAGTTTTATTGTACGGTTCAGCAACTTACATCACATGATAAACGACCTGTCTGCTGCTTTGGTAATATTATGCGGAAGGGAAATTAGCGCTTGCACACTTTTCCGTTATTGTAAAAGCCAGGACAGAAATATGTTTGTGTTTTGGAATCTTAGCTTTGCAGATTTGTTGCTGAGATGTGTCATGACTAAGACCTTATAAAAAAATAATAAAATAATAAAAAATGATTTAAAAAGGCAGACAGATGCTCTTATAAAAGCGTATTGTGGGTAGTTAATACATTAAAAGTCACCTTGGCACCTAATACACAATATATTTTTCATAGTTATAATAGGTGAGTTATTCATTGATGTGTGGTAAACAAGCTTATTGTACGTGTATTTGTGTAGTGCAGGTGTCGGGAACCTTTTTGTCCTAAAGAGCCATAAAAGCAAAAAATAAATATCCATTATTTGGACCGCTTATCCTCAGATGGGTTGCGGGGTCCTGGAGCCCATCCCAACAGTAGGCAGGGTACACCCTGAACTGGTTGCCATGCAATCGCAGGACACACAGAGACAGACAACACACTTTCTCATAATTTGGACCGGGCAGTTTACCTAACAAGCATGTTTTTGGAATGTGGGCGGAAACCGGATTGTCCGGAGAAAACCCAAGCAAGCACGGGCAACAACATGCAAATTCTGCACAGGAAGGCCAGTTTAGTATTAGTTAGTATTTGTTTTTCTGTACAGTCAAAGTTTGTATTTTAGTTATTTAATAAAGCTAACAGTTTTGGTGCCTAAAATCTTTGTGTTACATACTCAAAGGGGCTGGTGTCAATTTTTCAGTGGTCATGAGATTTCCAAGAAACAAGTATCATTTCAATATGGTATTGATCGATGCTACCTTGTAATTATTTTTTTGTTTAGGATCGATATTCATATTCTATGTATCGTTCTCCCACCTTATGCAAGGTCAGGGGATTTTGAGACATCTTGTAATTAAGGGCTATACCAATAATTGTGACCTGACTTAAAATCTGACGTCTGGGCAAAGTTGGTTCTTGAGTAGTGCATATCCTGCATGTTTTTGTAGGTTATTTTTCTCCAAATCAAGTGATACAGTGTATCAGTATGTTAGCAAGGTGTGTAGCAGCTAAATAATAATTATAGGTGATTTAAATCACTAAACATAAGCTCAACTGTTTAAACCAATTCAGTTAACAACCCTGAGTCGCTGAACACGATTGGGAGGCCCTATATAGACTCTGAGACATCGTTTGCACTCCCAAAATGTAACCTTACTCATTACATAATATTAAGCATGTCTTGTGAATCATATCTGAAGCGGTGGCTGCACAGGCATCCACAATTTAGCCTCAATCTGGCTTTTTCGTGTCACAGAATTCCTTTCTGGAATCAATATCGTCATCATCACAATGCTTCCTCACTGATCAAAAGCCGCTCAAGCTTAGAAGCCGCTGCTCAATTGCAGCAAGCACCAAGATCTTTTCAGGCAAGGCTCATCTGCACAGAAGAGCTGTGATGGTTGCCCATGTGTAAAAGTTGCTTGGCCGGAGAGGCCACCGTCGCAAAATCGGCAGCTCCAGATACGAGCCAGATCTCCTTAGTTACAGCCCCTCTCCGCTTCGGTTGCCAGCAACCTGCTGCAGCTTTTGCTTTCTTTAAAAAAAATAAAAATAAAAACATATTAACCCCCCTGAGTTAGCAGGAGGCTTGAGATGGTGCATCTGTTAATGTTTTTATTTTATAATTTCATTTTGTAAGGAGAATCAGAGCACCTGTTTTTTAACGGCTCACCATAGGAAATTTGCCATTTTAAATAAAGAATGCGCAAAAAAGAATTGGCTGTCTGGCCATTCTGTGCCTGGCTCAGTGTTCCACTTTTGGGGGTGGAGCCAGGAGAGCAAAGGTAGAAACTGAAGCAGGGATGCTCAACACAAGGATGGTACAATGTACAGAAAATCAAGCCGTCACATAACAAATAACATGTCCCAACAAAATCAAACTTGATTAGATAGAAACCAGAACGGCACTAACCGAAAATGGAAATTTGAGTAACAACGTAACATAAAAGGGGTGACAAAATATGTGTAAATGTGTAAAAAAAATTGATGGTCAATAAATAATTTTATCAAATAATGTATTGCCCAATTAAATTAAAATTAAAGAGTCAAGTTTATTTTTTTCATAACTCGTCTTGCTTTTTTGGAGCACCACATTTGAAAAAAAATAATTTTATTAAAAAAAAAAAAACATTTTTAGTTATTCTGGATGGTGGCTATGGATGGTACCGTTTTGACAGTTCTTTATACTTTGATACACACACACACACACACACACACACACACACACACACACACACACACACACACACACAAATTTCTAAGGTTGAATAGAAAACACAACACAATAATAAGATAATTAAACAAAGAAAGATATAAGTTCAGATCTTAAATGGCACCATTTTGTTCGAAACACACCGTTGGCTTAATTATAAAGTTATTGTAACTCGATAGAATTCCTTCTTAACGTCACACCGATACCAATATCAACATTTGGGGTGCTATTAAATTTCATGTGGAACAAGCAAGCAGTACTCACATGGGACGCAAGCCCATCATGTTACTCTAACTTCATTATTATGCGCAAGTGTGCACAATCATTGATTTGACTTTTGGAAGAAGTCAAACATTTAAAAGTCTCTCACAGTGGCTAAAAAATTGGGGAAAGTAAAGTAAGTAGAGAGAGTAGAGAAAGTAGAGAGAGAGGGGGAGAGAGAGATACACAGTGGAGAAGATAGGTATTTGTGTCATGGTCGCCTTGGCGACCGGTCTGCCCCGCCCCCTGGGCACCAGCTGAAGCAGTTCAACTAATTGCGTGTCTGCTATTTAAGGCTGGATTGTGGGTTTTGCGGGTGCTGGCTCATTATACCTTTTCTGTTCTGTCATGCCTTGTCCTGTTTAGTTGAGTTGGAAGAAATCTGTGTTTGCACGTTTTTGTTAAAGCCTGTTTGTTCTGTCTTGTCCCTGAGTTTTGGACAACTTTTATTTTGGTAAATAAAAGTTTTTGATCGTCACGCAATTGAGTTCTCCCTTCCTGCCTCCTGCCTCCGTTCTGGTCCGGTCACCCCTTCCACTCCGTGACAGAATGAGCCAGCCAACATTTGAACTCAGCGAACGATCCCTGCGCGATTTGGGGAGAGCTGGAGGACGCCGTTTGGCAAGCACCCATTGAGGTATCCTTCCCTGCCCGTTCGAACCACGGCCCCGCCCGTCGTGGCCTATGCTGTGCCTTGAATGGGGTCCCGGGAGGATTTGACGCCTGCCAGTCCGACTCCTCGTCCTGCCAGTCCGACTCCTTGTCCTGCCAGTCCGACTCCCCGTCCTGCCAGTCCGACCCCCGTCCTGCCAGTCCGACTCCCCGTCCTGCCAGTCCGACTCCCCGTCCTGCCAGTCCGACTCCCCATCCTACCGGTCCGACTCCCCGTCCTGCCGGTCCGACTCCCCGTCCTGCCGGTCCGACTCCCCGTCCTGCCGGTCCGACTCCGACTCCGCGGCCTGCCAGTCCGACTCCGCGGCCTGCCAGTCCGACTTCAACTCCGCGGCCTGCCACTCCGACTCCGCGGCCTGCCACTCCGACTCCGCCGCCTGCCAGTCCGACTCCGCTGCCTGCCAGTCCGACTCCGCCGCCTGCCAGTCTGACTCCGACTCCGCCGCATGCCAGTCCGACTCCGCCGCATGCCAGTCCGACTCCGCCGCATGCCAGTCCGACTACGACTCCGCCGCATGCCAGTCCGACTCCGACTCCGCTGCCTGCCAGTCCGACCCCGACTCCGCTGCCTGCCAGTCCGACCCCGACTCCGCTGCCTGCCAGTCCGACTCCGCCTGTCCTGTTTTCGCCTGTCCAGTTTGCCCGCCGGACCCCCCCTGCCGAGCGCCGATTTCTATCCGCCCGACGCAGATGGCGCCTGCCTCTCCCCGTTCCTGCGTGTTCGGAGGAGGGAGCGGGGTTGCCCCAATCGTGAGCGTCTAACCATTACGGGGCGCGAGGTAGTAATTTTTTCTTTTTTGGGACCTCGGGAGCTGTCCCTTAAAGGGGGGGCTCTGTCATGGTCGCCTTGGCGACCGGTCTGCCCCGCCCCCTGGGCACCAGCTGAAGCAGTTCAACTAATTGCGTGTCTGCTATTTAAGGCTGGATTGTGGGTTTTGCGGGTGCTGGCTCATTATACCTTTTCTGTTCTGTCATGCCTTGTCCTGTTTAGTTGAGTTGGAAGAAACCTGTGTTTGCACGTTTTTGTTGAAGCCTGTTTGTTCTGTCTTATCCCTGAGTTTTGGACAACTTTTATTTTGGTAAATAAAAGTTTTTGATCGTCACGCAATTGAGTTCTCCCTTCCTGCCTCCTGCCTCCGTTCTGGTCCGGTCACCCCTTCCACTCCGTGACATTTGAACACCCTGCTATTTTGGTATTTCTCCCCCTTAGAAATCATATCATTGTCTGAAAATTGTATCCACTGTGAGAGAGATAAACTAAAAATCATGCATTGTGATTTCATAATTTTTCTTTTTAGTTTATCTCTCTCACAGTGGACATGCACCTGCGATGACAATTTGAGACTCCTCCATGATTTCTAAGCGGGAGAAATAGCATTTTTATCTTATGCATACACAAGCTGCACCTGTATATTAGCCGCATGCGCCCACATTGATAAAATGCAACACAAACATAGAATTAACCCATACCCGGCACAGTCCAAAAATCACAGCCGGCAAAATTAACGGAAAACGATACCGGTATTTAAGGTTTGATGCAGACCTGCAGAGTCCGGGTGCCCGTTGAAAGTAATCCAAGGAAAAAAGTGTATATTTCCAAAGGTAAGGGTGGGAAAAATATATATCCACTATTGTCGGCCGCGTCCACAAACACGACTCACCTTTACTCCACGTTTGCCCCGCCCCTTCTTTCTAATTTGCTCGTGCAAAACATATGAAAATAAGTTTCTAAAATAAATACATTACAAAAATATACAGTTGCAAATACATATTATACATGGTTACACATATTTACAAAGAAAGACGGTACACCGAGAGAGTTTTCAAAGCTTTTATAATAATATTACAACTTTCATCCCAAACCGTGCCTGTGAAGGGTAGCAAAACGCTACTAGCAACACGCTCGCAACACAGTAAACGGCTCTGTTAAAAAAGCATAGCGTACTTGCAGTAATCACGGTAAACCGTCCTCATCTTCCTCCTTATAACTGACGTCATCAAAGTCGTCTTCCCCAGTATGGGAAAGAGTCTATGTCATATAGACGTCGTCCCACGCTCCCGCAGCCGGACTCGCACTCTCATTGTCGCTGGAACTTTCATCAATTCCTGATCCTGTGCCCTCCTCTCCGGTACGAAGCAGACCGGCTTTTCGGAACCTGTTGGTGATGGTGGATTTTTTGATGGTGCCCCACGCTGTCAGAATCCACTGGCAGACTTTACAAAAAGTTGGCTTTCGCATGCGGCGAGTTTTAGTGAAGTTGCAGTCTCCCTCGGCGCATATATTCCACCGGTCTAGATATTATGTAAATATATATATAAAAATATATAAATCATATATTCCACCTTTTGTACTCGAGCGCTGCTGGCGGCCGTTAGAAAAATTACATAAATTGGCCGCATCACTGAATAAGCCGCAGGGTTGAAATTTTGGGGGAAAAGTAGCGGCTTATAGTCCGGAATTTACGCTATATATATATATATATATATATATATATATATATATATATATATATATATATATATATATATATACACACAAAAAATGGTTGTGTTTCATACTAACATCCATCCATTCATCCATTATAAGCACTGCTTATCCTCAGTAGGGTCGCGGGGGTGCTGTAGCCCATCTCAGCTATCCTCGGGTAGTGGGCAGGGGACACCCTGAACTGGTTGCCAGCCTGTCGCAGGGCACACAGGGACAGACAACTCCCTTGCTGATTCAAATCTAGGGACATTTTGGACCGGCCAATTAACCTGAAATGCATGTTTTTGGAATGTGGGAGGAAACCTGAGTGCCAGGAGAAGACCCACGCAAGTATGGGGAGAACATGCAAACTCCACACAGGCAGGTTTGATCCCATGACACCTCAGAACTGTGCGACGGATGCGCAAAATTGCGTGATAAGAGCAACTTTTCTGGACGATTTTCTGTTTTTCCGTTCTCTAACATTAGTTTCTGGTACCATGAATAAAAGTAGTGTGATTATGAGATAAATTCAAATGTGATTTCAAATGTTACACATATCACTGATGGTCTACTGGTTAGGATTCAGCCTTTTAACTGACCTGGATTCCCGTTGCATCCAAGTATTTGCAATTATGGTCAACAATCAATCATTGCACATATATGGTAATATGTACACCAAAACTTCGAGTTATCGTATGTACACCGAAACTTATTTTTAGGTAAAACAAATAAGTTGGGAACCAACACGGTTAACTCTGCCCTGGTAAAAGTAATAAATGACAAAAGCACCCTAAATCTGTAAGATGCCCGATCTCCATTTACCCGGAGCACCGAATGAATGTGAACTGCCAGTTACAAAATAAATGATTAAAATTGTGGGTGATAAAATCACCTTTGCTGCACTGTATAACCCACGTAATCACACACCAAAAGAAAAATGGCAACATACGCAGTCACATCCACTGGAACAGAACACGGAAATGGCCTCCATAAATCAAGCGCGGGCAACAGCTACCATGCTTCACGCCAACAGCCCCCTTATGCTTCAAAGTCATCTCTGAATCTCTTAGCCACAAATTGAGCCACTCAACAAGAATACCAATTTGAAGTTCTCTATCATATCACAGCGAGAAAGAGAGAGAGCACATTCGACACAACATTTCTATTTATCAGTTTGAATGTTATCCAGGAGCTGTGAATGTATAGACGTGGCTTCACTCATTCATTCACTCTCACACTCACTCATACGGCGAGGTCCCACAGCTTCAAAGATAAGAGAGGGAAGTGTTCTGCTGGAGAAAGCGTCCTCATTGGTTTGCAGGGCGGCACGTTCAAAGCTTCCAGTATGTGTGTTTCACAGAGAGAGAGAGAGAGAGCATTTTTTCTCCCCTTCCTTCACTGCCACTAAAAAGACACAGAGGAGCAATTGTGCCGAAGGAAGGAAAATCACTCTGTTTTCAGAGAAGAGGAGTGAAGGGCACACTTTCTCACCCTTTCTGCTCATTTCCCCTAACCTCTCTTCTCTCGCCCGCCTCCTCTTGCTCCTCCATTCCATTCAGCAAGCAGCTGAAATGGCAACGCTTGTTAAAAAAAAAAAAGCGCCATGACAGCGTTCACAGCTTTGCCTGCCACAGCATCTCCTCCACGTTACCAGAAACCACAAATGAAAGCAATTCGGCATAAAAAGTTAAACATTCGAGGAGGGGGGCACAAGCTGGAGCGAAAACGTTCAGAAGAATACAGCACATAGGTTGAAAAAAGGGCTTTGGAGGAAATAAGATGCAGCAGCAAAGATTAATCACAGCATTAGAGGTGATTGCTTTTTCCGCTTGCTCTTTGAAGAGCAACAATGTTGGGCAAAACTCTGCTTATTAAGGAAAAACTCTTTTAAAACGACTCGTTAATTACGACCACACAGCTCATCATGTGCCACCCTGATTTGGTAAGGTTGATTGAACAATGGATTTTTGGTTCTAATGGTCCGTTTGGCCTAACATTTTGATCAAATCAAAACAATGATGACATACACTACCGGTCAAAAGTTTGGGGACCTCCAAAAATATTGTCTTTTCCATTAAAAAAATACCCTTTTTATTTATCAAATGAGTTGTCCAATGTCTGTGTTAATTCATCTCTTCCTTTTGTGGAACAGTCTCAGATATGGCTTTTTCCTCACCACTCTGCTTTCTAAGCCAGCATCTTTGAGTCGCCTCCTCACTGTAGATGTTGACTCTATTGTTTTGTTGGTCCTATTTAGCCAAGCTTCTAGTTCGGGATCTGTAAGGCATCTATTTCTCGAGCTAGTGACTAATGTATTTTTAATCTTTTTTGGTCGTGCAGTCCCACTTCTCTTTCTACTCTGGTTAGGGCCTTGTTTGTTTTGTTTTCTGAAGGGAGTAGTAAACACTGTTTTAAAAGATCATCAATATCTTTGCAATTTCAAACATAAAATAGCCTTTATTTCAAAGAACAGAATGCCATGTTTCACTCAAAAGTTTTCTTTATCTGGCCATTCAAAAAGTGTATTCACACCTACAAATGTGAAACATCAGATATTTGACTAGCTCAAAGGAAGGTACATTTTTTAGCTTCTCTATCCAGCAGCCCCAAACTTTTAAACAGTAGTCTAACCTTGGCCGTGCCTCACCTGATATGCAAATTTGGCACATCCACGTTCAAAGAAATAGTCTATACATAATTACTAACCAGTGGACTGTTTCCATTCTAATCCGCAAACAACTCAGTGCTGCTTCCATATGCCTCATAGCTTCAAATACTTTAAATACCTTCAAACGGCCAAAAGTCGAAAATTAAGTTTTGGGCAAACTAAAAATCGGAAAAGGGGTTATCAAGTGTATTTTAAAAAGAAAGGGTGTTTTGGTTATTGCCTCTTAATGGTAAAACAACCCCATCGTTAATTTTTAAAAAATGCTGATTTTAACAGTATAATAAATGCATGAAGTATCATATAAACGTGTATTTTTAAAAATATCCATAGGTCAAGATATATGTTTATATTTAACATAACATAAGGCTCACCTAGAAGAAGCTAACATGATTATCCGACATCTTTCTGCTAAAAGGGCACTCCAAAAAACACAAAACCTTGTGAATGACTGGGCAAAAAAGAGAGAAAAAAAAGGTGTGTTTAGTTAATTTGAGTCTCCGTAGTTGGTAATCTTCCTTCAACTTTGTGGTACTCGTTTTTGGTTGACCTACACAATACATTGACATCGAGTGGCCAAATATTGCACAAACTCCCTTTAAGAAGTCATGCCAAAAATATTACGAAAATGTTGTTTGTATGAACAACCAATCACAGCTTTGCTGTTTCTTTAACCTTAGCAATTTGCATATCACCATCATACAACAGAAAGTGGCAAAACGACCAACCTCGTTAAAGGATAAAAACAGGTTAATTGTTCAGCTTTATTCATATTCCATGAATAATTTCTTAACCACAAACCAAACTAAATTCGATTAAACTTAGGTTAAGCTGCTTTTTATATAATTACAGTTAGAGACTGATGTCTGATATCACATAATGCAACATCCCCAGTGCCAGAGCCCAATTCTTGAAAAAATCTTGATATTGATCACAAATACCAATACAAATAGCTCCGACTTTATAAATGTACTGGTCACTTTCAAACATTAAACAGAAAAACCCCACATCTAAATACTGAAATGATGGCTGTTATTTTTGGTATGCCTCCTCAAGATTGGTTTGTCATCATTTAGTGTTTATTATAAAACAATGACCCAATGTGCCCAATTGTAAATATGGACTGTAATATCCTAATAATTTACAAAATACTCAACCTTTGAGTAGTCACTTACACTGATTCCACATACTAATGCTGTATTTTTGATGAGTAAAATATTTTTACTATTTTATAAATACATATAAACCCCCTTTTTGCATTTTTTTTTAAATTTGTGGGATATTTTTACTGTAACATAGTCTAGTCGTCATGATTACCCAAGTGGAGCCACCTGGGGTAATCATCTGGGGCGCTGGAATGCGCTTCCTGATTGGTTTATGTTCCCTTTTTAAGCATGCTTGTTGGATTATACTCTTGCCTGTCGGATTAATTTTTTTTCTCTTTTCCTGGGGACTTCTGGAGCCGTCCCTTGAGGGGGGGGTTCTGTCACAATCACCCGGATCGGGAACACCTGTGTTCAGGATTTGGCGCCAACAGCCAGGACAGCTGATTGGCGCACCCTGTATATTCAAATCCCCAGCTTCCAGTTACACTTTGTTGGATTGTACTCACGTTACCTGTTGCCTTCAGCTCAGTAAGCCCGTACCTCTGAGTCTTTGCCTGCTCCCTGTTCTCTTCTGATTGATCTCCATTGCCGACCCGTTTCTGTAATTCTGCCCTGCCCGTCTGACTCCTGAACTATTTTCCGAACACTAAGATTACGCCTGTCCGCGACCATTCCCGCCAAGCCTTCACCCGCCTGTCAAGTTCCGTCAATCCGCCAACCAACGGATCGAAGAATCCCACCTTGTCATTTCCTTCCTTTCAATAAAACCAAGAAACGAGAAAAAAAAATAAAAATAAATAAATAAACCCAAGACACGTCACAGGGAAACACAGGTAAATCAGGAGAGTGAACTCAGGACAGGCAGAATCAGAACCGGCAAAAACAGGACAAGCAGAATCAGAACCGGCAAGACAGGAGAGTCGACTCAGAACCGGCAAACAGGACAGGCAGAATCAGAACCGGCAAGACAGGAGAATCGACTCAGAACCGGCAAACAGGACAGGCAGAATCAGAACCGGCAAGACAGGAGAGGCGGAGACAGGACAGGCAGAATCAGAACCGGCAAACAGGACAGGACAGGCAGAATCAGAACCGGCAAACAGAACAGGCAAAAAGGACAGAATCAGAACAGGCAGAATCAGGGCCAGCAGCGGAGTCGGACTGGCAGGCCGGAGAGTCGAAGTCGGACTGGCAGGCAGCGGAGTCGGACTGGCAGGCAGCGGAGTCGGACAGGCAGGCAGCGAGTCGGAGTCGGTCTGGCAGGCAGCGGAGTCGGACAGGCCGGCCGCGGAGAGTCGGACAGGCCGGCCGCGGAGAGTCGAACAGACAGGCATGGGAGTCATTGCGCAGTCATAAGGCCGAAGGTGCCTTAGCCAATTTCGCCACGTCGGAAATGACTTGCCGAACTGCACATTCTAAAGGGGAATTGGGCTGCTGGTTCTGGCTTTCATAGTCGTCAGGGGGCAGATGTACGAACGCGGGGTCCATTCTGGTCGGAGGATTCGCCGAGTCGATTCTCCTGCCTTGCCGGAAAGGAATGGGTCCCATCAGGCTGAACTTTCCAAAAGCACACCAGAGGAAGTGGTCCCATCAACAACTTAGGTGGTTAAGGGTATTTTTAAATTTGAAACCATGCAAGATGTGAGGAAATAGGACATGCATTTTGTCACAAATCCATCTATATTTAATAGGTATAGTTCAATTATTTTCCAAGATAATGCATTTTACTTCAGCCTGTCTCGTGTAGTTTTTGAGTATAATGCCTAAGCGTTATGTCACAGGTGGATGCAATAATGATACGACAAAGAGCGGGCAGCCAGAAAGGTGCTACCTGGACAATATTGTACCAACCATTTAGTTTTTAGAAGTGAGCCAAACACAGCACATATTTTTTGGAGTCAAATATTACATCAGCATGAGAAATAAATAAATAAAACCCAATAACTAAGAACTCTCAAAATAATTCACACTATGGTGACATCCTCCCTCACTCTCACGATGGCGTCAAGGTTACTTTTGGAGGAATCATTTCTTCTGAGACTGTTATTCTGCCCGGGGCACCTCCAGACTTTTTTTCCACCTAAATCTCAAAAACATGAACCCTTGGTCTGCCCCCCACGCGCAGGACCTAAAACGGCTTGGCCGTCAGGTTGCCGTGCAGCAGCAGATGCATTTCAGAACCTCGGACAGCTACACCATGGGCAGCACATATCTAGCGGGGTGGATAAAACCACAGGGGGAAAAAGTCACAAGAGGCACCGGGCAGTGGGTGTGGGGCTCCCTGGGGCTTAAAAGACGAAAAGCAGGATCACAACTGATGGCCATTGATGGAATAGAAATACCTCTTGCAGGATAACTGGTCGCCCGTTTCACATTCTACAACAGCTGCCGCAGGACAAAGACTAGGAACCTTCCCGTGGTGTCCTGCGAAGGACTCTCCCCCGGGGGAGCCTTACGAATCCAACTCAATCCACTCAGACTCGCTCTTTCTATCTTTCTTGGTCCTCTCTCCTTCTTTGTCTCTCCTTTTCTCTCTTCCCCCTTTTCACTTTTGTCTCTCATTTTCTCTATCCCTCTCTTTCCTACTCTCTCCCCACCTCTCTAACTCTCTTTTCCCCTTTTTTTGCATTTTACTCTGTCTGTCTGTCTTTCTATCTGTCCCTCTCTTTCTCTCTTCTACTCTCCTCTCTCTGTTCTTCTTAGGGCGGGCGACATCAAGAGCAACCCTGGCCCCCAGTCCAAATGCCAGTGGTGCTTTCAAACAATTCGCTGCGACCACACCCCAATCACCTGTACTACCTGCCCACGGGGCTTCCATAAATCATGCACCGGCCTGTCCGAATGTACTAAGGACTTCAGAGGCTTCGTATGCTTGGTTTGCTTGGGTCACACCCCGTCAGGCCTGGCGGCACAGGACAGTCGCAGCCCCCTCTCCTTCAGAGAACTACCGAGCCTCCCACGAGCGGGTCTAGCGCTACTAAGGATTACCTTAGGCGCCTTGAGTGTCTCAACAACAACAACAACAACAGCTGCAATAAAATCAACCACGCCGGCTTGCTTCTTGCAGATGCACAACATTCAAACACCCTCATGTAGAGGTTCCATTTTATGGCATATGCTTTACAAAAAATCCTTAGTGTTGCATTTCATGGCTCTTTTGAAGCAGAATCCATTCCTGCTCTTCTTGGCCACAGGACATTGTTTGGGGGTATTTTTTTTGTATGTGTCAGCACTCTTCCCACGACAAAGATCCACACTATAAAAAATGTGTCTTATTGACAGATATGTTTTACTTTTTTTAACTTAACTTATATATTAAAGGCTTATACATTAACCTTAAAATGCTATAACTTGTTTTACTAGTAATAATTAAATCTGAACTGCACAGCATTAACGCATTCACTCCTACTGATGGTTAAAGATTCACACGTAAAAAAAAATAAAAAATAGAAATCAGTCATACTCCATTTGCTGATTTTTTTTTTATTTTTATTTATTTAATATTTGAACTTGTCATAATATCAAGCATGCGCCAAAATACATCTTGCTCAATTAGCAGATAACTGTGCTACTTTTTGCAGATATTTTTTTTAACAAAACATAAATTATTATAAGGAAAGCAAGTTAAATTGTCTGATACATCAGATGTCATATATAAACTGCTCAGTAAATAACTCTTTAAAATAGATCAAATCAATCGGTTATGTTCCAAAATTTCATACATTTAGTATAGTAAGGAGGCTTAAAGATGTGTACTAAAAAATAAACTATGTTCTTAAAAATAGCTACTTTGTGTTTTATTAAAATGTATTTTATAATTTTGATACATTTAAAATGTTATATATTTTGTATGATATCTAAGAAATATTTCTTAAATATTCATATCTGTTTTTGCAGTGATGATCTATGATGTCAATAGCCATGAACAAGACTGAATGAGTTAAGTACAGACATGACTTGGTTTTACGCACAGATAAACAGTAGTAGGTGCAAAAGCTCCTGCCCAAAATGCCTTTTTATTGTTATTATTATAACCCTTGTGCAGATTGTCTTGGTGATGGTAATTTTACATAAAAGAAAAGTATTGGGAGAACTATAACTCAAATTATCAGTGCTGTGGGAAAGGTTCTGATATTGTAAAATGGCATCATGCTGTCTTTTCTAAACTATTGCAGCTGAGAGAAAAAAAAAATGTCTCAGACAAACCATGGAAAATCAACAATTTTGGTATCATAGACCTCAATTGTAATTTATAATTTTTGATCAGTTGTAAACCTGACTTGTAAAGTTTTGATACAGTTGCTTGGCTAGTTTTACTAATACAAATAAAATTGCTTTAAACAGGTGCTTCAAACACGAGTGGGTGGTTAGCACGCAGCCACACGGTGCAGAGGTTAAGGGTTCAAGTCCAGCTATCGCAACATCCTCGTGTGGAGTTTGCATGTTCACCCCGTGCCTGTCTGGGTTTCCTCCGGGCACTCCGGTTTCCTCCCAAATTCCCATAACCATGCATGTCAGGTTAATTGGCTGGTCCAATTTCTTCCTAGGTGTGAATGAGCGGTTGAGTTGTCTGTCCCTGTGTGCCCTGAGACTGGGTGGCAACCAGTTCAGGGTGTCCACTGCCCACAGCCCAAAGATGACTTGGATGGGCTCCAGCACCCCCTGTGACCCTGCTGAGGAAAAGCGGTGCAGATAATGGAACGATGGATGGAAGGTGCTGAAATAACTCACGACCCAGGAGCCAATTGTAAGGACCCTACCTTAATTTGTGTTTTTGTTGATTAATATGTACAATTGCGGTGAGTTTGATAAGGATGCTCCCTCCACGGAGGGGATCGTCACCACTTTTGAACTGAAGCTTAAAAAAAAGTGGATGCACCTTGCACTTCAAGTGTGTTTCTGCCTTTGAGCCAGGTATGTTAATTATGTTTTATCTGCTTAAGCTGGGTTATAAAACGCAACTTGGCTGTATTTACTCATCTCGTGCTGTCATTCATCACAGAAGTCAAATGTTATAATAAATTATATGGAAAGAAGCCATGTTCAGAACAATTTGTGTTCAGAAAATTAAAGGTTAAGGACACACATAATAATATGATTTATAATAATTAGAATCTACTCGCATATGTAGTTTCAATTTTTCTTGCGTGCTGTGTTTTCATTTTTGGGTTAATGATTTTTTTAACAATTCGTATATGGTTTTATTTTTAGAGCTTATTTTGTGTAAAAATGCAGGAAACTTTACCCAGTCCCCAGCTGTGGCGTCCCCAATTTATAGTTTCGACAGTGCTTGTTCTCAGCCAATCAGAATGTGAGGCAGACGACAGCTCGTGGCTGTCGGTTTGGGTCGGCTATCTTTGAATCACAGATAATGCAAATTTGATCCACAGGCTAGTTCAGTGTTTTGTATTGAAATGATTGGACGATGCGGTATCCAGAACGATTGGGTGATAGGGGTGAGGTTCATCCCTTTTCCTCAGCCAAAAACTAGTTTGGAGAAATGTTTGAAATAGGGAAAAGCATGCGGGCGGTCACAATCAACTCAACGTGGAGATGATTGATGGGAACTGGAACAAAGTTATTTGTTTTTCAGTAAAAGTTTTTTTTTTTTATCATTTATTTGAAGTTTACACTGCTTTTGGTTCGGTTAGTTGTCAGTAAGAAAATATGGCCATTGTTTTTGTCTGATGTGGCGTACGTTGGTCGCTTAGTAGTCGGAGATTGTTGCATACATTAAATCCTAGTATTTAATATTTAACGTGTATAAATAATAATATATCATTTGTTCAAAATTAATGAATACATTTATTGTATGTGTTTTGTAGTAATAGATATGTACAGAAACCAATGTAGTCTACATTTACATTTACTGTTTGTAAGTTACTGCGGATGCTTTACTTGTACTTTCTATACCACTGCACTCATTAGCATGTTACAAAGACAAACACAAGCATGGTGTTTTGTTATTAAAGTAAACATAGAAAATTATGGGATGAATAGAATGTGCAATCTGTGATCCAGTATATAAATCTATGGAACATGTGATGTAATTTCCATATGTTCTTTGCCAGGGACTCGTAACCAATGGAAATTACACCACTTGTTTCAGATATTTGATATACAGGATTACTCATTGCGCATCCTCTATATACCATTATTACTCGCAAATCTTAATATTTCTCTAGGCTTCTAGGCTTCTGATTTCCTAATAGATTGTCAATCTGGAACAAATAAGCCCAGAAAATAAATGACTTTTTGTTGCTAATAATTCATTTTGGCATGGATGGGACGGCTGTGTCCTGTTACGTACAATTCCCATCCATCCATCCATCCATTATCTGCACCGCTTATCCTCAGTATGGTCGCAGGGGTGCTGGAGCCCATCTCAGCTATGTACAGTTCCTTGTCGAACTAATTCACCATGTACCATTATTAAAACTGATAACATGAAGTTTGTAATGTAATTGAAACGTCCAAAGTCTGTGAATGGATAAAATAACGTTCTCACCTGACGTATTTATGCCGATTGGAGGGCATTCTACAGAACATTACTGCAAGTATCAGATATGTATGACCACGCCCAAAAAGGCATGATCTGGTCAAGCATCCCTGGCCCATATATAAAGAGGAGCTGATAGATAGCTCACATTCTTTTCTACTGCCTCACATGACGGCCACATGGTGCCTGCACTGCAGCCTTGAGTTTAACATGTGGGTCATACGTTGCAATAATCTGGAGCACAAGACCAAATCTTTCTGCCACACCAAGTAAGAGGACGGTTCCAGATTGAACCCCATGTTTACTTGTTCTTGGTAATGAGCATTTTTTTCGGTACAAAGGAATCTCCCCATATCGACTAGCCTTATAGCTTTTTGTGCTAGTAACTTTCAGCGGTCGAAAACTCCCATAATTTTAACTGTGATGATATTAATGGTTTGCTTAGGTTCTAGGATTATACATAAGTTAATTTTTTTTAAATATGATCCAATTGTGTTTAAATTATATTTGTACTGCTGACTACATTTTAAATATATTGATGAATGTATTAAAGTGGTCTTGATGATATTCTTATACCGTATTTGTATTTTTGTTTCACTCTCTTGAAACAGTTCTTCATAGTTTTTTTGAACTGTTAAAGATTTTTACATTGTATTGTTTACACAGTTTGACCTTACTTTCAAAATATTGTTAATTGGAAGGTATAATGGTAATGTTAAATTTGTTATACTGTATTTTTATTATAATTTTATTGCTGCTTTTTTGTTTGGCTCGCTTGTCTTTTGTTCTGAAATAGTAATGAAATATTTCTATTCATTTTTTACTGTTAAATGTTGCTGTAGTTATTTAATAAACATGCAACATTTTAAGTGCCTAAAATCTTTATACTGTGTTTACTGTAATTGCAAACTAACTCAAGGGGGAGGGGTTCAATTATTTAATAAGCATAACATTTACAAGCATAATGTATCAGTGTTGCATCAGCAATGCTACCCTGTATTTACATCGTATGTACCAAAATTCCCAGTATTGTCCATTCATATTTCGGATCCCTGGCTTTGAATATGTGTGCATATTTAAAATGATTATGTTACGTTTTTGTAAACATATTGGCCACTGCCTTCACTTTTCTATATTAACCCGCACTGCATTTTTTCTTTGAGTTATGATGAGCTTTGTTCTGTGCAACATTCAATAAGAAGAAGAAGGTGAAAGCACAGATTTCCTTTAACTTTGGATAAATTGTCATCTTATTTCACTGGAGAGAATGAAGAGCAGGAGCTTTAGGCAAGCTCTATTTTCCATGTCTCTGTCTCCCACCACACACACACACACACACACACACACACACACACACACACACACACACAAACACACACATAAACAGACCTGCACTGCACTCACAGAGACACATGCATGCACCACGCATACCCTCATTAGAGCAACTCACAGCACGTGCTGCATCCAAAAATAATCATGCAGTTAGAAACAAAATGCACTTCAAGCTCAGGATCTTGACAAAGTGTCTCAGTGTAAAATTTAATGGCGCAAACATCCCAACTCTATATGCCCCATATAGCATCCAAGGTTTGTTGAAAAGTTGCCAAAGACAATATGGAATCACAGATGTCCTCGTCAAAAGATATAGAGAATGTTACACCCATTTTGAGAACATTTAACTTCCTTTTTTTAACTGACAAATATATTTTTTTCCAAAATTTACATAAAGATTTGATTACTTAAAATACACTTTCCAGTTAAAATCAGTCTGCAGAGAGAATTAATGACCAAAAAACAGAGTGCAAAGGCACTTCATGGAGTCAATGTCGTGACAGTTTTGCCCAGTACATTTCAATCAGTTATTCTGATAGTTTAATGCTCACTGGTTGTATGTGCAGTCTATGTATGTATGTACAGGAATGTCTTTATGTGGCTTTCCCTCATCCTGTCCCATTTTCTTTGTCTCAGGAAAAATATGTTTCAATTTCTGAAAAACATTGCACAGGGGCATTTTTTACATACTCTTGCCTCCACCCAGTACTTGAATTTTTCTCTAATGAAACAGCTCTAGATGGAATAATTTGTCATTTCTAGGAAGAAAAACATAGGCATTACAATATACCTATTATAATAATTTTATACATACCATAAAGAAAATAAAAGATTCAGTCAATAATCCTAGCTTCAACACAGACATAGGGTAGCCATATAGTGGGCTATTTAAACAGTTAGTGATTGCCAATTTGGAATATTCATGAATCCAAAAATCCCCAGGAGCATAGAGGAATGGAGGTTGGGGGGAAATTAGATCCTCGTCTTACAGCTGGCTTATTGCCGTCTGTTTCTCCAAGACTTCCAGATAGTCCGGTTCCTTTTTAAGCTTCCCGTGAAGAAGAAACTGGTGCTCGCTGCTTTTAGAAGGGAGCTCCACCCCAAAGCACTTCCTTGGGGTTCCGTACGCTGCAGATTTGTTTGACCGGTCTGGATTGGCGTGGTGACGCGGAGCCGTGGTGGCCTCATATGGTGGAACGATGCAAGGTCTCTTGGGTAAAGTGCAGAAATTGTAACTGAAAGGAGAGGTGCCAGTAGCCATAGGAAGCTCTTTGCTGGGCCTCTCGCCGATGTTTTGATATAGCATCTCTGATATTGATTTACCTTTAAAATCCACCGCACTGATGGTGTAAGCTCCCGGGCTGTGGGTGAGCAGATCATCTTTCTTCACAGAAAGCGGGCCAAAGCTGAGCTCCTTGAGGTTTCGATAATACGCCACCTGCTCGCCATCTTTCTGTATGTAAATTGGGTTCTGGCACATAGAGTCCACTGGTGGGGGGATGTAATTATAGATGTGACTATCAGAATTTTTATCACGGGTTGGTTCAGGATTGTATGAGCCGTACTGCACTTGGAACGAGTTAAGGTCGATATTGTTTGAGCCAGTGGGGACGTGTTCCACCCCTTTGCGTCGTTTTAGAACAAAAACAAAGAGTCCTGCTCCAAAGCAAACTGACAGAATAAATACGATAAGAAGCCCGAGAATTAACACTGAAAGTGGGACTTCTGGATGTAGCTCAGGGGTTTGGATTCGGGACTCAGTGGGGCTGACAGAGCTGAGAAAATAGGAGGGTGAGGGGGATGGTGACTCTGTATTAGGACTCACTAACGTAGGGACTTTGGTTGGGGGTGTATATTGAGGTGGGGGCTCTTGGTTTGGCTCAGGACAGATGGCCTCGTTGCGCAGTGAACGCAGCAGGCGACCAGCGTGCTTGGAGGGTGAATCACAAGTGATTTCATTAACCACCACACTGGTGCTGGACAGCTCCATCCAGTTTTTGAGGGCCACAATGTGACAGGTACAGTCCCAAGGGTTCTCCTGCAGGTCAATCTGGATGAACGCAGACAACTGATCCAGAACGCCCTTGACGGGTAGGTAGGAGAAATGATTATTCCGTAAATTAAGCCTTGTGAGCATGGTGCCCCCGAAAACGTTGTCAGGTAAAGATCGCAGCAAGTTATTGTTAAGGAAAAGAAGCTGAAGATTATGCAAAGCGTTGAACGTCTGTGGTAGGATGTCTTTGATGACATTGTATTCCAAATAGAGATACTGGAGCGACTGCAGGCCAGCAAAGAATGATTGTGAAAGTGACTCAATGTAATTGCCATTCAGGTAGAGTCTCCTCAGATTTGTCAGGTTCTCAAAAGCACCTTCCTGAATCACAGCGATTCGGTTGTTTCCTAAATGAAGTAGCTCCAGAAGACTGTACTCCGTTAGATCAGTTCTGTAGATCACTTGAAGATAATTACCGGTCAGGTGCAGTTTCTTTGGGTAAGAAGGCTTAGGGTTCAACTCGCTGATGTTATGCAACTTCCGCTCTTGACAGTTGATGTTAAGCCCACTGTCTGGGTTTTGTGACGTGCACACGCACACACTAGGGCACAAAATTGGCACAGGGGAGCGCGTCTGGTAAACCATTATAGGCCCAAACACATGTTTGTCCTTGTGGCGAGGGGTGGGCCTGTACCGCATTTTCGGTGGCCGCGAAGCTTTAGGCATGCGGGTAGGGGAGATCATGCCTGGGAGGTAGGTTGCAGGCAACACCCCTTGAAAGTGGGGGTCTGATGCAGGGTGGGCACGCTCCCCGGCATTTCTGCGTGGGCACAAATCCTGCTTGATTAGCTGAGTGATGTCTTTTCCGTGAAGTCTGAATGGCGTCTCGCACACAATGTCCCCCACAAAGACAGAAATAGTGTCCAACCAGGATTTGAGAGGGATCAGATCACAGGTGCAATTCCACGGGTTTTCTTCCAGTTGTATTTCCATAATCCCACCGATGTGCTCCAACACCCCTGCAAATGGCAACATCTTCAGTCTGTTACCGCGTAAATCCAAATGGGTGAGGAGCACAAAGCGGAAAATGTTTTGAGGCAAAGACAAGAGTAGGTTGTCATTGAGGATCAACACTTTTAGCTTGTTTAGTTTACTGAAAGCGCCAGGTTCAATGGTGCTGATGTAATTATAATCTGCCTGTAAATACTCCATACTCTCCAATCCTGCAAACGTGTCGTCTTTTATCCCCTCCAGGTTGTTGTTGTTCAAGTGCAGCCTCTTCAAGAAACGCAGCCCCTGAAAAGCGTTGCTCCCGATCTCCTGTAATCCGTTATTCCCCAAATGTAGCGAGGTGACATTACCGTAATTGAGAAATTCATTTGCGCTAATGCGTGACAGAAAGTTGCCATTTAGAAAAAGCTGAGATATCTTATTAGGGGGAGCCTGAAACTGACTGACGGTTGTGAATCCTTTATTCTCGCAGTTAATATTCAAAATGTTCTCTCTCTCCTCACAGTCGCAACGAATCTTGCAGATGTCTTTGGAAGCTGAAGTTTTGCGGCTCTCCGTCTCTGATGGCGACAGGCTGGTGACCGTGAGGACGCTCAGAAAGAGGACGCCGCTCAGCATTTTTACGGCAAAAAGTGCTTGTTAATACATGGATGCGGCATGCATTTTGAGCGTCGGAGCGGGATCAGAAAGTCTGGGAAAGACTTGACATATTTCAGAAATGATTCATATCACAGGTCCAAGCCAACAAAAATCAAGATCACTAAGCATATTTCAGACTAAGCTGAGATCTTGAGCTAAAAAAAAACATTGACTGACCTCCACTTTGGAATCGGGGAAGATTCCAAAATTCCTTAGCACAAAACTAGGGCGGTAATCCTGCTTAAGAAAACCAAGTGGATCCTGCGTGGACGATTGACTTGGAACATTCTTGGAAGAATAGAATCATTGCAAGAAAAATCCAGTCACCGCCTCCCCCTTTTTTTCTTCTTTCTCGATCAGGGTGACCACATTTTCGGTGGCGAGCGCCTCACCACCAACTGCAGTAAATGTTGAGACGGTGACACATATGGTCATATGCTCCCACCCTCTCTGCATATCACACCTCCTCCCCCAAGAAAGCATTTCAGTCATTTCAGTCTGTAAAAGCCATCTTTACAAGTCCGGGGGAAAATTGAATGTGCAGTTGCTGCACGGTGACGCACGACTGCAAGCCCTTTTCACTCTTGAAAAACAAAAGAGGGGGAAAAAAAAGGAATTCTTGGGAATTGGTTCAGCAGGCAGCGGCAGTTGAGAGCCCGAGGGAGAGAGTCTAGGGAGATCTATTTTCCTCAGGATGAAGCTTAAGCCTATGCTCCCGGTCTTCTTGCTGCTTTTCACACAATAAGTGTCTGCTGCTGCTACTGCTGACGGTCTCTGTGCGTGTATGTGTGTGTGTGTGTGTGTCTGTGTGCCTAGGAGAGAGAGAAACAAAGGGAGAGAGCCAGTGAAAGAAAAATTACAAATACACCAAATGACGCAAAACTATGGTCAGTCATCGAGAAAGTCTGACACATTCTTTAGATTATCTTTCACCACGCCAAACTACCCAATCTCTCTCTCTCTCTCTCTTTTTCTCACACACACAAAAGGACCGTATTTTCCGCACTTTAAGGCGCACTGGCTTCTAGGGCATTCCCCTAAGATCCTGCACAGAGTCTCTGCTCAGAAAATGCTGCCCCTCGAGATAAAATATGCAACCAAAAATGGAAGTTTTAAAATCTAGACTTAAGACAAACTGCTATAGCTTATGATTCATGCCAAACTCAAACTTTTCTTTTTTTGTCCTGTCTGGCTGCCTATTTGATGATGAAATGAGGGAAAAGGACCTATCAGGCTGAGTTAGCGTACCAGCGCCTTGCCCTGAAGCATGTCATCATCTGCATCTACCAGCTGGCTGAGATGGGAAGCTGCATCGTTGCTGTCATGGACTCTCTGGACCATGTTACATATTACCTATACATACATTTTTATTATTGATCTTCACTATGTTTTATGTATTGTGACTTCATGCAACTTCTATTGAAAGAGGGATTACCACTTCTGTGGCACCTATAATTTAAGACAAAATTCAACAAAACCACCAAATCCACTCTCAAGATAAAAGCTATTTCATCACTACATTTTATTTTACCGTGTAATATAAAAAAATCTATGAAGCAATGCCAGAGCCTGTGCCCCATATAAATATAAATTTACCACTTAAAAAGTATCTCCCTTCCACAGTTAATTTAGAGCGTTTAGGCTAATTTTGACAAAATACCAGTCCTAAATATTTGTTTAAAAACAAGGTGCAACCAAAGTTGTTTGGGAAAAATGTCACAAAATACTGCAAACAAGGAAACCATTCATTTACCTTCAGTGCAGATGGCCCTGGGCGTGGAAAAGGAGTGTGCATCTCGATTGTACCGCTCACCCAAGAAAACTGCCTTAGGTATTTTGCCAGCAGTTCTGTTAAAGTTTGTTATGTGGCTTTTCATCATCAATGGACAATGAACCTCTCCTTTTTAATGAGCTTCTAAATAAAGGATTTTTTTTAGTGATTTACAGCCCAAATTAGACCTTTTGGTGTGACACCCTGACTGGAAAATTTAGTTAAAATTGTGTCCTATATAGACTGAACCGAACCCGGTGCTTAGTCAGGATTTTTTGAGCTTCACACGTGAAACAAATGGGCTCTGTAGATAAAAAAAATACATTGCGTAATTGCATAAGTTCCATTTTATCTCTGAGCCTTATATACTCATGAAGAGAGCCATAAATGGTTCCTCACCCCCGCCCTAAAAGATGCAGACAAAACATGAAAAGCCATTTGGTCTCATCCCATCATCACACTATGTTATTATATGACAGTAGTGTTTATTATTTGGCTTGGCCGCAAACATATTGTCAGACATTAAACCCGTCCGTGGTATAGCCGATTTTCAAATAATTTACAAAGCGCAAAAAAATTCTGAACTGAATGACGATAAGGGCAATGCGGAAAATAGTTTGATAATTCTGAATGAATGAAGAGAACAGCATTGTAAGCAGTAATTTGGTTATCCTCAAAAATATCAATAAACTGTATTTTAATGAGGTCACGGCTGTATTTAAACATAATTGGATCAACCAAAAGTGTATTTGTTGTCTGATCTCATTGTGTGTAGCATAATAAGCAAGGCACTAATTGCAGCATAATTCATTCACTGAAGAAATGTCCTTTTAGTTTTATGTTCCTAGTTATTGGTTTCCCAAAGTCTTAACTTATCTTTGAATTTTAATTTTCTATAAAACACAACAAGTGAGTCAATTTATTAACTGTCAAGTGGTTAAAAATGTCACAATCCTACCAAGAGTGTTTCTTTCAAACTACAACCCAAGATGTTAAATGTGTCTCATACATACTTAGCTTAAACCAGTGCTTTTCAATTATTTTCTGGTACACCACCTTAGAAAGAAGAAAACCTCTCGCAGACTGGAATGAGTTACAACCCCCAAATCACATAGCTATATAGTGCCCATTTAGAACAAAATTAAATGGAATGTATGCTGATTGTTAACATATCAAATGCACAATTAAATCAAAAACTGCCATCCTGATGGTGCAAGAAAATGTACAAGATAAAATGGATGGTATGTTATCTATCTTTATTATCATCACTAGGATCCTGGGGGCGCTGGACCCTATCCCAGCTATCGTTGGGCAATGGGTAGAGGACATCCTGAAACAGTAGCCAGCCAGTCTCAGGGAACACTAAGACAAGACAACCATGCACACGCTCATTCACACCAAGGGACAATTTGTAGTCGCCAATTGACCTGCCATACATGTCTATGGAATGTGAGGAAACCGGTGTGCCCACAGAAAACCAAAGCAGGCACAGGGAGAACTTGCAAACTCCAGCCAGGGAGGCCAGTAGCTGGAATTAAGGCTTGTAATAAGTTAAGGGTGGGGCAGCACGGCGGCGCAGTGGTTAGCGCTTGTGCGGCACAGTTCATGTTATGGGAACCTCCTGCGTGGGTTCAAATCCAGCTCCAGACTTCCTGTGCGGAGTTTGTATGTTCTCCCCGTGCTTGCGTGTTTCCTCCGGGCACTCCGGTTTCCTCCCACGTTCCAAAAACATGCATTTCAGGTGAATTGGCCGGTCCAAATTGTCCATAGGTGTGAATGAGCGAATGAGTTGTCTGTCCCTGTGTGCCCTGGGATTGGCTGGCAACCAGTTGAGGGTGTCCCCTGCCCACTGCCCGGAGATGGCTGGGATGGGCTCCAGCCCCCCCGCGATCCTAATGAGGATAAGCGGTACGGCTAATGAGATGAGATGAGATAAGTTAAGGGTTATAGTATAAAAATAAGGTTGTGATTTAAAGATGTTCTTTCAAAGATACTTGCGTTTGTGATTTAGTTGAACACTACGTTCGTAATACGAAAACATCCGGTTGCGAACAGGTAGGTTTCTTGTGAACCCAAAATGCATTTTCGATTGGGCTCTAGTCCTGTGAAATGTTGTGTGCTTGCAGATCAGTGGCGCCACCTCAGTGAAAGTGTTTAAATCATGACTTAAGAATGTTTTTCTATACTATTGTTTATGATAGGTGTTAGCCTTGTGCTGTTTCATTTCTCCATTTATTTTTTTGGGTCTGTTTTTCATTTCTTATTTTTTGGCTCCTCCGTCCCTTGAATGGCAAGGGAATTGGGAACATCTGCCGTGCAAGGAATCAGCAGACCAGAAATTGGTCCTGTTATGTGCCAACACTACTGAACTGTGTGGCGGAGCGTTTTACATCGACCTGCTAAGCTTGGTCAGGGAATGTGAGATGACTTGTATATATTTTTACTTGCTTTTATGTGGGTTGAAGATCAGAGGATGTTGTCAACATTGTAAACTGAGGTTATTTGAAGCCTTTTTAGATGCTTTTTGAATTGGGGGCTATACATATCAATGAGACATGAACTGATCAAAATCTATATTGGACTGAATATTTGCATTTAGGTCACAGGGTTAGAAGGATATAATTTATGAATAGGGTAACCCAGGTCTTATTTGTTTTTTTGTTTTGTTTTTGATAACCAAAACAATCAAGCTGTTGCAATTTGCAACATATTGTAACATCGCCCAATTCCTGCAATTGTAAATGGTGAGTATATCGTTTAGAAGACACTTAACATAAAGAGAGAAAACAATAAAGATAGAATGCATTTAGAACTTGCAAGGAAAACAGGAGAGTACTGCACAAAAAAAAAAAAAAAACACTCACAATGCCAAGTTCCTAATATGTCCAAAATGCCCTCCCGTGAGCCTATTCTTTTTATTCCGCCTGCCAGCTTACACAAAGCACAAAGTAGGTATCCAAGAACTGCAATGCTATTGGCCGATGGAGACAATAGTCAAGTCAAATTTATTTATATAGCCCTTAATCACAAAAATGTCTCAAAGGACTGCACAGGATTACAATGACACAATTAAACTCTGTTTGACACATCACGCTCTTAGAATTTATTTTTGCTCTTGTTTTGTCCTCGCCACGATCTGATTTTGAAAACTTCCGCGTTGCGAGCAATCTACTCCCCGCGACCAACGATCTCCGGAACGAGTGTGCACTCCTTTCTCTTCTCCCCAAGAAACTGTGAGTAACGTTATGTGAGTGGGTTCTGCTTCCTGTTCTGGTACCTGACAAGACCTTAGTAGATTTTGGGGTGACAATGTCCATAACCTGACAAAGACAAAAAGCAAAGTATAAGATAGACACTAACAGGCCAGACCATTTCTTAAAGGACACACAGTATGCTGATGGAGACGATATGCTGACAGAACAGAGTGGAACATAAATATACATTGGTGAGCATTGATCTGATGATAAAGACACAAAGAAACAAATACAGGGCATGGCAATGACATAGAAATGTACAATATTCTGAAGCAGTACATCTGTCTAAGCATTTGAGGACTGGACATCTTTCACGATCGATTTCTTGAGATTGTCTGCTTTTTGAATTGTTTACTTCCCCCCTTTGCCAAATATGTTTTTACCTGATGAGAAATACAAAATTGCTTCTGGCAAATGACAAAAGCCTTTCAGGAGGTAACAAATATCGAGCATTTATCAACCTTTGTGGGACACTACAAATCCTTCACTCCTTCACCTGACAGGCATGTCTGTTGAGTCACTTATATATCCCATTGCACATACAGTATTGCGATTGAATGTAGTTGCAACCTAAACAAGTGTACCATAATCTTTAAACAATAATTCACTGCGGTATTTTACGATAATATTCAGTAATTAATATACTTTCATTTAACATGATTTCTTGTTTTTTTATTTTTTATTTTTAAATGAAATGTATTTTATTTATTTGCATTGTTTCCTTGGTCATATGCTATGGAGGACCAATACAGGCGTAGCTTAAAATAAATATTTAAGTAAACAACCACCAAAGAATATATGCCACGTAAAGAGATGAAAACATCAAAAATCTACATGATACTTACATATATAAAAAGTGAATTCCTTCGGGGATGAATAAAGTATCTATCTATCTATCTATCTATCTATCTATCTATCTATCTAAAATAAATGCAATTTACTTATTCATTTATGTAATTTTTATTTATTTTGTCATTTGTTTATTTTGTTATTTTATGTTATTTATTTTGTCATTTGGTTTGTCGTGTATTTTGTCACAATAAATTCTTATTCAAATGGGGGTGGCAATTGTTGGAGCTTTTCACCTATTAGGTGATTGACGATTGCCCCGATCAACAGAAATATGCTTGCTGATAATGCATTATAGGTTTGTTGGATCTGTGACTTTAAAAAAAACAAAACGAGACACACATGATTCATGACATTGTTAAATGCCGCGTATGGGGACCCAGCTTTCATGTAATCAATAATTATCACAAGTTTAACACTTTTCTGAATGTCCGTGCATCAAAACTGCTAATTACTGTCATGATCATTCTGTCATTTCTCAAATATTAGCATTGTTTTCATTTTCTTTGGAATGTTCATTTAACTGAAAGGGTTAACTGGTCAATTGCAATACAATGAAAGAGAAAGTAAAATGTTCGACCCCAGGCAGGCATTAAACATGTGTAACCGCGGTGTACCTGTCCAACCAATGATCCACATTCACGCTGGACTGGATGATGAGGTTTTTATTACAGTTGCTGCAAATGAATGCGTCACAACACGTGGTTAGCCTTTCTGCTGGCTTTGATCTCTTTGATCTCGTTGACAGCTCGCTGTAGACAGCCAAGAACCCCGCCTTCCTGTCGCAAAGTCTAAAACCAAACCAAACTTTACCACATACCAGCAGGTGGCACTGTTGGACTCATCATTGCAGGACACTTATACAGAAACTATACAACATATTTCAGCAGTAATTTCAATTAAACAAAAGTTTTTATTACACCCGTTACACATGTTTGTATATTTTATAAAACATTAATAGTAATGTTTACAACAGTGATGATATCCTTATAAAACATAACAATAATGTTACAAAAACAACATCAACAACAATAGTAATAATAATGAGCCTTAATCTGCTGTGTGCAATATTTGGGTTTCCTCTTAACAACACAACAATCATCTGACATGGGCAAGTGTGCCAACTCACTGTAACAATGCAAAATGTCATGTCAATGCATGTGCATAAACATCAAAAACACAAACTTTTTGTAACATTACATGTTTACAGCCGACTCCTATTAACTGCTGACAAGTTTAATGTCATCATCATCATGACCTACAAAAGGAGAATCAGAATAAATATTTGAATTGCATGAATATTGCATGGAGCTATTTAACTGCATCATAACATCCAAAACATTATCTACAGGTCAACTAATTACTTGTGACCTGGCCTGATCTATTGTTCCCTGTCAAGGAAGGCTTCAACCAGCGGTGGGCAACCAGGTCCAAAAACATGCAGGTGATACAATCACTTGTATCACCTGAGTTGAAGAAGGGAAACCCTCAAAAACCTGCTGAATATGCGGCCCTTGAGGATCGAGTTGCCCACCACTGCTTTAACAGTAATCCATATTTCTACAAAGAGTGGAGGCACCTTTTCTAGTTAAGGCGAAGGCGCCTTTCCAGTTAAGGTCAAGTGTCCCTCCTTAGCAGGTCAGGTCGGCTCCAGAAAAGGGGCCAATTGTACAAAAACCTAAGTTCTTGCTGTCTACAAAAACTAGCCAACTATCGGTTAAAGCGAGAATAATCTGCTAAACCTTTCTATGTTGCCTCTATCAGGAAAAGGGCCAGAGAGAATTCTTCATAGTAAGCCTTTCTGTACAAAGGGTGCAATGATAAATAATTACCATTACATGTTTATTTTTAATTACTATAAGTTTAAAAAAATCATCTCGAGCAAACATTGTTCTAGGAAACTTAGTTATGATATGCCGTGAGCCCTTGTCACGTAATGTAAATTGCGTACTTCAAGGCAGCTTAACTATTACTGATTTTTGTGAACAATAATACAACAATGAATATGAAAAGCAATGTTAATATTTACTTTTCAGTTCATGTAGGCTTCTCATGCTACTTCTGTTAATAGTGGTTCTGAACTGTGTATTGATTTTAGCACAATGTTGTGACTGTCATTTAATTGGGCACTTGGTTGTTTTCTTTTTCTGAATCATGCTTGGATATGGTGTAAATTCCCACTACAGAGTGCTCCTGATTAAAAGCCGCATGCTCAAATTCTTTGTAAAGATCTTAAGGCTCATGCTTGAGCTTTTGGCTGCATAATGCCAACAGCGCTGGACCCTGCACTCTTAATACCGTTTTCAGCTCTTGCACATTTTTTACATCAGGTATTTTCGGATAATTTCAAGTTTTGAGGTGGAGACTACGGGAGCGATTAAGTAAGATAGCTTATATTTCTTACTTCACCGAAACAATGATGCTACATCGCATGGGATGTGAGACATACATGTCTATACCGCAGCACCGGGGCAACTATACTGTGGATAACAATGCCAAAATGCAACACAAATTGCACTTGCTTTTCATAGTTCCTCTTGGAATAAAGGAAACTCCAGTGACCTGACAATGATAAAACAAAAACAGAAGATCTTTTAGTCGATAACGTCCTCCATAGTTCAATTTGGATGCATGAAATGAGGACTTGATTTGTGGGTGGAAATTATTTTATATTTAGAGTATATTCAAACTTCCTTAGAAAAAAAATGCATAAATTAGCCGCACCATTGCATAATCTATGGGGTTGTAACTTGGGAAAAATATCGCAGCATATAGTCTGAATTATAGGTATATGAATAATGTTGGCCAAAAACGACAATTTTCGCCTCGAGAAGGGGTGTCAAAAATGATTTTAGACATTACCACAGTGTTTTGTATGTTAAGCATAAAGGTTGTGGAAAGGGGCACATTGTCGTTTTGGTCTATGCTACGCACACTTTACGGTTATTTGATTGGTCCATGTTTATCTTTTTCATTTACAAGTAAATCATCAAAAAAATAACAGTTGTTAAGTTGTGGCATGGCAGCTGAGTGGTTAGCGTCCGCAGCACAGGTCTGAGGTCATGGGATCAAATCCATTCACGGCTTTCCTGTGTGAAGTTTGCATGTTTCCTCCGGGCACTCATGTTATGTGGCCGGTCCAAATTGTCCGTCTCTGTGCCCTGCGACTGGCAGGCAACCAGTTCAGGGTGTCTCCTCCCTACTGCCCGAAGACAACTGGGATGGGCTCCAGCACCCAGCGACCACACTGATAATAAGCAGTGCAGATAATGGACTGATGGAAAAGTAAGTTTAAAGTGTATTTGCATATGATCCTTTGTAAAATGCATTATTGCAGAATAATGCTCACATTCTGTTCCTTATTTCCAAAATGTTCCCAGTGAGCACAATTTCCTCTAAGTTCCTCAAGCTTTGGAGTTCCCTTGAAATCTTTCAGACCCCTTCATTGGCCAGCATGGCAGGTTGAGTACCAGCAGTGGAATAAATCTGTCCCATCCATCAAATATTGATTTCATAGCCAACGTTAAGGGGGAGTCTTGAATTATAAGAAGGCTGCCACATTGATCTGACCAAGCATCTTTGAGGCCTCATACTTTCTTACTTTAAGTCTTGTGAGAAAACGTATATGCTTAATGCCATTGTGTATGTTGCCTTATGGCCCTCTCATCACCTTGATTTTTCACATCCAACATAACGGACCTTTCGTAACCATACCTTAAATTTCTTACTGAACCCAAAGAATCATTTATGCATTTCCTGTGGCAATCAGCTAAAACTCTGTTGATCGCCCTTAAGAACATAATTGTAGGAAAGGAGTGTGTCCGAATACATCAATCATCTGAACAGCTTTTTGTTTACTAAAGAGCTCTGCCTTTGAACCTTACGGTAGAAAAAAAGCAAACCTAAAAGAAAGGTATCATAAAGGCATTATACATTTATGTCATTATTTATTCATTAGAAGTGAATTCCTTTTGAACGTCTGTCAGTTGTCATAACACTACAGGAACCTCATGTGGATATATGACACTGCACATCTGGTCCCTTGTTGGGCAATGTAAATATTTCCAATATCTAAAAAATGAACAACTTTATCAACCCTGATTTGTGTTTTTTTGTATGTCACTTATAGGTTTCAACAGTTAAACCAATTTACAAAAAAATGTACACTGTTATCTTGGCCTCCGTGAGTGTCGATCACTAGGATTCATGTTAGGGCACTCCCAATAAATACCAACAAATTCAAAAAACACCTGTTTTCATGTGGTCTGCTTTTGCGGGGCCAAATTGGGTACTGCAGCTCCGGAACACTCCAAGCAGCCGAAACAAATCTTTTATCCGCCAGGCATCGACAATTTCGCTTGTGCATTGCATTATGTACGAACATTTTTAAAGTCCATAAAGCATGGCTACAATTAGTGCCATGACCTCAACTCTGTATTAATAGTGGACCTCAACCTTAGTTAGCCATTCATAATTAGTCAGACTGAAGCACTGCTATCCATACTTTGGCCAGTGAGCCTAATGTGGCCCCCATCCATTTGCAGTAGTCCACACCTCGTGTACAAAATAGCATTTCACAAGCAAAGATACAAATACATTCTTAAAGGGACAACGCCTCTTACTGGTAAAAAATACATTCATTAAAAAAACAATATTGATTTAAATATAATCAAAAATATTTAACTATCATATAAAGTTACATTTTAAAAATCTGTAGGTTGAAAAAAGTTGTATTTATTTTAAATTAAATGAGCCTCAGCTAGAGGGAGAAGCTATGCTACCCTCAAAAACCAAAAAGCCATGGCATAGCAAAAAAATCTGAAGAAAAATTGATTTGTTTTATAACTTCTTTGTAGTTTGTATTCTTCCTTGTGGTTTAAAGCATTCGTTTCCTGTTGCACCACACATTACAGCAACATTTAGTAGTCAAATATTACACAATCCCCTTTTAATGTCTTACATATTTTTCAACAAATTGTCTTTAACAATTGATTTTAGAAACAAAACTATTGCACTTCCACTTTTGGCTCTTGTGCCTAGCGACAATTCGTGAACATTAATTGTTGTCATGTAAGTGTTTCACTAAGGTTTGCCTTTGTTTTAGTTCAAAGCATTACATTTTTTAAAAAGGTGGATTTAGTCCAACTAAAAGCTTATATTTTTGTCTTCACACTTGAGAAAATGTTTGCCAAAGCAACAATCATAAATATAAAAACTATTTTACTGATTTCAGTGTTTTCATTCAATTAAAGGCAAACAACTTCTAAACTTACCTTGGTTCATTTCCTTTTCTTTCTTTTCATTTTTTTTAGTTTTAGCAGTGATGAATTCATTTTGTTTTTATGGTGGACACCTGCAAAGGAGATTACATGGGATTAGGGTTGGGAGGAGTAAAATGAAATCCGGTAAAGTTACTTGTTAACCGTTGAAAAATGTAATCATTTGCATTTACTAAATGTCCCTGAACCCTTCACTAGCGACGAACTTTGCTGCCTAGCGCCCAATACACACATTTTAGCAGCTCACGCCAATACAACAAAATAATTGCTAAATTTATGGGGGGGAAAAATACAGACAAAAAACAAGATTTTACCTGCAACACATTCTGACATACATGCAGTGGTTAATAAGGTGCTGTTCTGGACAATCTGAGCATTACAGAACTGGCTTGAACACAAAGCTCCTGTGTGTGAGTAAACCTAATCTTTCGCTGTCTCTCGTGTCAGTAAAATAATGATACTATTATGTAAAACATGTAAATATAGTTTTAAAATAAAATTGTAATCCTGCAAAGTAATCATTTTTTAACTAAACGGCCCTGCAATTTGATTATGTCTTTTTAACTGAATACAATTACATAGTTTTGTATCCTGATAACGTAACACCACTACAATCCATTACTTCTTTAGGATGCCGGTTCGTTGTTTTGACTATTATCGCACACTGTTGCTTATTAATTTGACTATTATGAACTGTTCATTATTCTCTTTATCGGCCAACCATGTTACTTTGAGCAGATCAGCTTCTGTAACCTAGAAGATTTAATGAAATAAAATAAAAATAAAGGTCTTAGGAAAGGGCTTTGAGGACAGTTTGGAATCCACGGATGACTTATCTCCTTATTTTTAGTGTCTACTAAACTTTAAACTTAGCAGTCAGCGACGACCCTAAAGTGAAAAGATTAAACACCTCTACACTAGAGGGTCATGCCACGCCAAAGTGCAAGAAACAGCAATAATTAGATGGAGACAGTTGACTTAAAATCTGCTTCCAAATTGTGTCCCACGATGCAGGCAAGGCCCATGAAAGCCTAAAGCTTTAAATATGGTATCTCTATAAAATGGCTCTGGAAGGGTAAAACACAACCTGCAGCATCTAAACCTCAGCTGAGCCTTTCATTACGTTCCTACTCAAGCCCTTTCCTGAGCTGCTTCACTCTAATACTCCCTCGGCCCATGGCATCTATATGGAATGTGCTTGACAGCAATGTGTGTGTATGTGTGTGCAGAGACTTGAGGTAATATATATATATATATATATATATATATATATATATATATATATATATATATATATATATATATATATATATATATATATATATATATATATATATATATATATACCTGAAAAACATTTTTATTTGCAATTCAGACACATATCCATACTCTTGTCCTTGTAATACACTAGTGGTGGGCTTTCAGGGGCTGCAAGAGTGTCTTTGCTGGCCTAAAAAAAGAATCATGTTATGTGTTATCCATGGATGCTTATTAAACAACAAACATTTGTCTCTTAGCTTCCTTTCATTGCTTTCCCACTCCTGTTTGCACTGCTTTCCGATGTGAACTTTCACATCCAAGCATTTGACCAATCACATTTCAGCCATTAGTTGTTGCTAGTCTCAGATATCTACCCAGAGGCCTTCACGAAAACCATGTGCTTTGATATCAGTCTTCAAGAGAGCTTTTGGTTTAGCTAATCAGATTCCACGTTGGCAATTGAGTGCATGCTAGCAGGCCTTGGGAAACATCACTGGTTTCACTAACTATGATTGGCTGGTCCAAGGGAATCCACCAAAGCGATCACTTTTTTATCATTTTAAATCATAAACCCATCATTGTTCTTGAACTGAGTATGTTTAGACATTCGTGTCTAACTTAGATTTCAGTACAAAAGACAGGCTTTGCATGTCGTGCAGTGGGGGGGCCTTGACACCCCCCGCCCCACTCCTTCCCCTCTCGCATAGTCCGCATTGCGGTTCCCTGAGCGTACTGTGCTCGGTGGCGGCGTCCGGCGGCAGTGGACCCAGAGAACCACGTGGTATCCCTGGTCGGCCCAAATCACCTCCCCTCCAGAGGAGTCCTCACAAATAAAATAGGACATTTTCTCAAAGGTAGTCCAGTATTTTTACTTCCAAGGCAAGGAGCCAGTTCGTTTGCAAACGACACATCTCTGATTCAGACTGGAGCTGAAGGGCCAGGTGTAAAACACATTTTCAACTATTCTTCCCTTCCACATGTAATACACCGAGCACTAATGAGATTTTTTTCGGACCAACCATTGGGAAATGTGAAGCACATTGTAAAGCGCTTTGGGAAGTCATTGACTTGAAAAGCGCTATTTAAATGAAGATCATTTCATTTTCATTTCATTTCAATGTCAGTGGCTGGAGCGGTGGAATTGAAAGTTACAATAGAAATTGGCATGCTTGAGAGATAACACTTATGGTGTTGGTGTTTTTGTATGCATGATTGATTATGCATGTGTACCTATAAGTTGGCCAGGTGTCTGTCAGCTCTATAGCTATATTCCTAGAGTTAGGTGATGTATAGTCTAGAGTGTGCACAATCTGAAAAGTGCTGAGGTTCACAGCGAGGCGTTCCTGTTTGAGCGAGCAATATACCACAATAAGAAGCAGGCGACATGAGTGATGGAATGAAATCCTTGGTAAAATCAATCTACGGTAGACTCGCTCGACCACTCTGTCCCCAACACCACCCCCCCACCCCCTGACTGAAATTTTATAATCAACGTACATATCACACATTGTGTCAATAGGACAACTATTCATCTGTTGAGCTCACCAAAATACAATGAAGTAACAGTATTCTTGTTCTACAATAGTCTCTGCTGTAGTCTGCCACTCAATATGAAAACTCTTAATTATCCAAGTCCACTGAAGTGGAATGTGAAAGGTAAGGGTGGGCAGATCGATTTGAATATCAATATTATCGATACAGATTTAATCAATAGTATTGTCCTGGGATTGATACTGTGTTCCCATTTCAACCACCAATATAATAATGTTGGTAGTGTGTCACGAGATTTCAGATATATCCAAATGCAGGGCACAAAAGGGAACGGCAGATAAGGGATGTAGTCAAATCCTACTATAGGGACATTTAGTTAACAGCAGCAATAAGGAAAACTTTACTGGCGAGACAGGGGGTGTTAGACTGGGACAGCTGGGGAGGAGATCCTGAGAGGTATGCATGCGTGGGAAATCAGATCGGGGGGACTTGAGGTGAAGAAAAATCTTAAAGTGGACATTCTGGACTATCTTACATAAAGATGGCTTGAGTGGACAATACTGGGGCGTAAAGGGAACCAGAGAAGGATGTTGGTGTGGCAGGTCTTCAGAGTGGAATCACAAAGGAATTGAAGAGGGAGGTCATGGGAGACGAAGCTAAACGTTTTGGCAAGGGAAAGTCTCCAGAAATACAAATGGTTATGCAAAGTGAGGTGGGAGCTCAGGGGTATTTCCAGTACAAGTGATGAAGACTGGAAATTTGGGTAAAGCTGCAATCTTTTGGAGAAAAGAGGAACTGCAGGCACCATACCATGACATGGTGGATCATAAGATTATGCACACATAACTTTCGAATTGGAATATAATTACTGTTAACACCTAATTAGCACTAATGACTTTATTTTCAAAATATTGTGTCATGGGAAACATTGCAGTTATTGACATTGTTATACTTTTGTGTGACATTCATGCAATTTGAGGATTTGACTCTGATTTAGTAAGTATTTAATTGTTTTACAGTGTTAAACTTTTTTTTACATTGTATTTGCACTTTCTGACTTTGTTTTCAAAATATTGTGCATCGGAAGGTGTTATAGTTGTCATGCTGACATTGTTATGTTTGTATGTTTGTTCCATTGCTGCTTTTATTATTTGACTCTCTTGACTTCACATGAAACTGTTGAATTAAAAATAAATTTTTATACTATTCATCAGTTACCCAATATAGATGAAAAATGTTTATTTGCTTAAGCGTTTATGCTGCGTTTATTTGTAATTATAATCTAACACAGAGAGGTCAGTTATTCAATGATCATTGCATTTCCAAGTAAAAATAATGTTTATTTTATCGGTATCGATCAATACTACCTGATATTTACTTCAAATGGATCAAAACCAAACTTCCAAGTACTGCCCACCCATAGTGGGACGGTCGGAAACATGCGGCTTGACTCTCGGAATATAGCTAAAACCCAATGACTTATAGAGCAGACAGACACCTGGCCAACTATTAGGTACACATGTATATGCCGATCATGTCAAGTCAAGTCATTTTTATTTGTATAGCCCTTAATCACAAATAGTCTCAAGGGGCTTCACAAGTTATTACATATAAGAAGTTTAGGTTATTCATGTGCTATGGAATAGAAGTGAGTTTTAAGCTTAGACTTAAACATGTCCACTGAGGCAGCAGATCGGATCTCAGGGGGAAGAGCATTCCACAATACCGGTGCCCGGATGAAGAACGCTCTCGAACCAGCGGAACACTTCTTGGCTCTTGGGATCACCAGGAGACCGGCGCTCTCAGAACGAATGCTTCGGGCCGGGACATAGGGGGAAATCAGATCTGAAAGATATGAGGGGGAAAGTCAATGTATGATTTTGTATAGTAATAGGAGAACCTTAAAATCGCATCTTAGGCTAACAGGGAGCCAATGCAGGTTAGCCAAAATTGGGGTGATGTGATCGTACTTTTTTTGTCCTAGTTAAAAGCCTCGCTGCAGCATTTTGTACCAGCTGAAGACTCTTGAGTCTGGTCATCGGAAGACCGGAAAGTAGTGCATTACAGTAATCGAGGCGGGAAGTAACAGACGCGTGAATTATGATTTCCGCATCCGACTGAGAAAGTATAGGACGAATTTTAGCAATGTTACGAAGATGGAAAAAAGCGGTTCTAGTAATTTTCTTCACATGTGTTTGAAAGGACAGATCGGGGTCAAATATGACACCTACATTTTTAAGTGAGTCGCTCTGTGTGATGTGGCAATTGTCGATGTTCACAGCAGTTTTAGAGAATAAGTCACGGGACTTAGATGGGCCAATAACTAACATTTCAGTCTTTTCAGAGTTAAGACGCAGGAAATTGAGTGACATCCACTCTTTTATCTCAGTGAGGCAGGCCTCCAAATTTCCACAGTTTAGTGTGGCAGATTCCTCCATCAGGAGATAGAGTTGAGTGTCATCTGCGTAGCAATGGAAACTGATATTATACTTGTGAATAATATCACCTAGTGGAAGCATATAAATGCTGAAGAGAAGGGGGCCAAGCACTGAACCCTGCGCAACACCACAGGTAACACTAAAGGGCTCAGATGTCAATTTGCCATATTTAACGCAGTGTGTCCTATCTGACAGTTAGGATCTGAACCATAAGAGGACGTTTCCTGAAAGACCAATTCATTTTTCCAACCGTTCTAGCAAGATATTATGGTCCACTGTGTCAAATGCAGCACTAAGGTCCAGCAGCAGCAAAAGTGATGATGCGCCAGAGTCCATTGCCAGTAGGAGATCATTGGTTACCTTAATCAGAGCTGTCTCAGTAGAGTGGTTAGCCCTGAATCCTGATTGCATTGATTCAAAGAGATTGTTCTCAGACATGAAATCATTCAGCTGCTGTGCCACTACTTTTTCAAGTATTTTAGAAAGAAACGGTAGGTTTGACACAGGTCTATAATTATATAAGTTTTCTGGATCAAGGTTGGGTCGTTTCAGTGTGGGTTTAATGACGGCGGACTTAAAAGCCGCTGGAACTACACCTGAGGAGAGTGATGTGTTTAAAATATTTAGAACTGAAAGTCCAAGAACGGCAAAGAGACCTTTAATAAGTGAACCTGGAAGCGGGTTGAACTGGCAAGTCGTCGGTTTGGTTGTATTCACCAGCTGTTTAAGATTATCAAGTGACAGTTCACTAAAATGGGACAAAATCCCTGGACAGCCACCATGTCGTGCATCTATAGATTTCAGTGCTTTAGTATGTGTTGAATTAATACTGTCTTAAGCGATTTCTTCCTGTATGCTTTGGATCTTCTTAGTAAAGAAGACCATTAGGTCGTGGGCAGAATGAGTGGAGCTTTTTGGGATAGTCTGTTGCCTTGTAAGCGATGCTACAGTGTCGAAAAGGACTTTGGTATTGTTCTTTTGTGACGCAATCACCTTCGAAAGGTAGGCTGATTTTGCAGAGGCAAGGGCCGCTTTATACTTCAACAAACTATCACACCAGATTTGATGGAAAACCTCAAGATTGGTAGCGCGCCACTTTTTTTCCATGCATTTAAAACTGTTTCACAATAGAAAATTATTTGGTTTCTGTAGAAAGAAATATATGATAATTCACGTAGTCCAATATACAGTGCATCCGGAAATTATTCGCAGCGCTTCACTTTTTCCACATTTTGTTATGTTACAGCCTCATTCCAAATTGTATTAATTTAATCTCTTATCTCAAAATTCTACACAAAATACTCCATTATGACAATGTGAAAAAGTTGTTGTTTTTTTCACTTTTTTTGAATTCATTAAAAATAGAAAACTAAGAAATCACATTTACATAAGTATTCACAGTCTTTGCCATGAAGCTCAAAATTGAGCTCAGGTGCATCTTTTTTCCACTGATCATCCTTGAGATCTTTCTACAGCTTAATTGGAGTCCACCTGCAGTAAATTCAGTTGATTGGACATGATTTGGAAAGGCACACACCTGTCTATATAAGGTCCCACAATTGAGTGTGCATGTCAGAGCACAAACACCAAGCATGAAGTCAAAAGAACTTTCTGTAGACCTGCGAGACAGGATTGTCTTGAGGCACAAATCTGGGGAAGGATACAGAAAAATTTCTGCTGCTTTGAAGGTCCCAATGAGCACAGTGGCCTCCATTATTCGTAAATGGAAGACATTTGGAACCACCAGTACTCTTCCTAGAGCTGGCCGGCCTTCTAAACTGAGCGATCGGGGAAGAAGGGCCTTAGTCAGGGAGGTGACCAAGAACCCGATGGTCACTCTGTCAGAGATCCAGCGTTCCTCTGTGGAGGGAGGAGAGCCTTCCAGAAGGACAACCATCTCTGCAAGCAATCCACCAATGAGGCCTGTATGGTAGAGTGGCCAGACGAAAGCCACTCCTTAGTAAAAGGAACATGGAAGCCCATCTGGAATTTGCCAAAAAGCACCTGAATGACTCTCAGACCATGAGAAACAAAATTCTCTGTTCTGATGAGACAAAGATTGAACTCTTTGGTGTGAATGCCAGGCGCCATGTTTGGAGGAAACCAGGCACCGCTCATCACCAGGCCAATACCATCCCTACAGTGAAGCATGGTGGTGGCAGCATCATGCTGTGGGGATGTTTTTCAGCAGCAGGAACTGGCAGACTAGTCGGGATATAAGGAAAAATGAATGCAGCAATATATAGAGATATCCTGGATGAAAACCTGCTCCAGAGCGCTCTTGACCTCAGGCTGGGGCGAAGGGTCATTTTTCAGCAGGACAACGACCCAAAGCACACAGCAAATATCTCAAAAGATTGGCTTCAGAACCACTCCGTGAATGTCCTGAAGTGGCCCAGCCAGAGTCCAGACTTGAATCTTGCTGGAGAGATCTGAAAATGGCTGTGCACAAACGTCTCCCATCCAACCTGATTGAGCTAGAGACTTATTGCAAAAAAGAATGGGCAAAACTGCCTAAAGATAGGTGTGCTAAACTTGCTGTGGGATCATATTCAAAAAGACTTGAGGCTGTATTTGCTGCCAAAGGTGGATCAACAAAGTATTAAGCAAAGGCTGTGAATACTTATGTAAATGTGATTTCTTAGTTTTCTATTTTTAATAAATTCAAAAAAAGTTAAAAAAAAACAACAACAACTTTTTCACATTGTCATAATGGAGTATTTTGTGTAGAATTTTGAAATAAGAGATTAAATTAATACAATTTGGAATGAGGCTGTAACATAACAAAATGTGGAAAAAGTGAAGCGCTGTGAATACTTTCCAGACGCACTGTAGATATAGACAGGACAAAAATCCATCGGTTATTGACGTAATGGGGACCAGAACCACATATATAAGTCAGACTGTAACGATGGGTATGATCACAAGTGTTATGATTCGTGTGTGGACCAAAATCTAGGGAAGCCAGAAAAGAAGCATGTGTTCCCAAAAAGGGTGGCAGTCAATAACTAAACTCAGGGGCAAAGTAACACACAGGGTGGAAATGACAATAAGGATGCAACCAAAGTAGTGAATACATCTTAGATGTGATTGAATATGGTAGGGAGAATATCTTCTTGAATAGAACGTCAGCAAACTCATACTCAGTGCTTGAAACTGCGCCACCGCAGCTGTATTCAGTTGTACTACGCCTACCATTTTTAAGCGTTCCTGGCTGGTCATGTGTTTGTATTTTTTTATTTACTTGGAGAGCGAAGGAGGAACAATTAGAAGTCAAAGGACGTTGTAATTTCAATCAATAAGTAGCGGATTAATGCATTGAGTTAGAACGATAGTTGAGGTGAAAAATAATAATGATTACTTTTTACAGCACGCAACTGAGAAAAAGTAGTTGTATTCCTTTGTAAAATGTTAGTCCTTTCTCTGGCAGTGATACAACATTGATTTGTGACTTTGACCTTGGGGCCCAAATTTCTTCTACTTCAGTGTGTGGGCAGGGCTAGCCAGTCGGAGAGCTGATCGAGTACAGCTGGGGCTGGCTTGGGGGCTCGTGTTGTGAGATGTCCACGGGGCTGGTGTGGTGCCATGTGGGTTGGCGCGGAACTGAGGACGGCTAGTCATCCCGGCAATGTTGCTCTGGACATGTATTGATTTTTTTTGTGATGGATTAATGTACTATGACAAATAAAGTAAACAATGGAAGACTGATTATTCTTTTTCTGTTGAAACACCCATTTTAGGGCCCGGTCACGCAGCCGTTTGCGTCTGTATCGCTGCTGAATCACGACCAGAAATTTCTGCCCGTCAAGCAGACGCTGTTGCCCGCGTTGAGATCGCGATACAGACGAGATACAGCCGTGCTTTACACGCGGCAAGAAATTCACACGCGGTTGGCCGCGCGAAAAAGTTTTGCGCTGCTCAAAACTTTAGACCACGGGTAACCGCGGGCGGCACACGTGGTACACACGCGGTACGCGGAACGACGTGCTACGGCCGCGGACAGGGCGCGGTTACACGCGGGTAGGACGCGGAATTTTAGCAGGTAATCGCGGGTGGAGCACGGTCATAGCACGTTTATTCTGCTTCTGTATCGCGGCTGAATCACGTGAATTAGCGTGTGTAACACGTGTGACGGTCAAACGCCTTTCTCCGCGTATATTCAGCGCGATTTGCCGGGCACACGTCAGTTGTGCTCGAGACGTCAAGGGGAGTACATGGATCCCCGTCACCGTAGTGACCTCGTCTTAATCCATTTTTATTTTTTGACATTTATTTTCATTTCATAACAAGATAGTAAAATAAAAATGAAAAACTATTACAATAATAACATATTGGCTTCTTCTTTGGTGCCATAGCTTGAAATCTTGATCTTCACGGGACTGTGTCTTGAGCGGTTATGGTTTCTACAGCCCGGCTCGGCAGCTTTTATACCTGTGGTCCACACGCGGAAAGGACGTGGAACTGACGCGATGAGGAAGCGGAACAGCCGCCAGCGTCTGTTTCGCGGGCATACCACGGATGAACAGCGGGTTGGCCAATTTGCGCATTTTCCACTGCGGGCAACAGCGTCTGCTTCACGGGCAGAAATTTCTGGCCGTGATTCAGCCGCGATACAGACGCAAACGGCTGTGTGACCGGGCCCTTAGTACTTTTCTATTTTACAAATGATTTTGTAATTATATTTCTACTCTTTGACATTATGTCAGTATTAATGACTTTGCAACCAATAGCTGACAATCAGGTTCTCTGACTATTCATTGATTGTATTTACAATTTTGCACAGTGGTCCCCAACCTTTGTGTACCACAGACTAGAGTCTAGACTCATGTCTGATACTATTCTCACAGCTTGGCCCAATAATAAAAGTATTGATAATAACAATAAATAGAATGGTTGTGCACTTTTGGGTGGCATTTTACTTATGTGGCAGGGCCATTACCCTCCAGAGTGACCTACCTGATTGCTTGTCAAATATTGTGATCCTGGCCAAACTTGTCAGAGTTCTAAGAGACTAGAAAGTCTTTCTGGGAAAGCTGCTGGGTCAGCAAAGCCAAAAGGTCTTGGTTGACTTTTTATAGGGGAATTTTTACTATACAAGTCAACAACTCTGCAAGACATTTTGTTGAAGTTGAATGCTGTTCTGGCCTGGAAGAGGGCAATGACTTTCTAGAAAACAAAAACAAAAAAACCTCCTGAATCAAAAAAAAAAAAAAAAAAAAAAATCCACCATTTTTTTGGGCATTTTTCACATCTAGGTAAACCTACCCGACTACCTGTGAATTATTGTGTTGATATTCAATGTGGTTCTGATCTAGGAGAGTTGAATGCCTTTCTGGAAAAAATGCTGAGTCAAAAAAATCAAAAGGTCTGAGTCAGCTTTTTGCTGCATTTTTCACATGTGGGGTTAACTACCTGACTGCCTGTAAAATATGGTGTTAAATTTTGTTTTATTCTGGGAGAGTTAAATGTCCATCTGGGAAAACTGGTAAGTCAACAAAAGACCTAAGTCAGTTATTGGGGGGACTTTTCACATCTAGGATAACCTACCTGACTGCCAGTAAAATATGGTGTTGCTATTAAATGTCAATCTGGTCTGGAAGAGTGGAATGTCTTTCTCAGAAATGTCAGGTTTTACTGTATTTTTTATACCAAAGGTAACCTATCTGACTGCCTGTAAAAGATGGCATTAAATGCCCGCTATGTTGCAGAAAAAATCCAAATCCCACAGACACGTTCAAGTGATGGCCTGCATTACCCGCCTTGCCGGTTATAATCGATCAACAAGAAGCCTACCAGCTTAGTCAAAAAGCCCCAGTAAGCTGTGCTATTTAACTTAAAATAAGGACAATGGATGTACTGTTGAAGACATGAAGGACAGTACTCATGTGTGCACATCTCTCTTTACCTAGTCATTTTTTACTGTAACAGCTTTTATCACCCATGACAGAAAACTGGAGGTTTGCGTCCAAAATAAAAATTTAAATAAATGTCCTTGAAAAGCTTGAACATGATTTAGCTTAATTACTTGATACATACGTCATCTAAAAGGTGATGTTCACAAATTCAGGGTAACATTTTCATTATCTTTCAAAAACAAAACATAATTCCATGATCGTTCCCTTTGCATTGTAATCAAGTCCCTAAGAGTGGATTTAAAATATTGTTACACAGATCCTTAATATGAGCTGTACTGAATAAATATTCTACTTCGAATGTATCGATGCTATTTGCTGCCGTTGCGTTAGCAAGCACAGAATCCTTTAGCCACTGCTATTAGATAGATAGAAAGATAGAAAGATAGAAAGATAGAAAGATAGATAGATAGATAGATAGATAGATAGATAGATAGATAGATAGATAGATAGATAGATAGATAGATAGATAGATAGATAGATAGATAGATAGATAGATAGATAGATAGATAGATAGATAGATAGATAGATAGATAGATAGATAGATAGATAGATAGATAGATAGATAGATAGATAGATAGATAGATAGATAGATAGATAGATAGATAGATAGATAGATAGATAGATAGATAGATAGATAGATACTTTATTCATCCCCTAAGGGAAATTCACATTTCCAGCTGCATCCCTTTGCTGAGAACAATACAATAATAAAACAAAAATAATACAATATACAAATACCCAGTGTGACGTGCAAATGCCCGCTGTAGCGTGTTATATAGAATAACTAAATAGTGCTACACAGAATACATATTGCAATAAGATTCGGTAATATGCAATGTAGGTGGTGTGGTTTACTGTGGGCTTTTACTCTGCCGGGTAGAGTTAAAGAGCCTCATGGCATGAGGAAGAAAAGATCTCTTCAGTCTGTCCGTAGTACAAGACAGTGACAGCAGTCTGTCGCTGAAACTGCTCTTCTGTCTGGAGATAATGCTGTGTAGTGGATGCGATGGATTGTCCATGATTGACCGCAGCTTTTCCAGTGCCCGTCTCTCAGCTACTGTTGTTAGGCTGTCCAGCTCTTTGCCCACAACAGAGCTCGCTTTCCTAGCCAGTTTATTGAGACGAGAGGCATCCTTCTTCTTGACGCTGCCTCCCCAACACGCTGTCGCATAGAAGAGGGCGCTTGCCACAACTGTCTGATAGAATATTTTCAGGAGCTTTTTGCAGATTTTGAAGGAGGCCAGCCTTCTGAGGAAGTAAAGTCGGCTTTGCCCTTTCCTACATAGAGCTTCTGTGTTGGCAGTCCAGTCCAGTTTGTTGTCCAGCTGCACACCCAGGTATTTGTAGGTCTGGACAAATTCTACACATTTTCCTTTGATGGTTACAGGAACCGGGTGAGTTCTGGTTCTCATGAAGTCCACCACCATCTCCCTGGTCTTGGTGGTGTTCAGGTGCAGGTGGTTTGCGTCGCTCCATCGGAAAAAGTCCTAAATCAATTTCCTGTACTCCTCCTCCCACCCATTTCTGATACATCCCACGATCGCAGTGTCGTCGGCAAACTTTTGCACATGGCAGGACTCAGAGTTGTACTTAAAGTCCGATGTATATAGAGTGAATAGGAACGGAGAGAGCACAGTCCCCTGCGGAGATCCTGTGCTACTAACTACAGTGTCCGATGTACAGCCCCCCTGTTTCACATACTGGGGTCTGCCTGTCAGGTAGTCAGTAATCCATTCTACAAGGTGTGAGCTAACTCCCATCTCTGTCAGTTTCCTACTCAGTAGCAGAGGCTGTATGGTATTGAAGGCACTGGAGAAGTCCAAAAATGTAATCCTCACAGCCCCCTTAGCCCTATCCAGGTGAGAGAGGGATCGGTGTAACATGTATACTATAGCATCCTCCACTCCCACCTTCTCCTGGTAAGCAAATTGCAGTGGGTCGATGGCGTGACGGACCTGTAGCCTCAGGTGGTGCAGCAGCAACCGCTCCATGGTTTTCATCACATGTGATGTCAGGGCGACCGGCCTGAAGTCGTTGAGTTCCTCAGGTCTTTATTTCTTTGGGACTGGGATGATGCAGAATGTTTTCCACAGCTGAGGGACCCTCCCCTGTTCAAGGCTCAGGTTGAAGATGCGCTGTAGAGGGTCTCCCAGCTCAGACGCACAGGCTTTCAGCAGTCGGGGGGATACTCCATCTGGACCAGCTGCCTTGCTGGTTCGCAGCCTTCTCAGCTCTCCACACACCTGGGCTGCAGTTATTTTTAGTGGGGGGATGTCTTCCATGCTAGTGTCCAGAGGGGGAGGGGGAAGGACAGCTGCAGTACTCAGGGGTGAGGATGAGGCGGAGTGGTCAAACCTGTTGAAAAAATTGTTCAACTGGTTGACTCGCCCCACATCTACATCCACAGCCACACCCTGCTTGGTGCTGCAGCCAGTAATTGTTTTCATCCCTTATTAGTTGTTGGACGAGCAACTCGAATAAGAACCAAGTCACAAGTCGCTGATGTATACAAGACATCAAAATATAAAAGTGTAATTTCTTGTGAAGCATCAACAACAAGTGGGACACTATCATGAAGTGGCACACACGTTATTGGATATTTTATTTTTAACAAATAAAAAACGAAAAAGTGGGTGTGCAAAACTATTTAGCCCCTTTACTTTCAGTGCAACAAACTCTGTCCAGAAGTTCAGCGAGGAGCTCTAAATTAATCAATGTTGCTCTAAATGACAAACGAACATAAATGTAATCCACCTGTGTTTAATCAATTCTCTGTACGAATGCACCTGCACTGTGTTAGTCACAGAGGTCTGTTTGATGCGCATCATGAAGAACGAGGAACACACCAGGCAAGTCAGAGATGCTGTTGTCGAAAAGTTGAAAGCTGGATTTGGATACAAAAAGATTTTGCAAGCTTTAAACATCCCAACGAGCAATGTGCAAGGAATAATACTGAAATGGAAGGAGTATCAGACCACTGCAAATCCACCAAGATCGGGCCATTCCCCTAAATTTTCACCTCATACAAGGAGAAAACTGATCAGAGATGCAGCCAAAAGGCCCATGATCACTCTGGATGAACTGCAGAGGTCTACAACTGAGGTGGGAGAATCTGTCCATAGGTCAACAGTCAGTCGTATACAGCACAAATCTGGCCTTTATGGAAGATTGGCAAGAAGGAAGCCATTTCTTCATATCCATAAAAAGTGTTGTTTAATGTTTGCCACAAGCCACCTGGGAGACACGCCAAACATGTGGAAGAATGTACTGTGGTCAGATGAGACCAAAATCAAAATTTTTGGCGTAAAAGCAGCACATACCCTCAACACACCATCCCCACAGTCAAACATGGTAATGGTAGCATCATGGTTTGGGCCTGCTTTTCTTGAGCAGGGACAGGGAAGATGGTTAAAATTGACGGGAAGGTGGATGGAGCCAAATACAGGACCATTCTGGAAGAAAACCTGATGGAGTCCGCAAAAGACCCGAGACAATGATCCAAAACATAAAGCAAAAGCTACAATGGAATGGTTCACCAAAAAACATAAAGATGTTTGAATGGCCAAGTCAAAGTCCAAACCTCAATCCAATTGAGAATCTGTGGAAAAAACTGAAAACTGCTGTTCACAAACGCTTTCCATCCAACCTCACTGAGCTCGAGCTGTTTCGCAATGAGGAATGTGCAAAAATATCAGTTTCTCGATGTGAAAAGCTGATAGATACATAACCCAAGCGACTTGCAGCTGTAATCGCAGCAAAAGGTGGCGTTACAAAGTAGGCTGAATAATTTTGGACACCCACTTTTCCGTTCTTATTTGTTAAAAAAGTTTAAATTCATCCAATAAAGTGTGTTCCACTTCATGATTGTGTCCCACTTATTGTTGATGCTTCACAAGAAATTACAGTTTTATATCTTTATGTTTAAAGTCTAAAATGTGGCAAAAGGTCTCACAGTTCAAGGGGGCCAAATAGTTTCGCAAGCCACTGTATGTGCATACTTCATTAAAATGTGTGGATAAGCATTAGGTGAATTTATGACAGCTAAATAAATCATGTACCATATTTTCCGCACTATAAGGCGCACCTAAAAGTCTTAATTTTTTTCAAAAGCTGACCATGCGCCTTATAATATACAGTGCGCCTTATATATGGCTCAATATTAAATCGCAAGGTCTCGCAACTTACGCAACAGCCGCCGACTCGATTTTCCCCTGAACGTGGAGTAGTCCGCAGTGTATGCTGGGATTTATATACCGGCGTTTCATTGGCTAACCAATGTGTCAATCATCTGTTAAATCGATCGCCATTGGCTGAAGTTATTCGGAGCCTCGGATTGGCTAGAGGGCCAAAACAAACCCTGCAATTGGCCGAAAAAGATGTGTCAATCATCCGTTAAATCGATCGCTATTGGCTGAAGTTATTCGGAGCCTCGGATAGGCTAGAGGGCCAAAACAAACCCTGCAATTGGCCGAAAAAGATGACTGAATAGCAAGCTTGCTAAACTACGCCATAAAGAAACATGTTTCATTAGTCTGTATTTGTAAACATTTTACTCTCCTGGATTTACTACACTCACGGTTGTAAGAAGACCATGAGTGCGTATCATTATTGAACGTGAGAACTAGGTGAGCTATGCGGCTTTATATTTTCCCGGTATCTTGTTTTAAAACGATCTTGATGTTGCTGTGATGAGTTGAGTGAATTAAACTCAATTCCAAGTGTTTATTGTCATATGCACAGTAAAGTTGCGAGCGAAAAAGAAAATAGAAACTAAGGAATGGTTGGCATTTCTTGAATCCCAAGACTTTAACCTTCCGAATGATATTTGAAATAATGCATTTGAGTGACATCGTACGGACACCGCATCCGCACGTGTCTACGACACGTATTTGCTTCTTTGCAAGCTTTGGGAATGTTAAGGGGGTAATCAGTTTGACTGAATCATCTGACTGTTTTGTCGACGTTCCCATTGTAGCGCCTTATAATCCGGTGCGCCTTATCTATGGAAGATATACGATCAAAAACTATTTTTTGGGGGTGCGCCCTATAACCTGGTGCGCCCTATAGTGCAGAAAATACGGTAATTATCAAAGTAATTATGTGATGATTAGATGATAACGAAGGTAGTACAGCTGTAAAAGTCGTGCCATCATGGCTACGTATTAAGTGACCCATTTTATGATCTAATTTACCACTAACAAAAACAAATACATTAAGTACTTACTGCTTTCAAAGGCACAAATGGCTATAAGTATTGTGCTTGAACATTCAAACTGGGCATTGGTGGGATGTCCTCAGGGGTAGAAAGGGAACTCAGAACACTGGCAGCAGAGCATGACATAGATATAACCCTTTTTTATTCCGTAGCGTTTGAAAACTGAACTGTTTTATGTCTGACAATATTTTCACTGAACCAGAATCAGCATTGAACAAGTTTGTACTTTTTCTACAATAGTAATAATAAGAATATTTTTTATACCTAGTAACATTAAAGGTGGTGGGGGGTTTGAGGTTTCTTTAAAAAGTTGAAAGTAAAGTAGTTTCTCTATTAAAGGGACAGTATGTAATATTCAGTGCTTCCTATTGGTACAAAATACTTTCATTCAGTAAGAAAACATTTGAATACTGAGCAAAAATACATGAACTATCGTAACAAAATTCATTGATATAAAATGATGGGTCGAGAAATGTCTTTCTTTTACATTCTCGAATCCAAACCTTTAAGTTGCTGCTAATTTTGACTGGAATCTAGGTGCTACGCAGTGATCATTTGGCACTGGTTTTCATTCGCATTCAACAACAGTGCCCTCTAGTGAATAAATTTTAAATATTGAGCTTTAAATATGTGTCAACAATGCCTGAGTTTAAAGACTCTTTTATTTTATTTGTTGAAATCTTCATTGAATTTTGGCCATTCCTATTTTTCATTTTCCTACTATCTGTTTTCATTTTAATTTTGGCTACGCTGTCCGAGATGCAAAACACAAGGTAGAAAGACAGAGGAGGAAGGGTTTCTACTTTATGCTCGTTATCATTGTTTTTTGTTAGTGTGGCATGTAAATGAAAAAATTAGGAAAAGGCTTAAACGCAGTCCAAAAAAAAAAAAAAAAAAAGAAAACCAAAAAGATGAAAAAGAAGAGATTGATTATGTCTAAAAATACACCTACTTGCACAAGCATCATGAATGAGGTGACTGAGGCTGCGATCATGACATAAACCCAGGAGATGGCAGCAGAAAGTAACAAAGTTTCACATTCTGTACCGGACATTTAATAATAACAAGAATAATAAACTCGAATCCATAGTGTAGTTACGTATGTGCAGTATTAGGGTCTATGTGTAACATTGCACCAACCTCACATGAACTCTGCACCAACTCGCTGCAACACACTATGGTCACCATTGTAACGTTTACTGCAAAATGTAAAATCGAGCCGCATGCCAAGCAGTGTTGGGACTAACGTGTTACAAAAGAAGACCTTCCTCAAGGGTATTTACTTTTTTCTGTAATGAGTACTGTATGGAGTTAATAATGATAATTAAACTACTCAACTGTAGTTACTACATGGATTTATGCATTACTCATTAAATGCAAATAATGAATTGCAATGCTCTCCAAATGCTGATTAATTCTGCATCATTCAAACTGTCCCACGCAACCATCGATCCACCAGGATCCAAAAAGATCAATAGGGGATCATGTTTATATTACTTACAAAGTACAATTTAATACCGTTATGGTGATGCAATTTGGAGCATCGCGTATGAGGAGCACACATTGTTAATTTGTACGTTTTCACCATATTTTAGATATTTTATCATCTTTTTTTTTTTTTTTTTCTCAAGATCATTTTTTGTGAGACCGATCTCGTCTTAATAAACTGGTAAGGAAAGCGAGCTCAGTTGTGGGCACAGAGCTGGACAGCCTGACAACAGTAGCTGAGAGACGGGCACTGAAAAAGCTGCGGTCAATCATGGACAAATCATCACATCCACTAAACTGCATCATATCCAAACGGGAGAGCAGCTTCAGCGACAGACTGCTGTCACTGTCCTGTTCCATCAACAGACTGAGGAGATCATTTCTTCTTCATCCCATAGGCGCCAAAACACTATTCATTTGTGGAGATTTCAACATCGATCTAATGAATCCAAACAAACATAAAAACATTGATGACTATATTAATATAATGTACAGTATGAGTTTGTACCCAACTATATTAAGGCCTAGTAGATTCACTTCACACAGTGCAACACTCATTGACAATATATTCACAAATAATATGGAATTTACAAATGTCAGCGGATTACTGGTTTGTGATATTTCTGATCACCTACCAGTATTTACAGTGTATGCTGAAAAGGTTAATAGACAAGAATCAACTAAGGATTATGTTTACAAACGAGTTAGGAGTGAAGAGACTATTGTATCACTCTGATGACTTAGTTAAACAAAACTGGAATGCTATATATGGTGCAGATGATGTGGATTGTGCGTTTGACGTATTTTTGGAAATATTCACCAACAAGTATAACAAAAATTGCCCAATGAGACAAACTAATATTAAGAATAAATCTGTAAACCATCCATGGATAACTAAGGGTTTATATAATGCTTGTAAGAAAAAAAAAAAACCTTATATAGAAAATGCATTAAACTAAGAACTGAGGAAGCCGAATCCTGATATAAAATGTTTAAAAACAAATTGACAAGAATATTAAGAGCAAGCAAGAAATTATACAACACCAATTTATTACATCATAACAAAATTAATATCAAAGGTATTTGGGATATATTAAATAGTATAATAAAAGGAAAGAATGTAAGTAACGCATATCCAAACTATTTTATTGATAATAACGGTGAAAATTATCATTTAAATCAAGTTGTGGAGAATTTCAATAGTTATTTTGTAAATGTTGGACCAGAGCTCGCTGCAAATATACCAGAGTGCAGTGGTAAACAATTTGAGTCACTGATAAAAATAAACTCCAAGACCATGTTTTTATCTGGGTTTACGGAATCAGAAATCTTAGACGTGGTTAACAACTGTAAGAACAAAACGTCTATGGATTGTTTTGACATTGATATGGTACTAGTTAAGGAAATTATAAACAGCATTGTGAAACCATTGACCTACGACTAACAGGCAAATTTCCAAATCAAATGAAAATAGCAAAAGTTATACCAATATACGAAAATGGAAACAAGCACATTTTTACAATCTGTAGACATACACGTATCTCTGCTTTCTGAGTTCTCTAAAATATTAGAGAGACTTTACAATAATAGACTAGAACAATTTGTAGATAAACATAAATTGATTCATAAAAGTCAATATGGTTTTAGAGCAAACAGACTAGCAACAATGGCAATTATTGATGCAGTAGAAGAAATCACCCATAGTATAGAAAAGAAGAGATATGCAGTCGGGGTATTTATTGACTTTAAAAAAGCATTTGATACCATTAATTATAATATACTATTAAAAAAACTGGAAAGATATGGCATCAGGGGAGTGGCTTTGCAATGGATTCAAAGTTATTTGAATTGGTTATTATCTTTAAATTATCTTTAAATTTGAATAAAACCAAAGTAATATTCTTTGGTAATCGTAAGGCAAATCAAGATTTAGAAGTAAAAATGGATGTTGTTGCAATAGACATTGTATCAGAAATTAATTTTTTAGGGGTCATAATAGACGATGAATTAAGTTGGAAAACACACATACAAACTAAGGTATCTAAAAGCATTTCAATAATTAATAAAGCCAAATTTATTTTAAATTATAATGCATTGTATTTATTAAATTGTTCTCTAGTTCTGCCATATTTAACATATTGTGCAGAAGTCTGGGGCAATAATTACAAAAGTTGACTACAGCCCTTTTGTCCTTCAAAAACGCGCAATAAGAACCATACACAGGGTATGATATTGGGATCATACCAATAATTTATTCATGCAGTCCAAATTATTAAAATTGGAGGATTTAATAAAATTTTTCACTTCACAACCGTTATTTAAGGTCAACAAAAACATAGTGCCAGAAAACATACAAAAATTATTCACTCGGAAAGAGGGAAATTATAACTTGAGGGGCTGTAGTAAATTCAAAATCCCAAAGGTGAGATCAACCAGGAAAGGTATGTGTGTGTCTGTGTGTGGAGTCAAACTTTGGAATAATTTACAAGATGAGATCAAACAATGTCCAACTATCCATGTGTTCAAATTTAAATACAAAAAAGCATTACTGGCGAAATAAGGGGATGAAGAAAATGGGATATGAGGGAGATTGGAAATACTGCGTTAAAACTATGGTTAACTTGTTATTGTTGCTATTATATCAGAACTGTTATTAAAAAATATTATGTTTATTTTATTGTTGTTATTATCTTTGGTGCCGCAGTGACATTATTATACTTATTGATATCTGACCTATGTAATAAGTAGATGAGATTTTGTTATATTAGACATAAGAGGAAAGGATAGTTTGTAAAATGTATTTAATAGGGAAGATAAAGGGGTATGAAAAATAAGCATCTGCTTCTGACTACCCCTTTTCGAACATGTTACGTGACATTATTTTGTTGTTGATTCATTGTTTTTGTCCTGTTTTTATTTTAATGTTCGAAATAAAAGTTTTCATTCATTCATTCTTCAACTCCACCCGCGGGAGTAAAAGCCCACATTAAACCACACCCCCTCATAGCATATTACCGTATTTTTATTACAGTGTGTATTTTATGTAGCACTATCTAAATGCTCTATATCAACACGTTACATTGGGTATTTATGTATTCAGTGTTCATTTTACCTTTGAAAAGTGTTTGGTCCCGTGGACTCGCATGCTCAAAAATCTATGGGTCCCAACAGAGATCTATGGGTCCCCAAAATTTAGTGTTATCGAGGTTGAAATCGTAAATCGGCTACAAATATATAATACAAATCTATATATTCATTCAGTTTTAATCATCACATTATTAATTCATTTTTGGATCAAATTATTGTTGGTAATATACCGATTAAAGGGATAACCACAAACCTGTCTTTAATTTATTTTCTCCTTTTATACTTTTTTTCTTTTTCTTAACTTTTTTATACAACATAATTCGTAATACCAATCATCAAAGCAAGTGAGGCGTTTGAGCCAAAAAAGCCGGTTCTCTAAAAAAAGTCGGACTTCCTTTCACTACACAACGAGATCTCGTTGGCCGAGATCGGCGTGCAGACGAAAACTCGAACCGCGAGACCAAAACAACAATGGTGGATCTGCCTGACGAAAAGTTTGGAGTGCAGTAAATGTTTGTTAAAAAAAGTAATCGGGTAATAATGACAATTTTGTGGCATAAAGGTTGCGTCCCGGGGACGCACGTTGATTTGAGACTATGCGTCCCCAGCAAAAATGATGCGTCTAGGACGCAGGAACGCAGGCAAACGAGAGCACTGTGTGTTATATTCCTTTTACTTATTATTGTTTTATTTTCAACACAAGGATACTGCTGGGAGTGTTAATTTCCCTACGGGGATGAATGACGTATCTATCTACCTATCTTGTCCATTTCAGCCCTGGATCGACGACAACATCATCAGTAATTGCTAATATTGTCAGGGTAAACTAGCAAATGTTTTCCTTGATCAAGCATTTATTTGGTAAATAAAATAATGTTATTTACACAAATTGTGTTTGATTTATTCTACATATACTGTCTTGCTGTCTGGACATAGTTGCCACGTTATGTTTGTAAGGTTTTCTATTAATTAATAAGGTGAATTGCAATCATTAATAAGAGCAATTGGCTGAGCTTGACATGTATGGAGAGCATTGAATTGTTCCTCATGCACGATGTTTTCCAACCATATATACTTGCATCCAAGCCAAATTTACAACTCTAAAATACTCAAATAAGGGTGATCCCCTTATATGTACTTATTTGCTTGTGTTTCACCATTAGCCAATGTTTTTTTCTGTAATCTGGGGTTGGTAACCAAGATACATTTTAGATGAAGTAACTAGTAACTGTAACAAAGTCTAACTGCAATTATTTTTTCAGTAACGTGTCCAACGTTGATGCCAAGTAACAAAAAATGAAAACTGAACAAATCACTTGCCCCACATGCACTGCTTGTCATGTTCTCATCTTATAGATTCCATGCATACTCAAACTGCAAATATCACTTTTTCCCCATGGCCAGCAGTTTTTTTTTTTGTTTTTTTTAACTATCTTTGCAATATAACATAGTGGATTGCAGCTGACCATTTTTCGCCCTGATTGACTAGAGCTGATGCTGAATCCCAGAAATTGTCCTTTCTTCCAACATGACAGCAACTGCACCCGTCCATGCGAACAACACTGACATAAATTAAAACACACCGCCTCAAACCCCCGGTTCATGTTAGGTGTGACTGTAGCAGGGTCAATAAAACAATGGTAAGCCAAAAATATATATATTTTTCTTACAATAAGGCAAAGTGCCAAATGACCCACAGCCCGGTACAGTTCTGTCGCCCCATAGATGGGTCAATCAGTCAATTGCTAAATTGACAATGACTTTATTTGGCTGCAAATGGCTCAATATTTGCATTCATCAGGAGTCCTGACCCATGCTCCACTGCAGACACACTCAATATAATGATTGGGGGTAGGGGTCTGCGTAAGTCTCTTAAATTTCCATTTTCTGCAAAGACTGCAGAATGCTGTATATGCTAAAAGATTAAGTAAATGGCACGGCAGCACAGTGGTTAGCGCGTGTGCAGCACAATTCTGAGGTCTTGAGATCAAATCTTCCTGTGTGGAGTTTGCATGTTCTCCTCATGCTTGCGTGGGTTCCCTCCGGGCACTCCGGTTTCCTACCATATTCCAAAAGCATGCATGTCAGGTTAATTGGCCGGTCCAAATTCTCCCTAGGAGTAAATGAGCGAGTACATTGTCTGTCTCTCTGTGCCCTGTGACTGGCTGGCAACCAATTTAGGGTGTCCCCTGCCCACTGCCCGAAGATAGCTGGGATGGGTTTCAGCACCCCCGCGACACTACGAAGGATAAGCGGTGCAGATAATGGATGGATGGATGCATTAAGTGAAGGTGTGGCAACCACGTTCATGACAACACACAGAGCTGTTTTCATGTACTTGAACGTCATTGTGACTATAAAGACGTGTCTTAGAATGTATTTCCTTTTTTTTTGTTTTGTTTTTTTTAATTTTAAATTCTATTTTTTTTTTTTTTTTTTAGGCCTTTTGTCCGTTTGACTTTGACACCTTTGGGCTCACGTGTTTTCTGGTCCTGTTGTTCGAGCGTTTGCAAAAGCCGGCATTGTTTCCAAGGAAAGTATATCTAGAGAATAACTAACTGCATTTGATAAAAATTTGGCACAGCTGTTCAAATTTAGAAAGATATATTGAGGACATTTAATGGTTTGATTGACGAAAACTACCGATAACAAAAAATAAGGTTTCGGCTACACTGTATTTTTGTACTAGTTTTATCCGTGTGTTTTATGATGCCCCCGCCTATTGATGATTGATTGATTACAAAAATAACGTTAGTGAAGTAATTCCTTACCCACTGCCTTTTTTTAACACTGGTTCACGCCTTAGCAGATTTTAAGTTAAATTGTCTATTGTCATTAACATCAACGTATCCTGCATTGTGTTCTGTAGCAGACAGCAGACAACAAAACCTTTTACGGGGGCAGATTGTATGTGTGTGCTGGGTGGGCGTGACTGCTTGTGTGCGCAACTGTGACAGTATGCTGTCAGTCAAAAAGCGGGGCGGGCGCACACGTCAATGAGGCCACTAAAACAATCTGCAAAACAGAGCAACAGCTACTTTTAGCAGCTCATTACATTGACAATAAATTCATCAATTAAATCAGACACTGAGGAAATTCAGAATAGCGCAAAAAAGGTGATCACCACGGGGTGCTCTGTGTGGATTATTATCGGGTTTAGGAAGCAACTGAGTCGGCTTTGGGAAAGAAAGCAATATCGGGCTACTGTGGCCAGGCTATGTAAAAGCTCTCCCGAGCTACCATTGCCCAGCTTGTATCTCACCAACGCCAATTTCATCACCCATGAAACAAATTACTTGGAGCTACAATTTTTGGGAAACCGCTACATTCGGCACAGTTGTAATTTAGTAATCGCTCATGGCTCATTTCGAGGATACTCGATATTAGCGTGCAGCTATCTGCTGCTCTTTAAATGCCTTTCTTACAAATTTGTACCTTTGTATAATGACAATCAAGCAAACTGCAAATCTGTGGTATGTGTTTTTATCAATAGATCTATAGTTGTTATTCTGTTACAATCGTATACTCTCAGTTGGTTAGGTCGTCATCTCGAGGTAACCGTGATAACCAAGGGATTACTGTCTAGATGCTTAAACAAGGAACAACTAAACTGTGTTTTGCTCCCGCTCTATTTTTAAATGTGCACATTGTATGCTCTTGTGTCTGCGTTTGCTATGTGTTTGTTTGTTGAAAGGCAGACCTAGTAGAAGACACCATGTGAACATTAAAGGGTAATTGTTAGCGTGCGGGTTGTTTATAAAACCCGGGTTGGGGTGACGGGGACTGGTTGGGCGTAGATGGTGATGGGGCTGTTGGGCGGTGTATTGTGCACCTGGTCATCCAAGAAGAGTTGCTCTGGGGATGGCTTTCTGGCAAGTGCTATTGTGGGTTGTGGCAATGACGAGCCCAGGTGCTGCCGGGCAGTCGGCTGGTTGTGGAAGTGGGAGGGGAGGGGGTGTGGCGTCAGACCTAAAACCCGGTTGTTATGAGAGGTAAAATAAGCCCAGTCCACCCCTAAAACATCATAAATTCCTAGAAAATCCAGTGAACCATCACTGTGAGCCATTTTCAGGACCTGTTTACGGGCTACTTAGTGTTCTTATTTCTCTTTTATTTTATTTTTTTGTGCATTTTTTTCAGAACGCTGAGGTGGAGTTTTAAGTACCACACTCCTCCATCTGCCTTTCGACTCTGCTGTTTCCTGACTACTTAGTCAGCTAGCAGTCAAAAATTTACAGGAATGGCCAAAATTCAACGAAGATTTGAACTAAAGCACACACATACACACCCGCGCGCGCGCACACACACACACACATACACACACACACAAACGAAGCAACAATTCTGTAAGACACATAGGTCAAAATCAAGGCCAAGGGTTTTCTTTGGCCTCTGAGATTATCTTGATTCATTATTGAATCATGGACCGTTGTGTATTTGTTTTTACTGAACATTACTCTGCTTTTAATTTTTTATTTTTATTTTTTAATTGAAGTGAATGATAGAAAATTTATAGAAAAATACCATTATAGTTTATAATGTACCTTAATTAGTTTATTTGGCTATTCCATCTATTTGACTTTCAAAGCCCTGCTCAAAGAAATGATCTCGGAGCACCTACACTGAGCTCCCATAATTGTATTTTTTATGTATTTTTTAAATGTTATACATCTAAAAGTCAAACAGCTATTAATGGTAGTAACTATCATCTAAAATAGTTTGGATGTTAAGGTTTTCGTGTACCAAGGTTTTACTTTTGTTTGTAAACTCATGGGGAATGCAATCAATAAGGCTATTTCACATACAAATTAATTACATTAATTCATTTCTGAAAATAATCAGCTTAAATAATTATTTTTCTTTATGTAATTAATTTAAAAGTCAAACAGCTTTCAATAGTAACTATTATGTAAAATAGTTTGTTCGTTGAGGCTTTCATGTACCAAGGTTTCACTTTTGTCTGTAAACTCATGGGGGAAACAATCCAAAAAGCTCTTTTAGATCCAAATTAAATCAATTAATTCATATCTGAAAATGATTAGCAGAAAGAAAAACAGTTTTCTCTTATCCCCTAATGAATTAATTTAGCAAGCAATGGTCTCTGTTAAGCGTAAAATATTGGATTAATGCACAACCACGTTTGACCTTGTTTGAAAAAATAAATATATGAAAAGAAATATATATATATATATATATATATATATATATATATATATATATATATATATATATATATGCAAATGCCACATTCGTGCCACAGACTTGCTTTGTGTTTTTGTATTCCACTATTCTGTTTCTTCCCCGCTCTTTTGAATACATTACTCTCCTCTGTTGTATAACTCCTCTTTTTTTGCAAGGGTTCAGTCTAGCAAAACCTGTGTTGCATACTAAGTGCATTGATCCTCTCGTTATTTATTGATTTATTAATCTTGCACAAGCAGAATGACTAGAAATGAGCAACAAAGCAGAACACCTAGTTCCGTCACATATAGCCCACAAAAAATAATAGCCCTAGTTGGTATTATTATTATTATTATTATTATTATTATTATTATTATTATTATTAAAAAAAATATTAATTTATTAATGAAAAAACTGTTGATTTAATTGAATGCCAAAAACAGATATACAATCACATCAACATGTGTTTGTTTTGATAATACACTCGAGAAATCTATAACCATATGAACTTGATTGTGATACCATTATTAAGGGGTTGTTGACAGTAGCTGCAGCCCAAGCCGACCTGATCCCAAAGTCCTACTGCTTACCCATTTAATTTTGCTCTAGGTGCTGTATTAGAGTTTTTGGTTGTTGAGAGTTTGTTATGTGGCTTTTCATTTTAAAGTTTCCCAACAACAGTCATACATTGTTTAGTGAGGTTTCTGTTGGAGTGACACAATGACTGTAAACTGTAGTTAACTAATGTAACTATAAATTAAATATTTACGCAAATTTTATTTTATCTCTAAGCCATATATACTCGTGAAAAGAGGCATATAGGATAGGAGCCATAGGTTCATGTCCACCAGTACTAAATTATAACAGCATTTATCTTTTGACCCCACACTTTTTGAAAATACATTTACAACTTTTTAGACCAAGCAAGTTTAAAGGTGAGGTGCGTCCTTTAAGGTATCCTTAAAAAGTTAAATATTTTCTTACTTTATCTTACTTTTATTAGAGCTGTTTAGGGCTGGACACGTTAGGTTAAAGGAAAGGGGGCTGGGGGGAGTGCTACAAAATGACGTCAACAAAGCCTTTATTGGTCAGTTAAAAAAAAAAAGAACGAGAATATTTTAAAATAATGCAGGCATTAATGCATCTATACAACAAATGTATGTAGTGGTTGTTTGCCTCCACCCTGACATACACAATTATGTTTGCCTGGACTGGAACCAATAATGCACATTATTGTTTTGCCAAATGGGTAATAGCTAATTCGCTCTTAAAAGCACATATGCGAATACAGCCATCTGAGAGAAACATGTTGGTGTTGGTGTGATCCAAGCAGACTTGATGTCACAACAGAGTTAAAATGAAGCTGTTGTATGCATGTGTCTATTTTTAATTTGGGAAGAAGTAGTGACGTACTGTTTACACACTTGAGCCAGACTGCAGCGGGTCAGCGATTTGGGATTCAGTTGGAAATGATGATAGTGACCTTTTCAGAGTTTCCCTCCTCAGGTTTACAAGAAAACTAGTGATATGTGGGTTTTTACATTGCTTTAGAAGTAGGACACAATAAAACTTCTCAAGGGTAAATCCACTGCTTATATGTATTCAGCTCTAGTACACAATAAATAAAATCAACTTCACCGAGTAAGGCAAAATCCTTGCACTGCTGTTTATCGGTTTAATTTAAAAAGCAAGAAACAAAGTAATTTGTTGGCAGCATATAGGTACAACAAGCAAAATGGCTAGCTGTTGCTGGGCTTGGGGGTCGGTAGCTGCAGTACCCAATTTGGTCGCCAGAGGGGGGTGGAGAATACATAAAAGCAGACCAGACAAAAGCAGATATTTAATACTTTGTTGGTATTTATTGGGGGTCCTTGCCACCAAATCCAGCTTAAGACACTTGCAGAGGCCTTAAGTACAACGGTGGAATTTTTAAAGAAAATTTGTTCTGCCGTTTTGGAGCCTATAAATCACATACAAACACAAATCGGGATTTATGAAGTAGTTTAGATTTAGATATATTCGATTTAGATAAGTAGATAAGCGAACTTGAATTAAAAGGTAGGTAGGTAGGTAGGTCGATAGGTTGGTAGGTCGCTACAGTTCAAAAAACTCAAGGCTGGATAAATACAAAAGTCTTACCAAGCACAAGGCAGGTGTCTAAGGGTTTAGAAAAGCAGCACAGCAGCAGAAATGTCAAGAAAAGCCATCGCTTTTTCTGTGCTGTCCTTCTATGCAGGTTGTTAATGAGCACCAGTTGTGTATTATCAGTTAATTAGTCCACTGTCGTCCTATTTGGACGCTGGTGTGCAGGATCTTCACAAAATAGCTAAAACACATTTGTTTGATCACTAAAAACACATTCAAATAGTCATTGAACATGACAACACAGTAATAGGACACATATATTATTAAAAATAAAAACTGTGACTTGGTTTTGAGCACTTATCATGGAGGAAGTCTGCAGTTGCTGAGGTAATGAACGTGTATGAGTGGTGAGTGAGGAGTTAAGGAGCACAAGAGACTGTTGATAATGCGTTAGCACTTATTGTTTTCTATAAATCAACGTTACTGTTACTGCAAAATTTGGACTACAGAGCGCACGTGATTGTAAGCCGCATCCAGTACATTTTTAAACGAAAAACCTTTTGTACATATGTAACGGGTGTAATAACGGTAAGACACAATCTTTTGGTGCTCCGCTAAAAAGTTAATTTTAAACCACAGCTGACAAATCTCTCAACATGCACAGTAATGTGATTGATGTTGTCAAGCTGTTTGGATTTATTTTCATTTTGTTTCTGTCACCTTTTAGTTTTGCCAGACATTGCATATTGTGCTAAAATGTTAATTCCCCTTACAGAGATCAAAGCCAGCAGATAAGCCACGTGTTGTGTTGTGACTCATTAATTTGCAGGTAAATTGTACCCGTTTTTATACTGATTAGTTGTGATTGCTCCAGCAAGGCACGACTACATTGCCAAGTGCTGTAAGCACAGGGCAATGTAGATGTGCTTGCGGAGCAAGCAGAAGTAATATAATCCCCCGAGATATTATTATTATTATTATTATTATATCTATCTTCTTCTGCCGAATTTTAACGGATAACTCCTCCCAGAGCATTTGGAGTACCCCATTGATTCATATACCATAAATTCTGGTCCGACCGGGACTCTCGTGCTATATCTATTTACAGGGATACGAGTCTCCGGGGCCCCACAAGGGACCAAAAAAAGTCCCCAGCCTGATTCACTGGGTTTTGAGATTCTCCCATGTGGAAGACATGGGCCCATTCATTTCTATGGGTAGTCATGGTAACGAGGGCTTTTCCAGAGGGTAGTCATAGTAAGCAGGTAATGTCCAGGGTGGCTTGAGGGGGCCCGACCCATATTACCTTTAACCATGGGTAAATGGTGAATTCCAAAGAGTGGATACTAGTGAGAGGATGCTAACAGCTATGTGCGCCGCTAGCAAAGTGTTGGGCTAGCATAGCCAGCCCAAGTATTAGCAATGAGAGGTTGATGCTATGCTTACTCATGCTAGCGGTAAAAACTGTTGGTGACAAGTTGGGCTTGCACTGCCAGCCCAAGTATTAGCACAAGCTAGGTGTAAACACTGTCGGCAATGCTAACTGCTTCTTGCAAAAATATTTTGGTAATGGCAATATTTTATCGACTTCATATTCACAAATAATGCTAATAGGTGCATGTTGATTTCATTTCATTTCATTTCATTTGATGAGTTATTTGAGGGGGTCTTAGGGGGGCGGTGTCCCCCCACAGAACCAAGTAAAAAATGACGGAAACATCTCTCTGAGTTAAAAACTTTATGCTAACTAATAATGCTAACAACCGGGGTTATATATACATGCCGGGATCATCCTCCAGATCAATCACAACTCTTACAATTGCCGCGGGAATTGTCTAGTTATTGTTATCATTTCTATTTTCTCATATATATAAAAAGGATGATGTTGGTTAAAATTCAGACTAAAGAAAAATATGTTGAATTCATAGTAAACGTTAAAAAAAAACACTACTGTATATGATCTCTTGTTAAAAGTCTCATCTCATCCCATCAGCCGTACCGCTTATCCTCATTAGGGTCGCGGGGGGGCTGGAGCCCATCCCAGCAATCTCCGGGCAGTGGGCAGGGGACACCCTGAACTGGTTGCCAGCCAATCGCAGGGCACACAGGGACAGACAACTCATTCGCTCATTCACACCTAGGGACAATTTGGACCGGCCAATTCACCTGAAATGCATGTTTTTGGAACGTGGGAGGAAACCGGAGTGTGGATCTTTGGTGGGACAGGTTACCGTGATTACACATACATAAGCCACACCTGACTACAACCAGTGTGTGCCCACATTAAAACATGAGATATTTACACAGAAAGATGGTAGCTTAACGCCTTACTTTTAATAAACAAATGCTACTCTTTACTATGTCACAAGTTACTGAAATACCTCATACCACATATACTTGGAAAACTCTTTGGATTCAAGATATGAGGATCATATCCGAATATACTTAGAGAAATATCACAATCACTCTGAAACAAGATACTCGAAAACTATAGAGTTGGCGTAACCCACCAGTACGTCCCCTTGCCATCTTCAACTTCTTTGAATGTCAATGAGGTAGAGCGCTCGTCTTGGGATCAAGAGATCGCAGTTCGAATCCCGGCTCCTCCATGTTACATGTCGAAGTGTCCTTGGGTAAGACACTGAACCCCTAATGCCCCCAATAAGCAGGTTAGCGCCTTACATGGCTGCACGGCCGCTATTAGGAAATGTGAAGCACATTGTAAAACGCTTTGGGAAGTCTGGACTTGAAAAGCGCTATATAAATGCAGATCATTTAATTTCATTATTTTATTTATTTTATCATGCGGCAATTTTTAAGCAGTTTTAGGGGGGTTCACTGTGAGGCTATACAGTAATTTGTAACTAGATTGTTACTTTCAGAGTATCGTGCTACTTTTGGGTGTCGGTAATCTGGGGGGTAATACAAATACTTTTTAAAGAGAGTAACTATTAACTGTAACTAATTACTTTTTTCTACTGCTAATGACACATCACAACCTTTATTTTAAACTTACTACAGATCAACATTCAAACTTATACACATTAAACCAACGAGACATCTTGAATGTGCCGACATACCATGACAGACTTGGAATCAGAACAGTATTTATGTCTGAAAGTTTGAAAAAAAAAAAAGAAAAAGCCTCATGTTTAAGATCATGAAAACGTCCACAGTCGGTTGTGGATGAGTATTCCAAACCCAAAACTTCCATTTGTCACAGACAACGTCCTTTGGGCAGTATGAATCCTCAAAGCAGGTATATTAAAAGGTCAAGATGATGGATTATTTTATATTGTCAGCCCATATTGTGCACAGTGGCACGAATGCACATTTTCTCTTGGGTATCTTACTCTCCTCATGTATTAATTTCCCCTTATTCACTCTTTTGTTCATCACTCACACACTGCATTCATGCTAAGTGAAGATGCACTTTGCATGTAACACCATCTCATCGCTTTGGCACTTATTTAGCTTCAGACTTACACAGAGGCACTTCTTTACCATTACATAACCCCTAACACACAAACACACACACTTAGCACCTTCCTATCATTTACAGAGGTGCACCATGAGTGCAGTCGTGATATTAGTCTCATTAAAGCAGGCACTAATTGTTGGCTTAAGAGACAACAGAGACAATCTTTATGAGAGGAATTTTGAACGATAACTCCATGGAGACCTTATTGCACTGCAGTAAGAGCAAGTATCTCCTTTGGCGCACACAAACACACATGGTTGCAGAATATACGGTAGATAGAAACACAACCCGCAATAGCATTAATAATGCATTGCTCTTGTCTCTTTTTTCCTGGCATTGAGGTGCCTCTTATTGAAAGAGCATATTGTCACCGCACATATAAACTCTGCTCTGTTCTGCTAATTAGGAATAATAAAGCAGATGTTTAAATAATTGCCATGGTGGTCCTTTGGTGCCTCTCCAGCCGCTAACTAGGTCACATTTGATGAAACATTTCCTGCTCATCCATCCAGCATTCAAGCTCAGGATAATAGAGGAAGATTCTGAAAATCCAATGGCTTAAAATTCCGTGGAACTAATCCAGGAAATGCACCGTATTTTCCGCACTATAGGGCGCACCGGGTTATAGGGCGCACCCCCAAAAAATAGTTTTTGGTCCTATATCTGCCATAGATAAGGCGCACCGGATTATAAGGCGCTACAATGCGAACGTCGACAAAACAGTGAGATGATTCAGTCAAACTGATTACCCCTTTAACATTCCCAAAGCTTGCAAAGAAGCAAATACGTGTCGTAGACACGTGCGGATGCGGTGTCCGTACGATGTCACTTAAATGCGTCATTTCAAATATCATTCGGAAGGTTAAAGTCTTGGAATTCAAGAAACGCCAACCATTCCTTACTTTCTATTTTCTTTTTCGCTCGCAACTTTACCGTGCATATGACAATAAATGCTTGGAATTGAGTTTAATTCACTCATCTCATCACAGCAACATCAAGAAATATAAAGCCGTATAACTCACCTAAGTTCTCACGTTCAATAATGATACGCAATCATGGTCTTCTTACAACCGTGAGTGTAGTAAATCCAGGAGAGTAAAATGATTACAAATACAGACTAATGAAACATGTTTCTTTATGGCGTACTTTAGCAAGCTTGCTATTCAGTCATCTTTTTCGGCCAATTGCAGGGTTTGTTTTGGCCCTCTAGCGTATCCGAGGCTCCGAATAACTTCAGCCAATAGCGATCAATTTAACGGATAATTGACACATCTTTTTCGGCCAATTGCAGGGTTTGTTTTGGCCCTCTAGCGTATCCAAGGCTCCGAATAACTTCAGCCAATAGCGATCGATTTAACGGATGATTGACACATCTTTTTCGGCCAATTGCAGGGTTTGTTTTGGCCCTCTAGCCAATCCGAGGCTCCGAAAAACTTTAGCCAATAGCGATCGATTCAAATAATGATTGACATATCCCAGCATACAACGCGGACTACTCCACGTTTGGGGGAAAATCGAGTCGGCGGCTGTTGCGTAAGTTGCGAGACCTTGCGAATTTAATATTGAGCCATATATAAGGCGCATGGTCAGCTTTTGAAAAAAAAATAAGACTTTTAGGTGCGCCTTATAGTGCGGAAAATACGGTATGTTGGATATGGGAGCAAAGATCCTGATATCTTGACAACCCCTTTTATGTCATGTCCTGCACGGTTGTCATGGCGCCCAGCTGGCCCCGCCCCTTGAACCGGCTGACCTGCATTTTCCTGATTACCCCTATGGGTACTTAAACCCCCCTTTTGGAACTGCCCTTGGCCAGATCATTGTTTACCCTTGTTGAAGACCTGTTCATGCCTGTTTGATACCTGGTTATTGTTGTTGTGCTTGTTGGACTTTGTTGCACTCCCGTGTAACATTCTGAGAGATTCCTGCAAGTTCTGTTTGATTCTGAGAAATGCCTGGATTGTAATTTTGCCTGCATTTGAGCCTTCTTTGTTTTGTTTTTGGTCCGTTTGTGTGTTGGACAACTTTTCTTTCTCAATTAAAGTGACGGATCGTCTACGCAAATGAGTTCCAACTTCCTGCTTCCCGACCCGTTTCGTGACAGAATGATCTGGCCAAACAATGAGAACTCAGCGAACGATCCCAACACAGTTTGAGGAAAGCTGGAGGACGCCGTTTGGCGATCGCCCAGTGAGGTCGCCGCCCTTCAGCTGCAGGTCGATGAAGCTCAACGGAGCAACCAACGCCATATTGAGCAATTAGCTCAGCGGACTGAGCTAATGGCACGTCAGATGGATGAGCTCCTATCGGCAACTGCCCCGCTTCCCGGAGCTTCTTCTTCACAAGGTTCCATTGACCTGGCCCCACGGCCCCGTTGTCACCTTTCCCGCTCACTCGAACCGCGGCCCCGCCCGTCGTGGCAATTGCTGTGCCTCGAATGGGCTCTCCGGAAAGACTTGGCGCCGAGCTGTCCGAGGTCGACCTCGACGCCAGCCTGTCTCGACGTCCGTCCGTCCGCCTGCCTTCCCACCGGTCTCGTGGTCCGTCCTTCCGCCTGTCTCGACGTCCGCCCGTCCGCCTGCTTTCCCACTAGTCTCGAGATCCGTCCGTCCGCCTGTCTTGATGTTCGCCTGCCATGCCTGCTTGTCGGCCTGTCTGCCTGCCTGATTCACGCGTCCGCACGTCTGATTCTTCTGCTCGCCACTCCGACTCGTCTGCCTGCCTTTCCGACTCACCCGTTTGACTCTCCTGCGACGCCTGATCTGTCTAAGATTCCCGCCTGCTAGCCTGATCCGACCGTCCGCCTGTCTGATTCTTCTACCCACCGGTCCGACTTGTCTGCTCGCCACCCCGATTCGTCTGCCTGCCATTCCGACTCTTCGACTCGCTCGTTCGACTCTCCTGCAACGCCCGACCTGTCTGAGTCCGACTCGTCTGCTCGCCGCTCCTGGTCGTCCGCCTGCCGCCCCTGCCTCTCCCCGTTCCTGCGTTTTCGGGGGAGTAGTGGGGTGACTCTCTTCTGGAGCGTCGACCCATTCTGGGGGGGTGAAGTATTTGTTTCTTTTTTGGACCTCAGGAGCTGTCCCTTGAAGGGGGGGTTCTGTCATGTCCTGCATGGTTGTCATGGCGCCCAGCTGGCCCCGCCCCTTGACACCAGCTGACCTGCATTTTCCTGATTACTCCTATGGGTACTTAAACGTTCCTTTTGGAATTACCCTTGGCCAGATCACTGTTTACCCTTGTTGAAGACCAGTTCATGCCTGTTTGATACCTGTTTATTGTTGTTGTGCTTGTTGGACTTTGTTGCACTCCAGTGTAACATTCTGAGAGATTCCTGCAAGTTCTGTTTGATTCTGAGAAATGCCTGGATTGTAATTTTGCCTGCATTTGAGCCTGTTTTGTTTTGTTTTGGGTCCGTTTGTGTGTTGGACAACTTTTCTTTCTCAATTAAAGTGACAGATCGTCTACGCAAATGAGTTCCAACTTTCTGCTTCCCGACCCGTTTTGTGACATTTTAGTGACATTCCTTTTTGTTTGGGGGGGGGAAAGATTAGATTCAATTACTTTTTGGGATTAGTATCTTTTTGAAAAGTCAAGTCAAGTCATTTTTATTTGTATAGCCCACAATAAGTCTCTAAGGGCTTCACAGATTAGTACACTATGTTACACAGACTATTTTTCAGCCGACAAGAAGAGTAGGTTATTATTCATATGCAATGGAGTAGAAGTGAGTTTTAAGTTTAGATTTAAACATTTCCACTGAGGTTGCAGATCGGATCTCAGGGGGAAGAGCATTCCACAGCACCGGTGCCCGGATGGAGAACGCTCTCGAACCAGCAGAACACTTCTTTGCTCTCGGGATCACCAGAAGACCGGCACTCTCAGATCGTAGGCTTCGGACCGGGACATAGGGGCAGATCAGATCTGAAAGATAAGAGGGAGCAAGTCCATGTATGATTTTGTACAATACTAAGAGAACCTTGAAGTCACATCTTTGGCTAACTGGGAGCCAGTGCAAGTTAGCCAAAATCGGTGTTATGTGATCGTACTTTTTTGTCCTAGTTAAAAGCCTGGCTGCGGCATTTTGTACTAGCTGAAGAGACTTGATTCTGGACTTCGGGAGACCGGAGAGTAGTGCATTACAGTAATCGAGACGGGAGGTAAAAGTCCATTGGTATTTTCTTTCTCTATTAATAGGCAATTATATGCAATTTCAAATTAGTTCCAGAATACTTAAACTGGACTGTAAGGGGTGGAAATCTTGGTAATTGGGTTTTATGATTCCATAAACAAGTAGTCATCCATGATCAGTTTTGGGACTAATGTGTTCCTTTGTAAGATGTTCCTAAAACACAATTACTTTTCTCGGTAACGAGTAGACTTTCGCAACAAATTACCAGGGCTGGGATGTTTATACCTACCCACCAAATACAACTGATTACAGTTACGGTAGAAAATGTGTGGACACATAATTTATCCGTACTGATATTTTTCCTTTCGTATAGATTAATGAAATGAAAATGTTTATTGAAGGTATTGTTGGATACATTAATCAAAACATGACACAAAGAAAAAACTAATGCTGAGAGTGAGCATGGCCAAATATGGTCACCTTACGCCCCCTCCCCTAAGGAAATTTGACAGATCTGTTTCTGCCAACCTTTGCTTAAAGGTTTGCACCGTATTTGCACTAATAACCCGGTCAGGCAAAAAATTCCAAATTTTTGGTATCCTGTAAGAAATAAAGTTTCCATGCAAGTTGCTGGTAGGTCTAGGCACCCGTAACTTATATCTGTGACCACGTAAACCATCAACACGACAGAACTCAAAAAATTGATCAAAAGGCACATCGATTATTCCATGCAGTACTTTGAACACAAAAATTAAATCAAATCAAATTCTACTGAGCTCCAAAAAGTCCAAGTTCAGTCTTTGTAGTCTTTCCGGATATGACAAGTTGTGCATCCCAGGTATCCGCTTCGTATACCGTCGTTGAACTCCTTCCAGTAGGTTAATGTCCTTGAGTAAGTAAGGGTTCCACACAACGTATACTCACATCCAAGCCGTTTTTACAACTTTGAAATAAAATACTGAAATCAGGGGGTCAGTTTATATGCGCATACACATTTGGTTTTGTGTCACCAGTTGTGAATAGTAGGCAGTGCGGGGAAAACGTGAGCACATACTTTGGGGTAAAAGAGTTCTTATTTGTTAAATTCTTTTTGCAGTACACTATCCCAGGAGAAAAAAATCAAAAGTCTTGGACATTACCAAAAAAAAAAAAAAAATGGAAAAGGAAATATTTATTTGCAAACTCTCAAGATTGCACGTGCCAAGAAGTATGAAGGCTTTACTGTTTCGACCGATTGGTGCACACGTTTTCTTCTAATTCTTTCATTATTTGGCTGTTTTTAATAATATTTATGGGGTCGGCTTCAATGTTAGTATTGACGGTAATTTGTAATTATATAGTTACTTTCAGAGTAATGCACTACACTTGTTGGACAAAGGACAAAATTGATATGAAGTGTCAGAACTGTTAATTTGCAAGCTCTCTGTCAGGACCAGAACGGAGACAGGACCCACTTGCGTTGCGTTTCTCACAAGTTTAATTGGAAGAAAGAGAAAGGTGGCTGAACACGGGAAGCAGGTCGCTCTGAACACGGAAGTTGATCTTCCGTGGCGAGCGATGGCGGTGTCGGGAACGTGAACACGGGTCAGTAGCCGGGACAGGAGAGCAAAAACATGGTCGGGGTCAGAAGCGAGTCATAAGCCAGTGTTAGGAATTAAATATTAAAAATGTACCGTTTACCAAATTGTTCGAATTAGTTATCTGACTCCATTAACCAAACATAACATACATTCTATCCTGACAATGCGTGCTTGTTTCTTTTTGTGAAAAGACGGACAAGAGACCGGCATTTCCACATAGGGGGCAGATTTAATTTATTTAAGTATTTAACTAAGTGAACTCCATCTAATTAACCAAATTAATGTCACTCGAGTCTACGTCGAGCCCCTCTCTTGTTTTCCCTCTCGATCTGAAGTTCTTTTCTCGAACCCACGTCTCCCCGCCAGCTGGTGTGCCGGCTCCTCCCATGAGCGGGCCAGGAACGCCCCCTCGCCTCGATGTCTGAAATGGTCAAAACATCTCCGAGCGTTTCCACATCATCAGGGCTTTGTTCTCCAAACGTCGCCTGCCATCCCCTGTCATCAGGGCCCCTCTGCATCGTCGGATGTGCTAAATATCCCATCAGCTCTTGTCCCAGTTCCCGTTGTTTCTGTAAACATCATTCTTCACAAGGTTCCATTGACCTGGCCCCACAGCTCGGCCACTGATTATCTTTTGCATTTAAATGTAATTTGTATTTGATTGTACAAAATCCCTTATACAGTTGAACCTCGGTTTTCGAACGCCTCTCAGTTCGAACAAATCGGAGTCCGACCAAAAATGTAGAGAAATTCTTGTTTCGCTGTTCGGTCAAAAAATCGGAGTTCGAACGCCGGTAATGCGTGAGTGCGTAGGGTGCGATGCTGAGCGGCGTACGGGTGTACATCGCTCTTTTCGTGACCAACTGTTATCGCGTGCGGACGTGCATCGTTTTGCTTTCGCTTTTAATAAAGGTGTACGAAATGTTTTAGCCCTTTTTTTTATTTTTACACGTTCATGTTAGCGTAATCTTTCCAATGGAAGATTACGATAACGCGACCGTACGATTAGCCTGGGTTAGCTTTATGTTTACGTTAAACATTCAAGGTAAACATTCAGGGTGTTGGAAAGAAGCCCAACATTCAGGGTGTTGGAACGGAGCCCCCTTTCCAATGAACCGCTCACCACTTGTTGTGGAGACCCGGGTGCTAAATGACTTGTAAACAACCTGATATTTTTATTTTTACACGTTCATGTAAGCGTAATCTTTCATATGGAGGATTACGATAACGCAAACGTACGATTAGCCTGGGTTAGCTTTATGTTTACGTTAAACATTCAATGTAAACATTCAGGATTAAAACGATTTACATTATTTTTAATGGGAAAAACGATTTCGGTGATCGAACAAATTGGTTTTCGAACAGGGTTCTGGAACGGATTATGGTCGAGAACCGAGGTTCCACTGTCGTGAAATGTATAAAATCCTTCACCAGGAAAGGAGAGTAGAGGTGGTCGGAGTCAGGGTCGAAAAAGGCTTGCCTAGTGTTAACTGAGTTTCACAGACGGACTGATGAAAGAGGACAGATAGGAGTGGGTTTAAATAGGGACAGAGAGCCAATCAGAGTCCGAGCCAGTTGGCGCCAAAAGAGTATATCGGTATTCATGACACTCTCGAGATCTAACAAGCAGAGGAATATGGAGGCTTCACCATTTCCTCTGGTTGGTGATCATGTTCTCTTCTATTTTTATTGTTTATTTTTGTTATGTTTTTTGTTCTTTTAATTAGATTTATGGGGTTGGCTTCAATGTGAATGTTTACGGTAATTTATAACCAGAGTTACTTTCAGAGTAATGCACTACTTGTGTGTCAGTAATCCAGACGATAACGGAAGTAACTATTTACTGTAACTAATTACTTATTTTCCGTAACATCCCTGACACTGTGTGCTTCTGGAATCAATAACTTTTGTCGGTAACTTTTTTTTTTTTTTTTTTTTTCAGAAACACACCCAACACTATTTACTTATCATTCTGTGTTAAAGTCACATGTGTAGACTATCTTTAGAAGGCTGTTTGTTGAAATGTATCAACCGTTTCGCGTAAGTCGAATGTTCGTAAGTGGAGGAGCATCCGTATGTTTCTTTGTCTCGGAAATAGTTCAATCAAATGTATGCATGCAGGCAGGGAGAGATTAAGAGTCGGAGAGGAGCATGAAAGATGCATCATACAAGGTTTTGGCACAGAAGCCAAAAATCTCGTATCTTGGTGAAATTACATTATTTATTGTCTGTATTCTGTATTCAGATTGTAATTAATGTGCCACAATTCCTTACTGTCTTTTGGGGGGTGCACTTAAAACCATCTAAGTGAGGCCCATATTATGTCAAATATTTACAAATTTCTTGATCTCTGAGCATCTACTATGATAGTTTATGTATTTTTGCTTATTATTCTAAGCATTTTTTTTTTTTACCGAATGTTTTTTTTAAATTAGGAGGCGCAAAATAATACACGATGCCCCTTTAATAGAGTATATAATTTTACATGTTTAATTATCTTACAAATAAATCTGATTTTAAAAAAGTAAGATAATGTAGCATGTTTTGTATTTAAGAATGGGACAGTGGCCTAAAAAGGACAACCATAAAATTCGGACTATTAGGTGCACCCGATTATAAGCATACCAAGTACATTTCTAAAGAAAAAAACATTTTGTACATAATTAAGCCGCACCTGATTATAGGCCGCGTCTTCCCACATTGAAACATGAGCTATTTACAAAGAAATATAATATGTTATTATTGTAATAGTTTTTCATTTTTATTTTATTATCTTGTTATGAAATGAAAATAAATGTCAAGAAATAAAAATGGATTAAGACGAGGTCACTACGGTGACGGGGATCCATGTTCACCCCTTGACGTCTCGAGCACAACTGACGTGTGCTCGGCAAATCGCGCTGTATATACGCCGAGAAAGGCGTTTGACCGTCACACGCGTAACACGCTAATTTCACGTAATAACACCGCGATACAGGTGCAGAACATGCTATGACCGCGTCCTACCCACGTGTAACCACGCCCTGGCCGGGCCATAGCACGTCGTTCGGCGTCATTTCGGCGTCATTACCTCGTGTGTACCACGTGTGCCGCCTGCGGTTGAGCAGCGCAAAACTTTTTCGCGCGGCCAATCGCGTGTGAATTTCCGACCGCGAGTAAAGCACTGCTGTATCTCCTCTGTATGGCGATCTCAAAGCGTTCAATAGCGTCCGCTTCACAGGCAGAAATTTCTGGCCGTGATTTAGCCTCGATACAGACGCAAACGGCTGTGTGACCAGTCCCTTAAATACCCGTGGGCCGGGTCGGGAGTGGATTTTTTAAGGTCTGATCTTACATCTAAACCCACCTCATAATAAACTAGCACTAAACATGCCTGCAGCCTAAATGCAGACTAAATGCAGCCTTTAAGAATAAAAATAATTACAACATATTTTCTTCTCAGAGCCATATGTATTCAAGTCAAATATGGCTTGTGAGCAATTGGTTCTAGAGTTCAAGAACCATCTTTTCAAAATTGCAATCAGGCCTAATTTTCTTGTGACACAGCGAAACAGATCCAAGTGTCCTCGACTTGCCCTTATGCTCAGCGAGGGGTAGCTGTGGAGAAGGCAAAAAGCTTTTCGGATTCCTAGCTGTTCAGTAGTTTCCTGCTGTTGAAGAGGCCTCTGTGACGAGTTTGTGTCATGTCATGTTTATAGCATTACACTTGCTTAATCTTTCCAATGTTTTGGGGGTTGCTCCCTGTTTTGCATAGTGATGCTAAATGGTGAATCTGTATCATGTTATATGTGTAACATGTTGTTTCTGTGCTGTCTATTTGTTCATACTCTAGGCCCGACATATTTTTAACCATGCCAAAATTGTGCATTTAATGCTGCACCTGTGTTTTCAAAGTATTCTTCCATAAGTGATGTTTGAGGTCAGATTTTCTTTCATCACTCCACTGTGAGAGACAAACAAGAGATAAAGCAATTTGATTTTCAGAATTTAAAAACAATTGTATGAGTAAGGTTTCTAACCTGCATGGTAGCCGTACACACTCAAACAAATAAACGTTAGAGTTGTGCATTAAATAAGAGATGATTGTTGGAATGGCTATGGTGTATGGCTGTACTTGAACTAGCCAATTCCGCTTCTCAAGGGATGTATTTGCTTCTGTGCTGCATTTAACACTTTTGGTCAAATCAAGGCACATTTATTTACATAGCCCTAATGACAGAGCATCTCCATGGGCTGCGCAGGCCCACAATAATGGAATATACAATAAATATTATCTTGTCAATCATCCTGATTTTTTGTAGATTTAAAGACTGATTGATTTTGAAAAAAATAAAAATTAACTCAAAATGAGTGAATATTTTCTAAATCTTTACATTATGTTGCATATTGTTTTTAAAAATATTACCCTACAGTAAATATTTCCAGTTATCGGAAGTGCAAATAAAATGTTTCCATTATTTCTACTTTAAAGCTTTTCGACCCTTTATTCGAACTTCAATGTCAGATATGAGAGATATTCAAGATATAAACTCTTTGCTGGCGAAATTATTCAGATAAAAACACTTATTGAGTTTTTAATCTACATCATGGATGCCTCAGCCCAGCCTAACTGGCCATCTTCGTTGGCCGCCCAGGCTAATCTGATGACATCCGGTCAGTAGGCGTGGTTTATTGACGTCATACATAAACAGGAAATGAAGTCACACATGAGTGCAACTTGGGCAGCACGGCGGCGCAGTGGTTAGCGCTTGTGCGGCACAGTTCATGTCATGGGAACTTCCTGCGTGGGTTAAAATCCAGTTCCAGACTTCCCTTGCGGAGTTTGTATGTTCTCCTGTGCTTGCGTGGGTTTCCTCCGGGCACTCCGGTTTCCTCCCACGTTCCAAAAACATGCATTTCAGGTGAATTGGTCGGTCCAAATTGTCCCTAGGTGTGAATGAGCGAGTGAGTTGTCTGTCCCCATGTGCCCTGCGATTGGCTGGCAACCAGTTCAGGGTGTCCCCTGCCCACTGCCCGGAGATGGCTGGGATGGGCTCCAGCCCCCCCGCGACCCTACTGAGGATAAGCGGTACGGCTAATGAGATGAGATGAGATACTTCTATTAATCACTATGAGTTTGTGTAGTCTTTTTTCTGTTATATTTAGCACTTGTTTTCAGTTGCACAACACAAAACAGTGATATTTAGTGGTCAAATAATACACAAGGTTCCTTAAAGCTGGTCTCCAACATGGTGCTTGTGGGCACCAAGGATCCCCCTAAGGACAGCTGAGGTGACCACTGACTGTTCTGAAAATATCTCACCACTGCTGGGTCAAAAGGATTTTTTAGTAAAATTTGTTATTTCAGTTGTTGACTGAATCAATTGAATCCTACTTCCAATAGTTAACCTGGTAACAACATAGTAAACAACATAGTAATAGCAGGATACGTATCTCATTTGTTTCATTTGACCGTTTGTTTGTTACTTTGTCCCTGTGAATTTGTTAAACATCCTCCTTTTTTCGGGCACCCCAGCCTCTGCTCATGCTTCTCTGCATTTGGGTCCACCTAGAAATCAGAATGACCAGACCGCCAAAAGACCCAGCAGGAAGCCTCCACGTTCTATGTCCTTGCCCTGGCTGCGAGAACAGCACTCTGACGCTTTGCATTCCAGGCCCTAGCTGCGAGAAGAGCTTCTGGCCCTCTGTACTGGTTATATATATTAATCTAGATTCACCTAAGAATAAAAGTGATAACAATCTAGATTAATTCATTAAATCCATGCCCAGATTGTTTAGTCATAATAACAATACCTGAAAATAAATGTGTCTGAGAAAGATTACTTGTCTACTCCAGTTTTGTAGGTTTAGCCTTTTTCAGTGAGTTAGAAAAAAACATGTTTTAAAACCTTTTATTAATTCACGGTTCATGAATCCCTTAATTGCTAGGGGCGCAGGGTCACCACTTTCTGTGGTGTGCAAGTACAGCCTTGCGGCACCCATCTCCTTCTCCCCCACATGAAACATATAGTACGGGTTTCCATTGATACCCGTAGCAGGAGAACACTCCTGGTTTGACTCAGATACAGCACATTCACCATCTGGTCTTTGTTTTTTTATGTAAAGCGTTATCCCGCTTCACATGGATGGGCCCCACCTCACCATTACCAGAAAAATAATTTGATTCTGGGATTTGGGGAGACATATACACCTTTTAAGAATAATAGCTCTTAAATTGTTCCCTAAATTTATAGACATTTATTATGTACATGTCATTCATTAGGTGTCACCTTGCGTTGACTTCTCGTCCAACCATGGTAACTCCACTGAATAACGAGTGCAGAATGATGCAAATAGATTAAGTTTGTAAATTTATATCACATAGAATACACGAGTTGAATTGTAATGGCCGATTTCGCAATTCAAATAACGTCTCTGTGAGGAGAATACAAGTTACGTCAAGCAAGGCCAAATGTAGTTGGCAAAATGGACAGCGGCAGCGACATCCTTTAAACGAAACATTTTCATCTATTTCACATTTTAATTTTGGTGCATATGAAAGATCCAGAGCTGAATAATGACTTAACTGCCAGCAAAAAAAAAAAAAAAACAACAATCTCAGGTTCAATATTTCAAAACATAACAGACCAGTGGCACAGTCTGATATCACCTCATGCGGATTGAGGAGATTACAGAGTGATTCCCTCTACAATAGAATATTGAACCATGAACTATGATATGTTATAGGCAGGGTTGGGTAGGGTTACTTTAATTTGATTACTTTCAATTACTTTTGAATTACTCCAATACCAAATATGCTAATAAAAGACAAAATAAATTAAATATGAATAAAATTATGACTCACAACACGTGGTAAGCTTTCTCTCCTGGCTTTGATATCTTTGATCTCCGGCAAAACTAACATAAAATGCGACAGAAACAAAATGAAAATAAATCCAAACAGCTTGCCAACATCATTTTTGCCGTTCTATGTATTCCGTTACTCCCCAAGCCTGCACAAAATTCATTAATTTTATTTATATTTAGTTTATTTTGTCTTTTATTAGCATATTTGGTATTGGAGTAATCCAAAAGTAATTGAAAGTAATCAAGTTAAAGTATCCCTACCCAACCCTGGTTATAGGACATGTCTATTTAAAGGTACCGTGTGGATAAATTAGTGCCTCCTAGAGGTAAAATAATATCATTAAAAATACAATAATGATTTGAACAATTATCAAAAAAATACGTGAACTATTATATAAAAATGCATTTCTCAAAATACTTTAATACATTAGCATGTATACGTCAGGTCATTAGGCTCGCAAAGTGGGGGCTGACTTGATTTTCTGCCATCTTGCTGCTCAGAGTACCCTTACATAACAAAATAACCTAGTCAAAGGCTGGGCAAAAATGAGAAGAAAAATGGTGCTTTATGGTTACTTTAACTCTCCGTAATTTGTATTATTCCTTGTACCAGGTAGCACTTGTATACAGTTGAACTAAAAAACACAGTGACATTTAAGTGAGATAAAATTACTAAGTGTACCTTTAATGTGCACGTAGGACAGTTGTTCTGTCCATGAGGCTCCATTAAGTGTGGGCAAGTTTGAGCTTGAAGAGCGATATTTTCCGTTTTATGGTCTTCGAATAAACTGTACGTCCACTCCACTAGGGGCCATTGAAACTCTCATTGGCAGTGAGTGTTGTTTGCATGTAGCATCCGCACATTCCTCATGGCACAAAGTATGATTATGAACACCCGCAAAGCTGCAGGACCGGACAAGGTGTCAGGCTGAACTCTGAGAACATGCGCTGACCAGCTAGCAGAAGTGTTCCTGGACATCTTCAACCTGTCCCCGCAGCTTTCCAAGGTTCTGCTATGTCTCAAATATTCCACTATAATCCCAGTATAGAGAAAAATCCCCCACCTGTTTTAATGATTACAGGACTGTGATTTTGACCCTGGTGATAGTGAAGTGCTTGGAGTGGATTCCCCTGAAGTGCATAAGAGTCTTCATCCCCTCAGACCTCAACAGCCTCTAGTTTGCCTACAGCAGGGGTGTCCAAAAGAGCGGACCAGATTTGGTAAGCTTTTCAGCTTACATTTTCGTGTGTCGTTCAACTATTCAGCCTTGCATTTTTTGAACAGTCCTAAATAACTTCACTCTCCATGAAAAGTTTGTATTTCTGGCGATCAGCATCGCGACCTCATAATTCGCCTTCATGGGATTTTCATTTTACTCGCAGGTTGTCATGAAAAAGAGCTGCTGTGCTGTTAAAACTGCTTTCAGTGTCTTTATCTTTTCACAATGTTAGTTTCCAGTTAGCTTTTTGTAGTCAGCATGTTCCGTCTGGCAATGCCTCTTGATATTATTCTTTGAAAAAAGCCACAGTCTCCTGCCAATTTGTTTCGGATTTAGGTAAAAAAAATAAAAATCCAATTTGGAGGCGGCCCTCACAATGCAGTTGGCATGTCGGGAATATGAATGGCTAAAACCTCTCACAGAAAGCCTAGGGCAAGCTAGCTAAAGGGCTACTGCCATCATCGGGTGAAATGTTGATTATTATTTTTAATTTTATTTTTTAGAATAAGGTTATTTTATACTGCGGTCAACATCACTGGCGGGCCACGTATTATCAACTTTAGGAAATAGGCCAGGGACCAGTAAAAATTTGATTACTACTGTAGCTATAACTGGCACCCGGGCCGGACTTTCAACATGCCCGGTCTGCAGAAAGAATTGGTTCAGTGAGGATGCAAAATACAGAATTACAAACAGTACACCAGTTTATATTACAAGCAGGGTTTGGCTCATTAGGAATCCGACATCGGGGGAGCAGTATTATGATCATAGGCAGCAGTAGTAGTCATGAAAGGAGGCAAGGATTCGGTACACCGGAAACAAGCAAAGCTATGTCAATTTACAGGGGCGCCATCGAGGAGCCGGGGGTGTGGGCTTGGTAGTGCACAGGTGCAACTTTCCATCCTTGGCAGAGACCTGTGATAGAACTGCCCCTATGCCAAAGTCCAAGGTGTCGACCTCAACAGTTAAAGGTCAGGTATGGCCGAGTAAACACATAGTAGGTGCAGAGAAAATGCTGTCTTAAGATCAGAGAAAGCCGCGATTCACTGTGAAGACAAGGTGAATCTAACCTTGGGGACATGAGAATGTGAAGGGATGTGGCATAGTTAAGAATTAACTTCCGATAGAAGTTGGCAAAAGCTTTCTTGACTAAGGCCACAGGGACAGGCCATTCTGCCACTGCCATGGTCTTTGGTGGGATAATTTTGATCTACCCTTTCGCAAGCAAAAAAAAACATAAATGCGAGCGACATTTAGTGAAACTCGTGTTGGATCAAAAGGATTCACACATATAGATTGGTATTCAACATCCTTATTTCAATATAATATTAAGTAGTTGAGAATTGATTAACAAAAACGCTTAAACGGTAAACAAAAACTATTCAACTCAATTTTGTGTAGTCACCTTTAATTTAAATTTTTAAACCTGTGCCCTGCGATTGGCTGGCAACCAGTTCAGGGTGTCCCCTGCCCACTGCCCGATGATTGCTGGGATGGGCTCCAGCACCCCCGCGACCCTACAGAGGATAAGCGGTGCAGCTAATGAGATGAGATGAGATCTTAAGATTAATTATTATCCATTCAATTTTTAAAATAACTAAGTCATCATATTATTTCCTATAAACCTTTTAACTTGGAAATTATGTGAGGCAACTGGGCTCAAAAACAAAGCAATTACATCTCTGTCTAAATTTCTTGTAGGGTTTTATGAATTTTGTGAAAGTAGTGGTTGATCAACATGTTTTATAGCTTCTTGGTTAAGGATACAAGGTTGATAATATTCATCATTCTGGAAAAGGAAGTATATAAGTCTACTATAAGATTTGTTTATTTGTGTCAGGCAATTTTTTTCTGAAACACAAACTCGCTTTTACATCCCTTAATGGACTCCAAAGGATACTCGAGTGCAGCCCTTTAATACGAATTATACATGTCTATTGCAGTGGTTTATTCATCAAAAATAAGTAGTTGACAACCTGCACCACACTAGTTTACATAAAAAAGTCACAAATGCACTGTAGCTAATCTTTGTAATCAAATAAAGACAGTCTTAATCTAGTTTGTTTAAAAAAGCAACAATACAGTACAATGGTGACTGTGAAATTAACAACACAAAAACAAACATCCAAAAGCTTTATTAAGAAAATTTTAGTAAAACTGAATACGCTATTTATGAACCACAAACCTTCTTTGTGCCAGCAAAAACCCAGAACAAGCACTACAATTAATAATATATTTTCTGGCACCATTAAAAACAGAACAAAATAGTAGTAAAAAACTGTAGAAAAAAAAGAAAAAAGAAAAACGAGATACATGGGCCTAAACATAATTTAATGAAATCAAGTACGAATATATCTAGAAAGTAGTTCAACACATTCACAATACAAGCAGCACTAAGGATTGTATGAGTTTTCCTTGCTGGTGATGTTTGTATTGGTAAATCAATAATGTGTATAACTACTAGATTTTATTAAATTTTTCTGGACCACATGCAGAATCCAGCAAAAGCCAGTCCGAACAATTTTGGGGCAAGAGCAGAGTTTTAGGTATTTTCCACCAACGATTCATTCTTACATTATATGCCTATTTCCTATATTTTTAGCCATTTTGTCAATGCTTTTTTGAAGGACTCACACACATTTTATCTTCACAAGCCATATTATATTCCTTTTATTTGTTTTAGTTTTTTGAAAATTATTCACTTCACTGCTTGTTTTTACACGTCCAGTCTTGCGACCCGGGAGAATAAAAAAGCTTATCTTTCAACACATTTTTGTTACTATCATATTGTATTCATATGACTTGAATCTCAACTTATTTGTATGACACCAGTAGAAATATTATGAAAGAGATACTACAAAATACTAATACCAAAATACTAGTAATACATAAATACTACAGAGAAAACCACACTGCAGTAATATTCCCCAAAATTTGAAAATATTATACAAACATATAGAAATACTACAAAACTACCCCTACAGTAATACTACAATTAAAAAATACTACTACCCAAATATTATCACATATCTACTACAAAATACCTCTGCAGAAATATTAAGGCAAACATAACCCAAAAATATTACAGAAATACTCAAAAATAGTAATTGCTATGATGGAAATACTACAAAAATATTATCTTAGAAATAGTAAAAATATTAAATGCCGGTAATACTTCAGAAATACAATAAAATTGTGACTGCAGAAGAAAAAAACACAACTACAGTAATACTAAAAACATTGAATATAAAACAGAGTGCTTAAAACAGGGAACAATTATATTATGTTATGTTGTTATGTAAGAGTTTCAAAACCAATTTGATTAGACTAATATATTTTAAAACAAAGGTAAAGACACAACATGTAAATGTCTGAATGTATATTTATTCATAATTGAAAACATTTGATCTGTCTACAGGATCAGCCTTGGCCACATTTTTGGACTCCATGTTGCCCGCCACTCCATATAGTTGCCCACCCCTGTTTCAAAGGTGTACGCCAGTGTCCAGTTTCATAATAGATGAAAAAACACCATCTCTGACTGGTTGACTTACAAACGAAACAGGAATACCATTGCCTTTTCGCAGGATGACCAATTATTTCTAAACCATGCTAAGAGCATGTCACAATCCTGCATTCAAGTTATTGATGCTCTGTAGGTTTCCTCTCTAGCAATAAAACTCCCAATCGCTCTTGCTCTTTAGTTTTACTGGCAGACGACCCCTCGCCTGCATCTTGGACTATAATTATTGCCTTGCTACTTGACTTCAGTGTACCGAGCCCTGCCAAAATATAAGACCACCATTTGCTGTGCTAATCTGTGTTTCTGAACTTTGCCTCAGCACTACCCCGAGTGGGTTCCTTGCAGACCACTAGGTGTAAAATTGGTGCATACTTGTTTTTGAGGGCTCCAGGTAAATGTCATCCCAGTGTCAGCTTAATTTGTTAGAAGGCTTTTGCACGACTCAGGCTCGGCCAAAAGTGTTTTTCTTCTTAGCTCCACTTAGGTTAAACTCTCTTTCTCTCAACCTATGTTAAGTCGATAATTTATTCTGCTTTTTGAACAATAAAAACTGCATACAGGTGTTTCTTTGATAAAAAGGGGAAATTGATTAGTACATAATTTATTCTGTTTACTATTTGGCACTTGCAAAGAGGTTTGTTCAGGATGTCAGGCTTGTTTAGTATTTTATCAATTATTGCACACAGTTGTTCGTTATTTTGGTGCTCAGTTGGTTGTTTTGATTGTTATTTCTCACAGTTTTTGGCCATTTTGGCTTTCATGCTTTATTTACATCATTGTCACTGTAAGGAAATAATGTTACTTTTTTCTTTGTTTTTCCCAAGCCTTTGGGCTGATATGCTTTTACTAACCCAGGAAACTAAATTTAAAAGAGGGGTGGACCTTTAACACAGATTGGAATGTTTTATCTGATATCTCGTCTCTTACAGGGGGGCAAGAGACCTTGCATGTTCAAAATCCTTTGATGTCTTCTCTCCTTCCATAGTGCAGTGGTTAGCACATTCGCCTAACACACGAAAGGTCCTTGATTCGAGATCGGGTGGAAACATATTTCGGCGTGGAGAGGGCACCACAGCATCTGGTGCCTCTATATGACCGTAGTGGTTAAGGCATCCAACCAACCAACCAACCATCTATAACCGGATCAACCTATTAGCCTTGGTTAGTTCTTAGGGTCGTGGTTTTTCATCTTGTCTTCCGACAAAACAACTATCCGATGTGGTGCTCCAAAAGTGGGACGGGGTTTAATAGGAATATTAAACTTGTCTACTTTCAATAAATTAATAAGGCAATTATGAGTGAATTTGAGCTGCGGATCGCCACCAACAACGTCCAGAATTGGAGTATTTTGTCATCACGGAGTCTTGGCTTTCCCGACGCCGCATTACAACTAGCAGGACGCACGCTTCAACGGCACGAAGGAGACGGAGACTACGCGCTACAATAACAGCCGAATCATTGACACACACTGCTCACTCGATATGGAGTTTCTAGCAGTATCGTGCAGACACTTCTATCTTCTATCTACTGGGAAAGCTAACTGTGGTCATTGTGCTTGCTGTTTACGTTACACCGCTAACGTTTACCGGGTGCTAACATTAGCATAGCGCTATATCTCCTGCCTGCTGCTATCAATTAACAGCAGCTTGCACACCCCAACGGAGGTTTCATCGTCGCCGGCGGCTTTAATCGGGCATGTTTATGGACTGTACTTCCCAAATCCATTCAATACGTGGACTGAGCAATTCGGGAAAAAACACTGGACTGTGTGTACTGTAAGATCTAACATCCAGTTTGATCCCCCATCTCTGTTTGTCCCTCACCCCCCTCATCACCCCCCCCCCCCCCCTCCGGAGGAAACAAAGTCTTACAACAAAGACAGTTAAAACATGTTCTTTGTTCCTTTATCTCTTTGTTTCTTTATCCTCACTGTAAAATGTGGAACTGGAGTCGTCCAATTTCGTTGTCACAAAATATCCCATGTTGTAACAATGACAATAAAGGCATATTCTATTCTATTTATTCACATGTACATTTGGCCTCGACATTTGCTTCAATCTCATTTGATGTGTTTTAAAAATTAAAATGTTGACTTTTGCCAATCTATTTCGTCAAAATTGCGATATATACCAAAGTCTCCTACTTATAATGCCATCCATGTCTGTGTGCATGCTGTATTGTCATGTCATGAGCCTCAAAGGGCACATCTGTAACATTTGCCACTTAAACGTGAGGAAGTATCTTCACAAGCTGGTGGAAATCGTCAAAGTGACATAATGGCACAATCATGCTTGTAGCTTATGACATCGCTTAGAGCCTTTCTAGGCCTGTAGGATTAAGCCCTATTGGCACAAGCATCACCCACGGGTCTCTTTGGACCTCAACTGTGCATTAAAACAGAACCGCTTCCAGTCAGCAGAATAATTAAAAGGACATAGAGGATTTAGTTTAGCAATCTTTTGAGAAATGTCAGTTTGCAGGAAGTCCTACCAAACCCTAAACACACTGTTAGATTAATTATACAGTATATTGTTATTAACCAAATGTGTACATACAATTTTCCTATTAAGCAGGAATTATAAGTAAATTATTAGTAAATGATTTATTCCTGTTTTAATATTGGACACCTGCAAAGACACTTGCTGAGAATGCCAGGGCTGTTTGTTGTTTCTGCAATTACTATTGTGCATGGTTGTTGTATACTGTAAAGTAAATTACTCTTAGTTATTGTGTATTTCTCAGACACCTATGTTACAAATTATCCTGATGAAATGAAATGAAAATGAAATGATGAAATTAACTTGTTTTAACCTGTTTTTCTATTTCTATTTTCTATTTCTTATTTTAATATACAAGTAATCATTCACATACACACACACACATAGTCACATTAAAAAAATCCACGCATTTCAGTTTTTTCATTGTATGTAATGTAATGCGCATGCGTGACTCCATTGTATGTACTGCGCATGCGTGACTCTTCAATAAATGCAGCCACTGAAACTGGAAGTAGTTGAGATGGATTCGGTCAAGCTAGCTAGCAGATCTCTCTACCTACTGCAGTAGTCTTTTTAAACTTGGGTGAGACAGAGCGCGCCAAAGGGCAAGTGGCCCAACACAGAAAATTCCTAGGTAACATAGTATCCGTTTACCCAAGAAAGTACGAATAAAAGAATTAAAGGTACTTTAATTTTTAAACTATGCTAGTAGTTTAAACGGGATCGGGTGTCCGGGTCGAGGAAATTAAACGTTATGTAAGTACGTAGTAAGTTTCACGAAGAGAAAGAGGAAAGTCCACCCACTGGGCCAAGATACACATTTTAAAAAGTTAAAATAAACCATGTGGCTTCAGCAGAGAGGAAGTTAAGCTACTGTGCACGTTTCAATTTAAACAGATTAAAAAAATATTTTAAATGGCAACCAAAATCACAAAATTTTGTTAAAATTAACTTAAAGTTCGTTTGTCTGGGCCCTGTGTATGTCTTATTCGTTGTCATGTAAATTGTCCTTGTCAGCTTTCCTGAATACCTTTTTTCTTCCTGTCAGTGTGTTTTGTGTCGCGCAGGCGCTTCGAAAAAACGGCTCAATCAAAGTACTCCTAAGAGGTGCAAAACGTTTTTAAAACAAATAGCGGAGATTGTCTAAAAAAGTGATGTTTTAAGAGGAATTGATAGAACATATTGTATGGAGTCGAAAAATTTGACTTTTTGAGAAAATGGTGTTCAATACGGATGGTACGCAACATAGGGAGCGCGGGCCACAGACGGCCCCGGAGATTTTTTTTTTCCCGGTCCAATTTTTTTGTTTGTTTTTTTTTCGTTGAAAATTGATAAATTAAGGAGTGAGAAGTTCAGGAAAATGAGTGATGAGTGAGTAATTTTGGATGTGTTAACTCAAAGTAATGCCAGAATATTTTTTTTTATGAAATTGGTGTTCTTTGTTAAAGTAAAAGATGGGTCAGACCCAGAGGAACATGTTAGAAGAGGACCCAGATGTGAGATTTATGAGGGGAAAGAACAGTGATAGTTCGAAGTATTTGAAGAAATAACTAAAGAAAGGTTTTTATCACAAGTTAAAGGAAGTAGACACGAAGCACAAGCTGAAAGCTGAGTTAATTCACACAAGAAAGGAAAAAAGCCAGGAAAGGGAAAGACACAAGCAAGATAGATTCACAGCTAAAAGTTTTACGCCTGTGGATTGACCAGAGTGATAAAAGAAGACAGGATATTGCAAGTAAGAAGGAGAGAAAAATGTTACGTATGAAGGTTGAAGCCGAAGAGGAAACAGAAGTGGGCAGAGCGAGGGTCAGAGAAAGAGTAAGGACAGAACAAGAAGAGAATGTAGCCAGAGCAAGAGAGGAGGGGCGACAACGTGCAGCTGCAGACGAGAGATGTAAAAAGGAGGAGCGGGCCAAGGGGGGGGGGAAGCTGAGAGTGAGGACAAAGAGATTGAAGATCCCTACTCTCCCATGGGAGGCCACACTAGAGGAAAGACTCTTCCGGTGAAGGATGGAACTGCAAGTGCACCCACTTCAAGACAGCAAACTGCGAAGATTAACATAACCACCACAAAACCAGCCAACCTGTACCCCCAACTGCCCGATTTATCCGCACCAACAAATCCCCTGTATCCAATGATAGCTGTTGCAAACCCAGCATTTGGAGTTCAGGGCCAAGAAAGAGAAATTCACGTTTACCGCCCCCAGACCCAAGCTGATATGAAAGAAGCCTGTGCTTCCATCCCTACCCTAGAGCAAAATGTGGGAAGGTGGACCAAAGCAGTAAGAGAGCTCATCAACAGTTACGGATTGAATTGCCCAGAGATCATGACAGTCCTCAGACATCTTCTGGGATACAGAATAGGACGAATTTTAGGGAATTTCAACCCCCTCGATGCAAACCAAGTTGTACGTCCATATGGAGATGGTCTGATTGCAGATTTCGTCCACGTCATGAACAGAGCAAGAGAAACATTTACCAAACCACCTGATTTTAGCGCTGTCACCCAATGTCGCCAGGACCCAGGAGAGTCAGTTAGACAGTATGTTGAAAGACTGACAGAGAAAATGAGAAATTACAGTGGAGTTCCGGAAGCTGAAGCTCACGACACACGCTTCCAGATCATGCTCAGGTCAGCTTTCCTGGATGGTCTGGAAAGCAGCATCATCAATAACATAAGGAAACATCTGATCACCTGGAGAGCAGCCACAATGGGTGACCTAATGACACATGCCATCACGCTAAAGACTTAAAAAGAAAGAAACAAGATCAGACAGCTGCACTCACCATGACATCACTCCTTGAAACTCTCTCCGCCGCTGGAGAGACCCTGTCTGCCCCGATGTACTATCGTGGGGGAGGACGAGGTCGTGGCAGAGGACGCGGCCGATCAAATCGAGGAAAAGGAATACGAAGATTTTCAGGAAAAGACGACATTTGCTACAATTGTGGAAAACCTGGACATTTCGCAAATGAGTGCAGATCGAAGCCCAAACCAAGCGATCACCATAACGACAACAACCCTTATTTATCCACAGATTGACTAACCGACAGAGAAATGGATGAGGAAGAAGGTGAGGAGTACTCTGATGATCCTGAATGTTCACAGCCAACTCCCATTCTGGACCTCAATGTATTATTTGGAAACATTTCATCTGTCAACCCACCTCAAAGACAACTACAAGTAGGACCAAGAGAATGATCAGTTGATTTTATTGTGGACTCTGGAGCCCAATCATCTGTAGTTAAAATTCTTCCACCTGGAGTAACACTGGCAAAACGTCAGTGTTAGTAATTGGAGTGGGGGGAAAACCAGCCAAAAGATATTTTACAAAACCAACAACAGCTGTAGATGAGGATGAGGCTCAACATACAGACATCAGCTTTGTCTATGTTCCTGAATGCCCAGAAAATTTGTTGGGAAGAGACTTGATAAAAACGCTTGGGCTGATACTGACTGTTGAAAGACACCAAATGGTGGTCAAAAAAAGAGGACAAATTTCAAATGATGGTCTTGGAAGGTAGTGGAGTCCCAACGACATTCTACAGCCTCTACCCGGTAATCACAGGTCCAACTTTAATCACAACAGACCTGAAATCACTTCCACTACAACTGTTCGAAAACACATTGTGGAAACCCCAAACAAGGTACCCTTTGCATTACACCATCAAATATGCCAGAGAGCCACCGAAGCCAGACTTCCTGAGATGCTGGAATGAACTTCAACCAAAAAGGATGGTTGCAGACAAAGTCTATTGGAGCAACGAGTCCGGATTGATGTTTGCCACTGTTCCACTTCCAAGAGACATTGAGCCACTGAAAAGCCAAGACTTTCCAAGGGAATTACTCCACATATCGCTGGCAGAGCCACGTGACATGAAGTGGTTCCAGCTGAGAAGAATAGTTCTCCAAATTTTCATCACCAGACATGGACCTTGGCAACCGCTAGGGGACAGCTCATTTGCATGTGACATTCCTAGTTTAGGACCAGTTTTCTACAAACCACTCTGATGGACCACAATTTTCACTCCAGAAGTCCATCTGAGTGGATGACTACATGGTGAATCTCTAGAGGGCTACTATCAATCTAGTGACTTTCCAGACATTCCAGTAACATTGTGTCAACTTCAAAGACTGATGTAGGGCTGATGACCACAGCAATGAGGTCACCATTGAGCCAAAAGGAAATCACCGCCCACACATTAGACAGTATGCTTTGAAACCTGACGCCAAAAAAGGCATACGACCAGTCATTCTAAACATGATAACGGCAGGCATTCTAAGCACCAACGGCCATTTGCAACACACCAATCTTTCCAGTAAGAAAAGCAGATTCAGAATCATGGAGAGTGGTACATGATCTCAGAGCAGTTAGTTCAGCAGTAAAACAAAGCTCCATGTGTTTCAGATCCACACACACTCATGAATGAATTAAGAACCACAAAGGATTCTTCACATAGATTGATCTCAGCAGTGCATTTTTGTCAACACCACTGCATCCCTCAGCCAGACATTAGTTTGGTTTCACATTCAACAACAAATAGTACACCTACACGAGACTACCTCAGGCGTATGCAGAAAGTCCAACCATTTTCTCACAACAGATCAACAATTGCATTAGTCAACACCAACACAAAGAGTCCACTCAAATTCTTATCTATGTTGATGACATTTTGATAGCCAGTCCCACAAAAGAAGAAAATGCTTCGTAATAAATTGAACTATTCAAACACCTAGCAAAAACTGGAAACAAAGCTTCACTGAACAAACTTCAGTGGGTTCAAAAAGAAGTACTTTTCTTGGGACATCTGGTTTCAGCTGAAGGGAGAAAACTTACTGCTGACAGAACAATGGCTGTCCTCCAAGCCCCAAAACCACACACCAAAAGACAAATGATGGCATTTTTGGGCCTGGTGAACTTCTGCAGGCAATGGATCATAGACTATGCAGAAACCACCCAACCACTCCTGGTTCTAATATACACAGAAGACCTACCACTGAATGCCTCTCTAATATGGACAGAAAAAGCTGAAGAAGCCTTCGTCCAAACAAAACAGAAAATAACTTCATCAGCAGCCATTGGTTTCCCAAATTATGAGAAACCCTTTACTCAAACAGAGGACTGCAAAAATAGATTCATCACATCTGTGTTGTTGCAACAATATGGCATACAGCTCCGCCCAGTAGCATATTACTCTAAGAGGTTGGACACAGTGGCTCAAGCCTTGCCACACTGTGTCCAATCAGTGTGCAGCAGCAATGGCTATACAGGCTTCAGCAGAACTAGTATTGTTCCACTCACTGACCCTGCTAGTCAGTCATTCAGTGGACATACTACTCACGCAACTACTCAACTCAAGCTGCAGAGATAATAGCACTAACAGAAGCATGTAAACTGTTCAAAGACAAACCTGTCACTATCTACACAGATAGTCAGTATGCTTTTTCAACCATCCACACCTTTGCTGCTATGTGGGCACGAAGAGGAATGAAGACCTCGTCCAGCAAACCAGTCCAGCATGCATCAAACAAAGACCCTGTTTCACTTGGAAATGCAAAAGCTGATGCAGCTGCGAAGAAGGCTGCACTTCGACAATCAGACACCTTCACCCACATGAATGAAGAAAAGTCGTCTCACATTCCAACACAAATCTTGATTTGCATGCAAGACAATGCACCTGACAGAGAAAAACAACAATGGACAGACATGGGAGTCACAAGAACTCCTGAAGGACTTTTTCAAAAAGACAACAAACCCGTCATTCCCTGCAGCCTGTACCAAACTGTGGCAATATTGAGTCATGGGAAAGCCTATGTCTCAACAGGAGGGATGATGTCCTCGGTACAACAAGCATTTACAAAACCATTAGGATTACAAACCTATTTAAAAAAAATTGTAGATCTTGTTTGGTTTGTTGCCGACATAACGTTCAAGGAAACATTAGGCCAAAACGAGGGAAGACCCCAGCTGGGACTTACCCTTTTGAGGTTGTGCACATGGACTACATTGAACTGTCAAAAAGTGGTCCATATAAATACTGTCTCGTGCTTGTAGATTCATTCTCAAAGTGGGTAGAAATTGTAAAGCCATTTGTAAACACATCATCCCAGAGCACGGCATTCCAAGAGTTCTCTGGAGTGACAATGGCAGCCATTTTGTCAGTGACATTATTGACAACATGGCCGCCCATTTGGGCATAACACTTAGACACCACTGTTCCTATCATCCACAAAGTGCAGGACTAGTGACAGATGGTACCGTTAAACTAAGGCTTAAAAAGACAATGGAAGAAACAGGCAAGCCATGGCCCCGAATGTCTGAGCCTAGTTAAAACATACCTGAGAATTACACCAACAAACACAGGCATGACAGTGCATGGCAGACCTTTCCACCTTCCGATGTGGGAAGGCCAGTCAGTCTCAGAGGAAGAAAATCAGACAGATCCAATGACAGACTGGCTATGTTAACTATTTAGAGAGACAAGTTGTGTCCGCAAATGATCTGCCTTCTGGTTCTATTCCTTTGTTTCAGGGGACAGTGACCCCTGGTGACCTGATGCTCGTACAGGTGGTGAAAAGAAAGAGCTGGTCCAGTCCACTCTGGGACGGGCCGTACACAGTCCTGCTCACCACCCCAACAGCCGTAAAAATCGCTGAAGGAGACCTGGATTCACCAAAGCCACTGCAAAAGGGTCACTGAACTCAAATAACCATGCCTCCCACCATCCTGGAGTGGGGCCTTATCCTAGCCCTGCTCCTCGTGCCAGTCCAATCGATGCCAAGCAACATCTGCGCCAAAATCTGGGGCCCAGACAGCCAACAAAAGACATGTCCCATCATCCAGCTAATCGAAGGGACCTACCCCTGGTCTGGAGGTCCGGCATATCCCTATACTTACTATGTTCCACAGTCACGTGAACACATTAAGTTAACAATACCCCTGTCAGGATTACAAACGCATTGCCACATGTGTCAAGCTTACCTGGCAGGTGTAGGTACTGACTTTTCACATTATGACCACATGCGCATGGGTAGCGACTACAAAAACTAGGAATGTTATGCAGGTGTGCAGACTGAAGTCTCATTTTGAGACAGGACCAAAGCATATCGTGAACCATGAGATAAGGTTTATCTTTACACTTACTGGCTCACTCACAAAAATGCAAAATGAGACAGCCCAAGTCAATAGGAAAGTTTTCCCAAACATGACAAAGACCCAAACACACCTCAACCTGATCATTATACCAACACAACAAGGTTGTTTAACTATTGCCCTCTCTGTCCAGGAGCAGACCCAAATTTTAGGTTTCAAGTATGTAATAAAGGCTAACCTCAGGTCACTGGAGGTAACATCGATTTACCAGTAAAGGAACGCCGTATTATCCCCGTAGTAAGGTATCACGACGACGAAAATAATGACGCGACCATTGGTAGTTTTTAGACTGACCATAATCATGGTGACGACCATACAAATCCCCTAGTCGCCAACTTATGGTGGCACTATGCTAATATGACTGCCTCACGTTATATGTTATGTATGTTCCATAATGCCTCAGAATGCAGGACAAGCTTACCTGTATGCCACCCCACTGAAACATAACCAAGCTTTAGGAACAATTAATGAGACTCAAAACAAACCCACGACAGAGGCCCACCATAACAAACTCTGCACTCGACCATAATAGCCCTACTGGACTCATAGTGACTACACTATGATCGCACCGAATATAGCGACAAAACAGATAACAACACTTCGTGTTTTTCAGTTTGTGTCAAATTAAAAGGTCACTACAAAATGAACGCCATAGACATCACACATTGCAACACGACTGTTAATATCCTTACTAAGACTAATCTAACTGCTCTTAGTGGAGTTTATTGGCTGTGCGGTTGGAGAGCTTACACCTGCCTTCCAATGAACACCACTACGGTCTGCACTCCAGTAACTATTTCTGGCCATACCTACATCATCTCTTAACATCTAGTAATGGCCCCTATTCGTAGAAAACAATTTGTTGAGTTCCAACCACATGATCCAATTTTGGGATCAAACGTTCCTTGGGACCATAAATAGTGGACTACAGGGGACAGACTGACTCATGCCCTGTTCCCTAACTTGGGAGTCGCCAAAGTTGCCCTGCGCGTAGAAACCATTGATTACAGACTGAACTCTTTCAATAATGCCACAGTAGACATAGTTGAAGCTCAACTAAGATAGATTAGTGCCCTTAGGATCATGGCCCTCCAGACCAGGATGGCTGTCGACCTCGCCCTGGCCTCCCAAGGTTGCGTGTGTGCTCTGATAGGTGCATATTGCTGCACCTACATCCCAGATGAAAATGAGACAATCATCGATGCCCTTGCCACCATGAAGAACCTCAGGAACACAATGGCACAAGAAAAAGCCGTACTCTGGCAGCTGGTCTCAGGTGCTGATAAAGATCCTGTCGCCATTTGCTGGAGTTTTAATAATCTTCCTTCTCCTGTGTGGCGTGTGTTCCTGCTGCGTCTTGCCCGCAACCAAAAAGATAGTGTCAAGAATGTTTGTTGCTCATATGTACCATTACAAACTGATTCCCGACCCAGAAGACTCTGATGACGGTATTGACCCAGACAGCGTTGTCTAATGGACTTATCCCTACAGCCTAAACGAAAACCCCCTCACTGCACACACCACTGACACACGAATATCCGAGCGGGTAAGGCCAGTTGGGCCCTGCTTACATAGCAGCCGGCAGACTGCCAACTACTGTAGTCACCCAGGCTTGGGTTAGGCCATGTGGAGACCACCGTGCAGGCCGGGTTTTTGTTTTTATTTTATTCTTTATTTTTGTTTGTTTTAATTCACGCGGTCTCTATCAATGACCCGCATCGTCAACCATTGCTTACTACTTTGTATACTTTTATTTTATTCCCTGTTTTTCCTAAAAAAATATATTATTTTTTTGGGGGATCTTTATCTTTATTTTTTAAAAGTCTTCACCTCTTCATGACATTGCCAACCTGTTGTGTTTCTTAATGATGTGTTAAGTTGAAACCTCTGGTATTGTTTTCACTGATGTTCTTCGAAATTCCCAGCAGGGGGGAAATGTAAAGTAAATAACTCTTAGTTATTGTGTATTTCTCAGACACCTATGTTACAAATTCTCCTGATGAAATTAACTTGTTTTAACCTGTTTTTCAATTTCTATTTTCTATTTTTTATTTTAATACACAAGTAATCATTCACACACACACACACACACACACACACACACACACACACACACACACACACACACACACACACACACACACACACACACACACACACACACACACACACACACACACACACACAGTCTTATTAAAAAAAATCGCATTTCAGTTTTTTCATCGCATGTAATATAATGCGCATGCATGACTCCATTGTATGTACTGCGCATGCGTGACTCTTCAATAAATGCAGCTACTGAAACTGGAAGTAGTCGAGAAGGATTCGGTCAAGCTAGCTAGTCGATCTCTCTACCTACTGCAGTAGTCTTTTTAAACTTCAATTCCAGCCTCTGCCTGAATTCTTTGGTCAGCCGTGGGTTTATATATTTTTAAACTCCAGCATATACTGTATTTGGTGTGCTGTTCATTGTTTTGGTGGTTATTTTGCACTGTGCTGTATTATTTTGCACGCTTTACATCATTGTCACTATTGGCTAGGGCTAGGGAGTAAGTGTAACAGCGTTACATAATGTAATTGTATTTGTAACTATTGCATAAAGTTATAATAAGGTTTACTTTGCAGGATTACAATTTAATTTAAAACCATATTTACATAAACATGTGCCGAAAATGAATTGTGTCATAATTCAATTCACTGACATAAGAGATGGCGAGAGATTAGGATTACACATGATGTGTGTGAAGCAGATAAATTGCTCTCTAATGATGCACATTTAGTACATTTGACATTTAGTAAATTTGATTGATTATCTTATCTATGTATTTTGCAGTTAATTGTTGTTCAAAATGCAGTATTTGATCTCTGTAATGTTATGTTGTGAGAAGAAATAATTAACCTAGCCTAATAAATAAGAATACTGCAGCCCCACTTCAAAAAATTAAATTTGTTGGTTGGAGATTTAGAAAGTGAACAATTGGTGTAGCTGAGACAATATTAGGTTCTTGAAGTCATCTTAATTTAAAGTATAACAGAGCATATTTTTTATGTCATGTCAAAGAGAAAATGTTAATTTTGCCTAATAAATTACACTACATGGTTAAAAGTTGAACACTTTTTAAAGACTTAAAAGCAACTACCTGAGCTTGGTTTACTCCAATTGTTTTTAAGGTTCCTATTGTTACTTTTTGTTCAACACAAATTAGTAATTTATTTCACATTGTTTTTGTCTTTTATTGGCATATTTGCTAATGTAGTGATCCAAAAGTTCTCAAAAGTGATCCAGTTACATTAGTTTAATGTTACAGTATTCAAATTATATTACTGATTATATTTTTTAAGTAACCATTCCAGCCCTGATTTTTGATAATAGTGTTGCTGTTATTGCCATTCTGCTTTTTGAAAACTTGAAGAATTAATAAAAATAACTGGCTCAGGGGAAAACATTTAGAACAGGTTAGACTTTTTATCAGAAAGCTTCTTTCCCCGTTTCTTCCTTGCATGTTGGTAATCCATTCATATGTTCTCTCCTTAGTGTGAGTGTCTACTAAATTTTAAACTTAGATAGTTTAACGCCAGTAAGGAGTGTAATTGACTCTGTTATCTTTTGATTTCATCTTAGAATACCTCTGCCAAGGCAAAGGCCTCTGACCCACTAAAAACAGGTCCACGGCCTCAATTTTGAGAAACATTGAGAAACACAGATCCAAATCATACACCTGAATCATAATTTCATTAAAATCAAAGATTTTGATCCGTAATAAAACCACATGATTTGTTGTGTTTTATGTCTCGTACTCCACCTGTAACCTTTACTGTGTTTTTGTTAGTCAAATGTTTAATTATTGGTGTTACTTTGACTCCAATGCAATCTAAATATTTAAATGAGTCTCCCAACTGTGACATTTGAGAGGTTTTCAGGTAGATTGAAAGATTGAAATGCTAAGACTGGCCAGCCAATTTTTGAGAAATGCTGTTAAGGGGGACAGCCAATGTCAAATCAATAAAACCAAACACATAAAACCATCAGAACTATGAATGACAGGCACATCAATAATGGCCTTAAAAGACAGCATGCAACACTCGAAGCAGAGGCGACAAAAGGAACTTAAACCCATCTCAGATTGTTTCTGTTCTTGCAGTAAATCCTGTGTGTCAGTAAGATGTGTCACAGATCCTTTATCCATCCAAAAATCAAATACATTAGATCAGTGTTTCCCCAATCATTTTATGACGAGGCACACTTTTTTTTATAAAAAAATCCTGAGACAACACAGTCCATTAAAAATGTTTAAAAATAAATACTCGGCACTAGTTGCATGTCTGATTGGTTTTTAAAGGTTAACTTATCATGTTGCCTAAATTGACTAGGGCTGCAAAAACAAACCATTTAACAAATTGAATTGTCGATTTGTTGTGTTGCATTATTTATGCACCCCTCAGCATGTTAATTCAATGCAAGTAAGAGTGCATTGAATTTTGTTGTGAGATGTTTGTACTACCACATTAACCGAGCAGGGGGGGAACTCAAGACCGAATTTTGTTGTGCGACTGACCCTCATCTGCTCCAGATTTGGATGTTACAGTTACTGAAATAAAACAAATATACAATCGGGCAGCACGGCGGAGCAGTGGGTAGCGCTTGTGCGGCACAGTTCATGTCATGGGAACCTGTCGTGGGTTCAAATCCAGCTCCAGACTTTCTGTGCGGAGTTTGTATGTTCTCCCCGTGCTTGCGTGGGTTTCCTCCGGGCACTCCGGTTTCCTCCCACATTCCAAAAAACATGCATTTCAGGTGAATTGGCCGGTCCTAATTGTCCCTAGGTGTGAATGAGCGAATGCGTTGTCTGTCCCTGTGTGCCCTGCGATTGGCTGGCAACCAGTTCAGGGTGTCCCCTGCCCACTGCCTGAAGATGGCTGGGATGGGCTCCAGCCCCCCCGCGACCCTAATGAGGATAAGCGGTACGGCTAATGAGATTAGATGAGATACTTAACAATCGCCTTTTTTGGCAAAGATAAAAACATAGGCAACTTTGACAAGCTGTCACAGCACATTAAGGTGCCCAGGCACACGAGTTGAGAAAACTGCAGATATAAAATAATAATGTCCTAGTGAAATTGAGAGTTTATTCTTTCTATTAGTAATCTGAAGTGGAAGTAAAGCCTGAACACAATTTCCATAGGCCTTGAAGTATTTGTCAAAATATCCAATAATCTTATGACACTAGCGGATCCTTTTTCACAAGTGTGTGTCAACCAAATAGTTAATGTTTTACCTATTCATTTTGTAAAATTATGAGAAACCCGACAAATGCACATTTTGGAACAAACATATAAGGAAAAAGGTCATGTTTTTATACTCTTAAAGGTGATTAATGTATTTTTTGAATCATCAAAGAAAAGAAATGTGAAATGTTGAAATCTATTTTGTTAATGAACAAGTATGCAAACAAAACTTTAAAAAATAAGTCCTTGACGCTTCTGATATCAGCCAACAATGAGGAATTCTCTCTGCCACAAGTTAAATATGTTATTTGGTTTTGTGTCAGTAAAACACACATAGAATAAATCATCTTACAATTCAATATTTTCAATCATCGCATTTTGCATAACATAAAGGGATTGAAAAGGCTAGTGCCAGATTTGTTTTGTGGCATTTGTACTTAATTTGCCTGGACATATTGAAATATTTTGAAAGACAACATTATAATTTGAGTAAATTGGGAATGTACTGGTGCATAAATAGCAACAAGTTCACAATAAGTTATATATCGCTTTACATTCATGGATGCATAAATCAGGAGATAGCTGTCGCCATACAAGACTCAGCAATAACAAGCACAATGTTAAATAAAGATGGTTGAGTGGACAATTGAATACCCATAATCCCATGTCAACTTAGAGAAGCATGTACTCTCTTTACGCTTTGCTTTTGGTGTGCTAATTCCTAAGTAAGATCGGTTTCCTCTGATCCTCCACTAAAGAGCATCTACTGGGGCGGCAGTGGCTCAGGAGGTAGAGGGCTCGTCTTGGGATCAAGAGATCGCAGTTAGAATCCCGGCTCTTCCATGTTACATATCGAAGTGTCCTTGGGTAAGACATTGAACCCCTAATGCCCCCAATAAGCAGGTTAGCGCCTTACATGGCTGCAAGGCCGCTATTGCGAAAAGTGAAGCACACTGTAAAGCGCTTTGGGAAGTCTTGACTTGAAAAGTGCTATATAAATGCAGATCATTTCATTTCATTTCACATACTATGTGGATGCTTTTCTATCTGATGAATCACAATAGGCAGAAAGTATTATTGATAGCAGTGAGCAGTATTTGTTGTGAATAAGGGTTTATCTCGGCAGTGGACCCAAGCCCTGCAATAGACAATTGCTCACCAGTGTGTTTGGGATTTTGGTCATACACCTCCAAAGATGTTTTCAATCTAAGGATGCTCCAAACAATAGCCTTTACTTCCCCTTGTAGAAGCCAATCAGAACCTGTCAAGTGAAACGGAAGAGGACGGCCATATACTGGCGAGAATCTGCCAGTTGGCAGTCTAATAACAAATGTGTTTACCACTAACCCTGGAATGTGGTAGACTCATCTCACCCCAAAAACGAGACAATTCCCTATCGAGAAATCCGCTGACCCTAAGGCAGTGATTCGGAACCTATAGCTCGCGAGCCATAAATGGCTCTTTTCATGAGTACATATGGCTAGGAGATAGAAAGGTCTATCTGTGTTTTCCAACACTAATTTGCCCACAACGGAGTTTGTCGTGTGAAATTAAATCGATTTGCCGGAAATTAAAGTGGTTCGGTCCAGTATATGAATGGCACCACTTCCACTCCACTTTTCAGTCAAGGTGTCACATCAACAGACCCTTTTTTGGCTGTAAATTGCTAAGGAATCCTTTATATGTAAGCTCGGTAAAAAAATTGTTATCTGTTGAGACACTTTTTAAGGAAAACAACAAACAACAAAGTGAACTCACAAAAACGCCAGCCAAGTACACCAAACAATTTAATTTGGTGGTCGGTAGAAAAGGACATACAGTAATCCCTCTATCGTAGTTAATGAGGACCAAAACCACCCGCGAAAAGTGAAAATCCGCGAAGTGGCGACGCCCCTTCAAAAATGCTTAAAAAAAATAAAAAAAAATAAAAAAAAAAAAATATATATATATATATATATATATATATATATATATATATATATATATATATATATCTCATCTCATCAGCCGTACCGCTTATCCTCATCAGGGTCGCGGGGGGGGGCTGGAGCCCATCCCAGCCATCTCCGGGCAGTGGGCAGGGGACACCCTGAACTGGTTGCCAGCCAATCGCAGGGCACACAGGGACAGACAACTCATTCGCTCATTCACACCTAGGGACAATTTGGACCGGCCAATTCACCGGAAATGCATGTTTTTGGAACGTGGGAGGAAACCGGAGTGCCCGGAGGAAACCCACGCAAGCACGGGAAGAACATACAAACTCCGCACAGGAAGTCTGGAGCTGGATTTGAACCCACAACAGGTTCCCATGACATGAACTGTGCCGCACAAGCGCTAACCACTGCTCCGCCGTGCTGCTATATATAATATATATATATATATTTATTTTTTTGAAGCATTTTTGAAGGGGCGTCGCCACTTCGCGGATTTTCACTTTTCGCGGTAATAAATGTATATATACATATATATATATATTTTAGCATTTTATTTTATTATTGTTATTTTTTAGACCTGCGAAGTTCTGAACCCGTGGACGTGGAACCACAAAGTAGCGACGCCCCTTCAAAACTGCTTAAAAAAAACTGTACAGGTGACAGGTGGAAGGTTTTTGTTTGCAGTATTTTTACAAAAAGAAACTGCTCGTCCCTTTTTCTGAGACCATTATTTATGAAATGAAATGAGGGTCGACCTGAGCCTCAACGATCTTAAGTAACTGCAGGAGACAAATACGTTTAAAGTGGTATATTTTTTGATATTGGACTCTGGGCCTGGCATGTCATTATTTCATAGATTACATAAAATCAGCGAACTTCACACAGTGAAAAAAAAATGCACGGCCAAAATGTACTTTTGTCTGAAGAGTTGATTTAGTGGTTTTGTTGAATTTTGTCTTTGAATATATGGTATGGCTCTCTCAAAATTTGCTCTTATGGGTCTTTGGGTCAAAAGTTGCCCATCCCCTGTCCAAATGGTATTTGAAAAAAAAAAAACATGCCAGGGGCATGCGCAAAGCACACCTGGCAACTCTTAAATTGTAAAATAAATAAATAAACATCTCTTTCAAATTTACTAATGATGAGTACTTTAAGAAGACACAAGGCTTATTCCGATGATGACCATGCACTTTCTTGAACCAGATGAAGAATAGAAAATAATTCTACAAAGCTATTTGGCAGCAGATAAAGACCACTAATTGCCTTGAAAGAATAAATTAAATGAAGAAAGTGGGGCAGGAAAACAGCATTAATCAACTGGCAGTTGGTTTTAAACCGGCTATGGACCAAAAATGAAGCATTAAGTAGAAGTCATGCAGAAGTTCCTTCCAGCTGGCCTACTTTCCTTAGCTAATAAAACCCTGAGCTGCATCTCATAATAATGGCAACCAACAGCTCCCCAAAACAAAGTCAACTATTAAAGCAATAAATTAAGCATATTTTAAAAATAATACAAAAATCCAAACTATTTTTACTTTGTGAGTATTGCTCTCTCAGTTGCCTATCAACTTCGAACAGATTTTCACCTTGATTTGGCCTGTTTGGTCGATGGTGAAGCAATTCCTGGAAACAGAAACTCACGTCATATATGACCAGCGTTGGGCACGTTACTTTAAAAAGTAATTAGTTACTCACTAATTCTTTCAAAAAGTAACTGATTTAGTAACTTATATACACTATAGAAAAAGTAACTAATTACCAAGGAAATTCACCAACTTGTTGTTGTATGTCAAATAATTCGGAATTTTCTGACCAGCATTTTTAGTCAGTTGAATATATAGAAACAGACACATAGTTGTGTTATAGAACCTTGAATATTTATTGCATCTAACCAGCAACAGATGTATTCTGCTATTCAAAAGCAACGACAAAAACCGCAGGTGTCCTGCGAAGGGCTCTCTCCCGGGGGGGAGCCTTACGAATCCAACTCAGTCCACTCAGACACGCTCTCTCTTTCTTTCTTGGTCCTCTCTCCTTCTTTGTCTCTCCTTTTCTCTCTTCCCCCTTTACACTCTTGTCTCTCATTTTCTCTATCCCTCTCTTTCCTTCTCTCTAACCACCTCTCTCACTCTCTTTTTCCCCTTTTTGCATTTTACTCTGTCTGTCCTTCTCTCTTTTCTATCTGTCCCTCTCTTTCTCTCTCTTCTACTCTCCTCTCTCTGTTCTTCTTAGGGCGGGCGACCCTGGCCCCCAGTCCAAATGCCAGTGGTGCTTTCGAACCATTCGCTGCGACCACACCCCAATCGCCTGTACTACCTGCCCACGGGGCTTCCATAAATCATGCACCGGCCTGTCCGAATGTACTAAGGACTTTAGAGGCTTTGTCTGCTTGGTTTGCTTGGGTCGCACCCCGTCAGGCGTGGCGGCAGAGGACAGTCGCAGCCCCCTCTCCTTCGGAGAACTACGGAGCCTCCCACGAGCAAGTCTGGCGCTACTATGGATTACCTTAGGCGCCTTGAGTGACTCAACGACAACGACGACAAAAACCCAATATACATTTAGCAAACCATATAAAGTGAGTTTAATAAATCAAATCGAACTGGTCAAGTAGATAAATTGAGTTTGACTATAGATCACAATTTCTAGTCCGGCAACTCAAGCTACTGTACTTCAAGTGTGTTCACACAACAAAAGTTAAACAGTTCAACCATATAACTTATAATACAACTGATCAAATGAAATCAGGGGACACCCAGAACTGGTTACCAGTCAGTCGGTGGGCACACAAAGACAACCCACTTGCACATTCACACATAGAGACAATTTGGACCGGCCAATTAACCTGAAACGCTTTTGGAATGTGGGACGAAACCGGAGTGCTCAGAGGAAACCCACGCTAGCATGGAAATAACATGCAAACTCTTCATAGGAATGCTGGTAGCTGGATTTGATCCCATGACCTCAGAACTGTGCCGCAGATGCCCTAGATAGAGAGATAGATACTTTATCTAACCCCTTGGGGAAATGTACACTTCCAGCAATATCCTTGTGTTGAAAAATAAAATAATTAAATATAGATATAGAATACAAAAATACCCAATAAAACGTTTTTATAGTGTTACAGAAAATACACACTGCAATAAAAATAGGGTAATGAAATGAAATTATCTGCATTTATATAGCGCTTTTGAAGTCAATGAGGACCAAAGCGCCAAAGCGCTTTACAATGTGCTTCACATTTACCGATTCACACACACCAATAGAGGCCGTGCAGCCATGCAAGGCGCCAACCTGCTTATTGGGGGCATTAGGGATTCAGTGTCTTACCCAAGGACACTTCGACATGTAACACGGACTCTACACATTCTCCTTTGACAGTTACAGGTTCCGGGTGAGGTCTCATCCTCCTGAAGTCCACCACCATCTCCCTAGCCTTGGTGGTGTTCAGGTGCAGGTGGTTAGCGTCACTCCATTGGACATAGTCCTGGATCAATTTCCTGTACTCCTCCTCCCTCCCACTTCTGATATATCCCACAGCAGTGTCATCAGCATACTTCTGCACGTGACGGGACTCAGAGTTGTACTTAAAATCCGACGTATACCGGGTGAATAGGACCGGAGAGAGCACTGTCCCCTGTGGCGCTCCCGTGCTGGGGTCTGCCTGTCAGGCAGTCTGTCCAGGTGAGAGAGGCATCGGTGTAGCATGTAGACTGTAGCATCCTCCACTCCCACCTTCTCCTGGTAGGCAAACTGCAGAGGGTCGATGGCGTGGCGGACCTGTGGTCTCAGGTTGTGTAGCAGCAACCGCTCCATGGTCTTCATCACATGTGATGTCAGGGCGACCGGCCTGAAGTCGTTGAGTTCCTCAGGTCATGGTTTCTTTGGAACTGGGACGATGCAGGATGTTTTCCACAGCTGGGGGACCCTGCCCTGTTCCAGGCTCAGGTTGAAGATGCGCTGTAGAGGATATCCCAGCTCCGACGCAGAGGCCTTCATCAGTCGGGGGGGATACTCCATCTGGACTAGCTGCCTTGCTGGGTGGCAGCCTCCTCAGTTCTCCACACACCTGGGCTGCAGTGATTTTGAGTGGGGCGGGGGATGTTCCTCCTCCATGCTGGTGTCCAGAGGGGAAGGGACAGGGACAGCTGTGGTACTCTGGGGTGAGAACAAGTGGGGGTGGGCAAGCCTGTTAAAAAAGTTGTTCAACTGGTTAACCTTCGCCACATCTACTTCCACGGCCGCACCCTGATTAGTGCTGAAGCCGGAGATGGTCTTTATCCCTTCCTAAACCTCTTTATGCTGTTGTTCTGCAGATTTTTCTCCAACTTCCTCCTGTACTCCTCCGTCGCTTACCGGAGCTGGACTCTGAGCTCCCTCTGTACTCGCTTTAGCTCCCACTGATCGCCGTCATTAAAGGCCCTCTTCTTTTGGTTCAGAAGTCACTTGATGTTGCTCGTGATCCTGGGCTTGTTGTTGGCATAGTAGCGTAATGTTCTTACAGGAACAGCATTGTCCATACTAAAGTTGATGTCGTCATTTGTGCAGTTTGCCACCTCCTCAATGTCCCCACTGCTAAACCCTTGTAGGAAATCCCAGTCCATACATCCAAAGCAGTCTCTTAGAGCCTGCTCTGCCTCAGTAAATCATTTCCTGAATGAGTATGTGGTTGTTGGTAGCCTCCTCACTTTTGGTTTGTCATGAGGTTGAAGCAGAATGAGGTTGTGGTCTCCTTTCCCTAGGGCAGACAGTGGAGTGGCACTGTATGCGTCCTTAATGTTTGCATACAGCAGGTCAATAGTCCTACTACCCCTGGTGTTGCAGTCCCCATACCGGAAGAAAGCAGGCAGTGTTGCCGTGCCGCCCCCTGTCTGAGGAGGTCCTGCTTTTATTCCATAGGCACAAGGGAAGACAAATCAAAGCACCGCATTTGGCCATCAGTAACAATAAGGGCGTTGTAACGGGAGAAAAAAATAAGAAATTGTTAACCCTATTACTGAAAAGATAATGCTGTTACGCATCAGCATTATTTATAGCAGTGTTTTTTTCCAACACTGTACAGTACACCAATTAATTGTCCCTTTGACAATAAAAACTATTAAAGTAAAGCGCTTGTAAAACAGGGATTACTGCGCCTCCATGCTAATAAGAGGGTTAACTATCAAAAAGGCATCTACGGTAAGTCTTATCGGAGCGGTTGCTCGGTTAGCACATATGGATGGTAGGTGTTAAATAGACACCTGCAACCTTTTCTAACATTATAAGCTTCATACATACAAAACTGACTCAAAATATACCTTTTGCGTCTTTTGGAGGGTGTCCCAGTCAGTACCCTTTAATACAATATGCTATATCAGGAGCGTCCAACTCATTTTCGAGGGCAACATCAGATGGCTGCCCTAAATGTAATTGTCATGCAAAATAAATGTAACTACTCCTTCATCTTAAATAACTCTGAATTAATTACATATTCAAGTCAGTTACATTGAAAAAATATAATTACACATATATAATATGAGCTTTGATGAATTCAAGATATGAAACGTCCTTCGGGCAAAAATGTTGCTTCGTATGTGAGAAAAAACTCAATTTACAAGTTACTGCTAGTCATTTTATTATCATCTTATTTATCTTATTACTGATTATTTATGTTTAATCACTATTTCAATGTGATTTTAATTACTGGGAAGATATGTTTTAGAGCTAGGGTTAACTTGGATAACTTTTGAAAATCTGGAACGAATTAATGGGTTTTCAATTTTTTTTCGCATCAGGTAAATTTCCCTGATATAAGCAATTGTAGATACGCACACAGTTTGGACACAAATTAATGTCATATGTAGACATACCACTGTATGAGGAGATAACAAAATAATGTTGGACATTTTAGGATCATGTTATTTCTCAATTCCATCCATTGATATGGATAAGCTGGCGTACTGTGACCCTGATATCATAGTTGACAGGTATTGTTGGAAATTTAGTTTTCGGTCGTTTTTTTTAACCCATTTATTCTCAGACATTTTACACTCTTATAGAATAATGTGGCAGGCCACATTTGGCCTGTGTGCCAAGAACCTGTCACATGCATGCTATATAGTGGGGGAAATAAAGTATTGAACCGGTTAAGTTAGCTGTTTGCAACTTACTCAAGCACTGACCATCGTCAGCTAGACGTTATATTTATGTCTTCACACTCAAGTAAGTAGATTCTATTACCCCACTCGCTAAAAATTATTTTTGCACATTTTAAGGAGAAAGCTTGAGCATTTTACAACGCGACATCCTCTGGGTTTCCCTTGTGGAACTTCAGCTCGATTCGACCCTACAGTTGTGAATTATTACATCCAGGTCAATAACCTATTGTTACAAAGCACAATTGTGTTTATTGCACTATTATTGGTAAAATAATCGCGCTTCCAACTTAGACCGGTCTCCAAGCCTTACCTTGTTTTTGCCTATTTATACTGGCATTCTTTTATCTGTTTTTTTCTTTTTTTTCTGATTAACTGTTTATCTTGTTGCAAACAATGTTCACTATGTTTTATCAATGACAATAAAAACTATTCTATTCTAAAGAATTAATATACTCGGCCGCAAAACATCTGCAAAATTAGAAACCTTTATTTACTTATTCATATCTCAAGATCAAAACCAATTAACAGGCTCGAGTATTTTTTTAACATATACAAGTAATGCACTTTATAGACATTTTTTTTTAAATTTCTGTACGGTCACATTATCGTTCTTAAACTAATTTTGCTGTTTGATTCCACAACTGCATGAATTAAGGGTATCATCTACTCTACACGATACCATAATGTGACCGTTATTGAAAACTGCATTCTGTCCTACAGAAATCAAATATTTTGGGAAAAAGTGTCAGGGAGCCACTAGGGAGCACCAGAGAGTCAAACGTGGCTCCTCAGCAGGTTTGGCAGGTCTAAAGGTTCGAATTTGTTGGCGATAAAAAGCGTCTTCCTCTGTTTAGCCAATAAAAATACAAAACACGAAGCACAATGAAAATGTGTGAAGCAGTAAACCAGCAATAACTGAAGCACAATGTAGCGAGGCATCTTTGTACTGTAAAAAACAAGAGAGCCTAAAACAAATGCCTCATTATTTTTCATAGGGTCCCTAAATGGGATGGGATCGCTGTACTGTAGATTCCCCATGATTACCTTAGAGTTGTGGAAAGTAATTCGTTATACAACAGGGGTGTCCAATGTGGTGCCTTCATGATAGTGACGGTGGTGGGTCATTGCAATTTTCTAGTAAGTCAGATTTTTAACTAAAATGATGCATTAGTTATTTAGTTAACTTCTAATAACAACAGGCTGACAATAATGGAGTTACAACTTAGTGATAACTGTCATGATTGCCGATAAGATTCACCAGAGCCCGCTCATTTGGCGCCAACTGCGGCGTGTTCTGATTGGTTTCCGTTCCCTATATAAACCCAGTCCTGCCAATCCCCTGTTGTCAGTCCGTCTGCCAACCTCTGTTTATACAAGGCAAGACTTTTTCGACCCTGACTCCCGCCTGTCCTGTTTTTGCTTCCGTTTGTCTCCGGCTACGACCTGTTTTGATCCCGACCACGTCTGCTGTCCCGTCCCGGTTTAAGACCCATTTTCTAATTTCTCAAGTATCATTAATCAATGAATATCCCTGTTTGAAGTCACAAGTGCTTCCTAAGTATGTCTGCAATCTTCTCACTTCATTTTCATGTTCATAACTATATCTTCAATTTACATACGCGATTTTTAATTTTGCGTGTGCATTTATCGAGACATAACTTTTAGATCTTGAGTAAATCCTGAATATACTTGTGAATCTGAACAATATTCTGTTTACAAAGCCAAGCATTAACAAGCACGAAGAATGAATCCTTGGTATAAACTACCTTGCACGAAAATCATCTGCGTCAAAATCTTATTTTTTTATCGCATACTTTCAATTGGAACAATACGTGGCCTGTGACTGATGACGTTTTTCCTATTGCAAGTACAGACACGAATGCATATTGAAAACCCTTTACGTCCCTGTCATGCTTTGTGGCGTTTACATTGTGCATTTGTCTGTGAGCACAGATCTTAATAAATGTGTTCTCTACAGCTTACATAGAATTGGATTTTTCAGATGGTAGAGCACTGTTTGACTTCCTGATTCATGATGTGTCACGGCCACTTTACCTTTCTTTAACTCTTTGTCTAAGTGAAGCTTAGTGAAGCTGCTGTGAATGTGAAAAAAATAGTCAGACTTAGAGAGAATCTATCTATGTTTGCACGTGTTTAACTTGGCAATCAGTTTTAAATTAATCGTTGGTTGTTGTCCAAAGCTATTAAAGTTTTATTTATTTCTTGACTTCATGACTTTTGAACTTTATAATTTGTATCTTTTGATCCCGACTATGTCTATTCTCCCGTCCTGGCTTACGACTCGTTTCTAACCACACTTTTGCTCTCCCTGGACCTGTTTTTTCCGTCCATGACACCGCCATCGCTCGCTAGGGAAGATCCACTTCTGTATTCGGATCACAATCCGAGTGCGAGAACGACTTGCTTCCCGCATCCAGTGAGCATCGGATCGCGGGCGCTGCCCTTCCTCTTTTTTTCAATCAAATTGTGGAAAAAAGTTACGCGATTGGGTCTACCCTTTGTGCTGGTCGTGACACAGATAACATGTTGTTTAATGAATGCACATCAAAATGGTAGACTTTCTCACCAATCAGTAACGGAAAGTAGCACTTAGTTTAAAAGAGGATGGTGACCCCTGTTATATAGGGTATCATTACCCACTCAGTGAACTCAAATTGCGTATATCATCACACTATTTGGATGTCAAATATTTTTACATTCCAATGACGTCTGGCTGCAGACCAATGTTGGAACAGAGTGCTGTTCCTCGCACTCAAAGATGTGGGAAGTCATATATATTCTCATGACACATTTTGTGGTTGCTGCTGCCAAGAACTCTAGGTATATTTTACTTTGAGATGTGTTTAGTGCTTCAATGCTGCAAAAGCTAATAGGATTTTACAGGTAAATTCTTGAAACTCATTTGAAATTATAATCCATTACACTGGCATCCTAACATATGTACTTGTACTCGTTCACCGAATATGTTTAAGGATACAATTTAAAAAAAAAAAAAACTCTTTGAATTTATCAATCACATTCTTTATAATAATCAAGCCTAATAAAACCATATATCAGTGCCTTTTAATGTCCTGCTTGTAGAAATGTAAATTCTCATTTCAATATGGCCTTAAGCGTTTCTCGCCAGTGACATTAAGTGTATTATTAATGCACTATAGATCCTGAGTTATACTCTTTTAAAGTGTGATTGCAATACTTATAATCGATAGGTTAGTCTATCATACTAAATTCTAAAAACAACATATCATATTAGTGCATTTTAATGTCTTGCGGATAAGGATTTTTTTTTTTCCGAAACATCAGCAAAGTATAATGGGGACTGCACATTTCCTCTCTAACGACAATAAGGGTATTCCTAATGCACTACAGAAGCTTAGGTATACTGTTTACAGGGATGTGATTTGACCAAAGTGAAATTATCTGAAAATTAGCCGGGGGTCTGGGGGCCGCGGGCACCCAGCTAAGTCCAGGGCAGTGCCGTGGTGGGGGGACAAGTGGGGCGAAGCCCCCCGGAGCTCATGGGTTTTCCGTGTTTTTAAGTACTTTCAATGCACTCAGATGACAAAGAAATAGACAAAACAACAGCATAAATTTTCAATGTATATTGAACTATCCCATATAAAATTACAGTTTAAGTCAACTCAAAATCAGTCACATTAAAAAACATTAGACTGCCTTTGCTTTTAAAAACTATCACTGAGAATATCATCATATCTAACTAATGTGATTAATAAGTTAACACATAAATCATGTTGAAGAGTTCAAATTTCATGAACAAATAATTGTATCATGACCAAATGAAAAGTAACTCATATTAGAACATACCACAAATGTCTTTGTTATAGCAGAAAATGTTATCTATAAATGAAAATACAATAATTATAGGCCCTACAGTAAAGTGTTGGTGTAATGTACACATGAAAATCTATTATTGTAATTGTTAAATATTTATGGCCATTTTTATTACGTCATAATATTTTCGAAAAAAAAGGGGAAAACTGTCAAATAAATTTGAAAAGTTTACCACCTACCTCAAAATTCACGACTCTATCAGCAACTGGTACAGGTTGTTGGGGTGGATCACGTCTCTCTATTACCGCTTCCGATTGTGATGTCAATAAGGGATGGAGGCCGTAAAGTTTTGGAGTTTTCGTTTGGGCACCGAAACTTCCAGTGATGGAATAATTTGTTGTTTTTGACTGGAGTTCTTTCACGTGTTTTTTGCTCTTTGCGTGACTTTCAAGAGCTTTGAAACCTCTCCCACCATAGTCAATGGTATCATGGCACCAAAGCAAAGCGCTTTCCTGGCACGATCGATCTTCCGAATAAAGTCACTGAACAAATTCGTCACAGTCGTCTTTCCAACATTTGTAGATAATTCCTTCTCTAACCAGTGCCATCAAAACTTGTTTTTTACGATCTTATCAATTTCTTTAACTCGCGGAGCATCTTTGCGTTCGATCACGGACATCTTTCTTTAAACACCCGGCAAAAACGTGTGAGAAATGAACAATGGCATACTCCTATGCCTTTATAACAAGCGCGTTTATTGGTCAACACGTAGACTTCAACCAATCGCAAGTACGTTTAATTTCAGTTACGGAAACACTAAAATGGAATGCTGTAGAGACGAAATCGGATTTTTTACCACTTAAAAAATCGGAAATTTTAAAATTTTATTTTTGGAGATAAAAAAAGCGGAATTCCGCGAATTAGCGGAAAAATCACATCCCTGTGTTTAAAAAAAACACTTTTGCAAGTCTTCTAATCAATAGGTTTGTTTATCATTCTCATTAAATCTTAAAAAAATTAAATGAAATACAATTTGAAAAAACATCATACATCAGTGCCTTTTAAAACCATGCCTTTGTGACATGGAATTATTTTTTTTCAAGACCTAAACGACATGTAATAGATAGATAGGTACTTTATTCATCCCTGCAGGGAAATTCACATTACTCTATGGCAGTAAATTTTTTCCTAATGCACTCAAGATTCTTAGGTATATTGTTTGAAAAAATGGGTCGGTTTATCATACTTAGTCATACTCGACCCTAAAAATCAATGCCTTTTAATACCATGCCTTTTGGACATGGAATAACAAAGTTTAATAGGTACTACGTACTTTCTCTCCAATGACTGAAGGGTATTCATATGATCCAACATCCTGCTAAAACATCCGATTACCATTTCACGTTACCTCGACTTATTGTAGACTGTACAAAGTAAAGCATACCTTTGGCATACTTTCCTGCAAGGTGGAGAAAACCCTGCAGTATTATGGGCGGCATCATTCTATGTGGAACCACTGCAAATTGATGGTTGTAATGTTGCCAACATCTGTCTATTGAGGTAAGCCTTAATTCTTCACAATTTAAGAAACAATCCCGGAGAATGGGGTTTGGAACATATGGCCTTGCAAGACTTTTCATCTCGTGCATCGAGTACATCTTGCTCGGAGATGATACAGGTGCCATAGTCAGAGGTTTGTACACCTTTTTCAGGCCAAATTCAAGCACTTTTTAAGAACTTTTAAAAACAATTTTCTAATTTCTTAAGTATCATTAATCAATGAATATCCCTGTTTGAAGTCACAAGTGCTTCCTAAGTATGTCTGCAATCTTCTCACTTCATTTTCATGTCCATAACTATATCTGCAATTTACATACGCGATTTTTAATTTTGCGTGTGCATTTATCGAGACATAACTTCTTGAGTAAATCCTGAATATACTTGTGAATGTGAGCAATATTCTGTTTACAAAGCCAAGCATTAACAAGCACGAAAAATGAATCCTTGGTATAAACTACCTTGCACGAAAATCATCTGTGTCAAAATCTTATTTTTTATCGCATACTTTCAATTGGAACAATACGTGGCCTGTGACTGATGACGTTTTTCCTATTGCAAGTACAGACAAGAATGCATATTGAAAACCCTTTACGTCCATGTCATGCTTTGTGGCGTTTACATTGTGCATTTGTCTGTGAGCACAGATCTTAATAAATGTGTACTCTACAGCTAACATAGAATTGCTATTAAAGTAGTATTTCTTTCTTGACTTCATGACTTTTGAACTTTATAATTTGTATCTGCTTTATATCAGCTTAATGCAAGATGGTGTGACCTGATATGTTTTGAAAATCTTGAAAAATATTGAAAAGATCATTTGAATTGTAGCAAATATTGGTGTCAATTATCTATTTAAATCAATAATGTATTTATTACTCTCAATAAACAAGTTGAATATTTATATTAAGCTTGTGTCAGCTTTTGGAGCACCGCATCAGCTTTTACATCCATCCATCCATTATCCGCACCACTTACCCTCAGTAGGGTCGAGTGGGTGCTGGAGCCCATCCCTGCTATCTTCGGGCAGTGGGCAGGGGACACCCTGAACAGGTTAAACGCACACAGAGACAGACAACTACTCACTCGCTCACTCACAACTAGGGACAATTTGGACCGGCCAATTAGCCTGACATGATGTTTTTGGAATGTGGGAGGAAACCCACGCAAGCACGGGGGAGAACATGCAAACTCCACACTGGAGGTTCGATCTCTTGACCTCAGAACTGTGTCGCACACGCGCTAACCACTACGCCGCTGTGCTGCCCCTTGATCAAATCTATGAAATGCTAATAATGCCATCGCCTGTGTCCCATATCAATATCTCCCTCCTTTACTTGATAGTGTTAAGGCTCATTTTTACAACCTTTTTTCATCTAATTAATGCTTTAAAAATAGGTGCAAGCAAATTTATCTTGTAAAAATGTCACTGTAAATGATAACAATCTCATAGATATCAAGCTCCAACAACGAGACAGTCACTTTTTAAAGTCATTAAAAAAATAACGGCAATGTATAGTGGCTGGAGCTCCTTTATTGATCCTGTTGGAACATCTCGCTAATAAGTGCATTGTTCCATCATCATTGTCTGGCCTGGTCAGTCGTTCTTGGACAACTGTCCACGCATTGTTAATGTATAGTACATGAATCACTTTAGTGTTCTTGCAATAAAATGCAATAAAGCAAAGTGCCCTTGCGTTCATGTAAACCATTGTTTAGATAATGGAGCTAACACAAATGCAAAAAAAAAAAAAGCACCAAAATGAAAGTTCTGCTTAAAAGACATCCTTTTACATAGGTCACTGGGTCAGACCACAACTTCCACCCAATAATTAATTTTATTTATGTCTAGATACTTCTCCAGAAATTTAATATTACAGGGTAATTCCAGAAAATATGCGTAAAATCTCCGACCCTCCCACATTTACGCCAACATAGACTAGAGGTATTTTTATATTTTGAAGTGACAGAGGGTGTATAAAAGAATCACATTTTTACTTTCCATTCAAACTCCCTCCATTTCGTCATTTTTCCTTAACCACCATGTCATCATTACTGAGATCCATTTGCAGAGCTTTATACAATTTTGAGATAACCCCCTTTATTGATTTTCCTTTTGAGTATGATATTAATAATTCCTCAACTTTAGTTGGTTTTTTACATATTTTCCCCCTTTCATCATGTTTCTGGAGGTAATGCCTTAGTTGCAAATATTTGTAAAAATAATTTCTAAGTAGATCAAATTCTTGTTGGAGTTGTTTGAATGCCTGTCCGTCGAACACTTGGGTAGTCAACATCAATCTTTTTTGGGCCCATTTTTCAAATCCTATATCCCCAGGTTTAAAGTCTGGGTTTTTCTCTATTTTTGTAGCCCTATTGATAGACCTTGATATACCAGTAAATATATATATATATATATATATATATATATATATATATATATATATATATATATATATATATATATATATATATATATATATATATATATATATATACTTTTTTTTGTATTGTTGACCATGTTTTAATAGTTCCCTTAATCCATTCATTCTGGATTTTTAACTTCTTTCACATCACTACTGATATGTATGGTAACGATTCCAGAGGCACATTTGGACAAGACCGCTGCTCCATGTCCACCCATATTGTATCTTTGTCTCTTGTAATCCACACAATAAGAGCTTTAATTTGAGCCGCTCAATAATAATATCTAATATTGGGTAGCTCTAGGCCCCCTTTTTCTTTAGAGGCTAAAAGGGTTTTGTATTTTATTCTAGGTTTCTTATTTTGCCAAAGGAATTTTGATATTTTACCAGAAAAAAATATTGACTGGTCCACATAAATATGTACTAAAGGTTATGGTTCTGGTAGCAGGGAAAATGATCACAGTGACCTGGCTGAAACCACAACCTCCTGACATAAAACAATGGAGACAAATTAAAGCAAATGTACATTATGGAAAAAATCACTGCAAGACTTCAACTGAAACTAGATCGATTCGAGAAAAGATGGAAGCTTATCACACAATGTTTACTTGATGTCTAAACACCTCACTTTTTATTTTATTAACATTTTTGTTGTTTCTTTTGTTATTTATGGGTTTGTCAATTGTATGTATTGTTTGTTTGTGTTGGTGTATGGTGGAGGAATCAAACGTCTGTCAAAGTGTGCGTGAGATATAAAAAGCTATTCAAGTCAAGTCAAGTCAAATTTATTTATATAGCCCTTAATCACAAAAATGTCTCAAAGGACTGCACAGGATTACAGTTACAGAATTACACAATTACCTGATCTTAAACCAGCATGCGGGCAAGGAAAATAATAATAATAATAATGCATTTTATTTAAAAGCGCCTTTCAGGCCACCCAAGGACACTGTACAAACAATGAAAGAAAAAAATACAATTTAAAAAGTTGTAAACGAAATAATAAATAAAAACAAGACATAAAATCATAAAAACATAAGAAATGGAGAAGCTATGTGTTGTAGGCAGTCCTGAACAGGTGTGTTTTTAGACGGGACTTAAAAGTGGAGAGAGGTGTGCAGTTTTGGAGGTCCGGAGGTAGATTGTTCCAAAGCTTGGGAGCAGCGCGACTGAAGGCTCTGGCTCCCATGGTGCTCAGATGGGCAGGGGGCACTGACAGTCGGAGGGAGGACGAGGATCTGAGGGAGCGAGTGGGGACGTGCACCTGGAGAAGGTCGGACAGGTAAGGAGGAGCCAGGTTGTGAATGGCCATATATGTATATAAGATGAGTTTGTAGCTGATGCGATGCTGAACAGGAAGCCAGTGTAGCTGTTGGAGAACGGGGGTGATGTGCTGCTGGGAAGATGTTTTTGTGATGATGCGAGCAGAGGCGTTTTGAACCAGCTGAATTTTATGGAGGGACTTTTGGGGAAGGCCGAAGAGGAGAGCATTGCAGTAGTCAAGGCGGGATGTGACAAGACTGTGGACGAGAATAGCAGTAGTGCGGGGGGTGAGGGAAGGGCGGAGTCTGGTAATATTGCGGAGGTGGAAATAAGCAGTGCGGGTGATGGTGTTGATATGTGAGTGGAAGGTAAGCATGCTATCCAGGATGACACCCAGACTCTTGACCTGGGGGGAGCGGGACACTAAGGAGCTGTCGATGTTGAGAGAGAAGTTGTTTACTTTGGAAAGTGGATTTGGTGCCAAGAAGGAGGAATTCTGTTTTATTGGCATTTAATTTAAGAAAGTTTGTTGTGAACCATGTTTTGAGTTCGGAAAGGCAAGAGGTGAGGGAGGGAGGTGGGAGTATGGAGTTTGGTTTGCAGGAGAGGTAGAGTTGGGTGTCATCAGCAAAGCAGTGAAAGTGGATATTAAATTTGCGGAGGATATGACCAAGAGGCAAGAGGTAAAAGATGAAGAGAAGAGGACCTAAGACAGATCCCTGGGGTACACCTGTGGTGACTAGGGAGGGCTTTGAGGTGAAGGATTTCAGCTGGACAAACTGAGAGCGGCCAGTGAGATAGGAATGGAACCAACTGAGGGGAGTATGGGTGAGACCAATGGAGGAGAGTCTATTGAGGAGGATAGGGTGAGAGATTGTGTCGAAGGCGGCGCTCAAGTCTAGGAGGATGAGGATGGAGACTAAACCGGAGTCGGATGCTATGAGGAGATCATTTACAATACGGATTAGGGCAGTCTCTGTGCTGTGGCGGGGGCGGAAACCAGACTGAAAGGGCTCATAGAGAGAGTGGAGGGACAGGTGCGAGTGGAGTTGAGCAGCAACAGTTTTTTCAAGGATTTTTGAAATAAATGGAAGGTTGGAGATGGGGCGGAGGTTGTCGAAGTTGTTGGGGTCAGCACCATGTTTTTTAAGTGTAGGAGTAACAGCAGCGGTTTTGAAAAGTGATGGGACAATACCAGAAGAGAGTGAGGAGTGAATAATGGCAGATATGAGAGGAAGCAGGGAAGGGAGGCAGGATTTAACAAGGGATGAAGGGAGGGGATCGAGCTGGCAAGTGGTGGGCTTGGATTTGAGTATGAGGTTGGATAATTCATCAGTCGTGGGTGGAGCAAAACTGGAGAAGAAGTGACAAGGAGAAGGAAATTCAGATGGGGAGGGAGCAGACAGGTTTTGATGGAGTTGGTGATGAATCTTAAGGATTTTGTGATTGAAGTACTCCATTATGGAGTTGCAGGTTGCTGTGGAGTACAGGTGGAGGGGGAGAGAATTTGGTGGCTGGAGGATTTTGTTCATGACAGAGAAGAGAGTTCTTGAATTTCCTTCGTTGGAAAGGATGTGGCCGGAGTAGTAGCTGGATTTGGTTTGTGCAATTTGGTCCTTGTATTTAGCAGTATGGGTAGTGTACATGTCCTTATGGATGGTGAGGCCGGTTTTCTTATAGAGTCGCTCAAGTTGGCGGTTCTTTGATTTCATTGACCGAATAGCGGGTGTAAACCAGGGGGCAGATGTGGAGAATGAGGCAGTCCTGGTTTTCAGGGGGGCAAGAGAATTTAGAATATTTGTGAGGCAGGTATTGTAGTGACTGGTAAGCTCATCCGGGCTTGAAAGAGCTTCTGGGGGTGGGGAACGGTCAATAATGGAGGAGAGGGTGTCAATGTTGATATTTTTGGTATTACGAAAATAAATGAGACGGGAGGTTTTGACAGTAGAGAGACAGAGTACGGTGTTAAAAGTGAGGAGGACATGATCAGATTCAGGAAAAACGTTGGAAGTGGGCTTGGAAGTAGAGAGGCCAGAGCAGCAAACCAAGTCCAATGTGTGGCCTTTAATGTGGGTGGGGAAGTCAATAAGGCTGTGTATCCCGAGACTCTCCAGGCAGGATGTGAAGTCTCTGGTGAGTGGCAGGTTGGGGTTGTCCATGTGAATATTGAAATCTCCTAATAAAATTAAATTTGGCGAGAGAGTGGATAAATGTGTAATTAAGCTGGAGAATTCATTGATAAAATCACTATGTGGCTTTGGGGGGCGATAAATTGAAGCAATAATGGTTGGCGTGGGTCCGGGGAGCTTAAACACCAGACATTCAAAGGAAGTCGATGAAGTGACGGAGACAGGCAAGACTTTCCACTTCTCGCGGTGAATTACCGCGAGACCTCCTCCACGGCCGTTGCCACGGGGACGGCAGATGTAAACAAAGCCGGGAGGAGTGGAGTCATTCAGAGCAGCGAAGTCGTTTGTTTGTTGCCAAGTTTCTGTTAAAACGAGGAAGTCGAGTTTTCGTTCAGCGAGGACGTCTTGGATGAGGTGGCCCTTGTTCCTGAGTGAGCGGACGTTCAGCAATCCAAAGTTGACGGCGGAGGTGTCTTGTTTGACGGCGGCAGTGCTGTTAGCCGACCTAGCTAGGCGGGCTAATGTATGGCAGTTAGCCCTACGGCCGCAGTTTATGGGAGGGCGTCGAGATGTGGACCAGGTCGAGGTGATTGAACCAGGGTTTTTATACTCGACGTGCCTGCGCGATCCGCGGTGAATGTAGCGGCGTCGAGGCAGGCGAGTTATGTCAGGATGGTGGAGCAGCTCCGGTGGCGGAGGCCCCCGCGCAATCCACCGGATCCGGAGACGATCCGCGATAGAATACTGGAGCAATCCTGTCGCTGGATGGTGGCAGAACGTCAGGAGTATCAGGAATAATCCAAAAGCGGCGAGGTTTTGGCACGCCATGACGAGGGAGAGAGGCCGGTGCTGTGACAGCTGGTATGTTTAAGTTAGCCCGAGGGCTAAGTTACGAGGGTTTGATTGATAAAGTGAAATGTTGGTTCAGGTTACATCAACCAAAGTACCCACAGTCCAAAACAGAAGGGCAAAAGAAAAATCAGAAAAAGTATCTGAGCTTCGAAAAAGTTTGGAAAAGTTTTTGGACCTCAGTGTGAGGAGAAAAGAGAAACCTTGAGAAAGGACCTCACATGTGGTAATCCCCCTTCCAGGATTGACCAGGGTGAATTACAATTAGCATTACTGTACACATAATAGTAAACATAAGCTAAGATGTTGAAAATGTCCGGAAAGTGCATGACATCAACGACGCCCCCAGCCTGCAAACCAGTCCAGAAAGTCTATGACAGCCACGACGCTGCCTCCCGTCTCTGCCAGCTGGTAAATGCAGGGGTTGACATGCTGCAGGTCAGACGCCGGTCCGCTGACCCATCCCAAATCATCCTTCTCCTTCGTATCAGCCAGGCAGGCGTCGGAAAAAGACAGGACAAAACAGAATATGAGGTGGGCATCAATCATATGCTTTGGAATAGAAGTGTGTCTTAAGCCTCGATTTAAAAACTTCCGTTGAGGTTGCAGATCTTATCTCCAGAGGCAGGGCGTTCCATAACTCCGGGGCCCGGATGGGGAACGCTCTCGAGCCCGCAGACTTCTTGGCTCTCGGAGTCACAAGTAGACCGGCATTTTCCGAGCGCAGACTCCAAGCAGGAACATAGGGGGAAATCAAATCGGAGAGATAAGAGGGTGCAAGCCCATGCAAACATTTATATGTTAATAAGAGAACCTTAAAGTCACATCTTAAGTGGACTGGGAGCCAGTGCAAGTTGGCCAATACAGGAGTAATATGCTCAAACTTTTTGGTCTTAGTCAAAAGTCTAGCTGCCGCATTCTGAACCAGCTGCAAACTTTTAATGCTAGACATCGGGAGACCAGAAAGCAATACATTACAGTAATCAAGCCGAGAAGTAATAAATGCATGAATTAAAATCTCTGCATCTGATTGGGACAGCATCGAACGAATCTTCGCAATATTACGGAGGTGGTAGAAAGCTATTCTAGTAATATCTAGCTATTAAAAAAAACCTTTTTTCGTGGAAACGAGTATTTTCAAGAAGCTCAACAATACTCCACAATGGTAAAAGCTAGAAACATTCTTCTTTTTCTAATAAAATATCAAAGGTAGAGCTCTCTTTCGACATGTCCTATGACTCATATTATACACATTCAGACACGACTAAATGTTCTGTTGCTCTTTAAATACATTTGTTTTTTGTTAAGTTGCCTAATAATTATGCACAGTAATAGTCACCTGCACACACAGATATCCTCCTAAAATAGCTAAAACTAAAAAAGCCCCACTCCAACTTCCAAAATATTCAGCTTTGATATTAATGAAACTTTTGGGTTCATTAAGAACATGGTTGTTGTTCAATAATAAAATAAATCCTCAAAAATACAACTTGCCTAATAAGTCAAAATGGCAAAAATTGTCAGGCACCACACTTCCATTTTGATACAAACGTTTCACGTAGATAAACTATTTTGACTTACAGCATTATGTTATAAACAGTGTAGGTAGCTAGAATTGATCCCTGGATCTCAGCATCGTGGAGCAGACCCACTAACCACTCAGTCACCATGCCAACTACTGAACAAAGATTTCATGTTGAATTTTTTTCCCGTTTTATGTTTTTTTTTTCGGCCAAAGGTAGGGGCATATCATAGTTACTGTCCAAAACTCAAAACGTATCTTTTGATTAATCTTCTTTCCTCACAAATTACAAAACGGCACAACACAGTACACATATTAAAAGGACAAGAAAGGAAACAAATGGATATGTACACTTACTGTGCAAGACTTTTACATTTTTTCCAGTGTGATTTTGTGGTAATGATAACTAATGCATGTGTCAATAACTATTTGTCTCAGGTTTGACATATTGTATAATTGCTAGAGAGCAAGGAGGAGGATGAAATAAAAACGGTGTACTTGTCTAACAGATGACTGTTATATTGCAGTAAGACGTGATAATAAGTTTAAACGTTTGATACGAGAAGCGTCTTTGTCTTGAACTCTTATTTTTATTTATTTTTGTTCCGCATATTTGTTTCAACATCCTTGAAAAAAAAAAAAAAAAAGTAAAATATACAAAATACATGTACTGGCTGGCCAAATGAACACGGCTTAGGAAGTCACCGCAGCAAGTTTTGTGAGGCTATGGAAACAGACTTACACACAACGTTGTATCAGATACACCTTCCCATGTTCTCAGAATGGGAAAGCACTGCACAATTAACACTGTATAACGGAGATAGAGAATTTCCGACCCTGACTTGGGTCTTTGTGAAATGGTGGGCAGGATACTTCCAAAATCCCTTAAATAGCTCATCTATCACAAACCTAATTAGATTGTTTTGCGTAGATAGTGACGCAAACCATGTATGATTCGACAAACGGTAGGTATTGAGGAACTCCATTTTGATAAGTGATATTGATAATACCTGTCAAATATTCCCGTCTAATTGTAAACATTGTGAATATAGGGTATGAAGATCAACACCAATAAAACAAAGCATTGACACGCACTCTGGGTAATCACTACCTTAAACAAGCACACACGACTGTGGAAAAAATAGATGTCTCGCCTAAATATAGAAACGTGTGTTCAGATTTCATTTATTGACTTTTATTTTGGAAATATGTTGTTGTTAATGTAAGCAGTATTTTTCATTGCGCTGTTTTTTCTGATACACTTAGAACTTGGGCAAGTCTCCAAGTATTACCTTGTAAATTTAGCCAATTTATTTTTTTATTTTACTACATGTTTATGCGCCATGTCTCATCTCGTTGTTAACAATAAAAACAATTCCTACTGTATAATTGTATGATTGCATTTACAAACCAATAGCAGCGTGCAAGGCACCTACCTGCTCAGCGGGGGGCATTAGGCATTTTGCCCAAGGACACTTCGACTTATAACACGGCAGAGCACGGCGCCCTGTGAGCCGAATTGAACCTGCAAACTTTTGACCCCAAGTCAGCTTTATCTCCTGAGCTACTGCCGGATAGAACATCTCTTAAAAGAGGTCAATGGAGTAGAGAATCCACACACCTACCTCCAATCATCCAAAACTGATGTTCATTAATGACCCTGTTTAAAATGGCTGCACTGATTGGTGCTTTATTTATTGAGCCCGTCCCTACCTGCCCGTACCTGATTCCTGACTCGGATCCCTATAATGTTCCCCTAAGAGACTATTTCAAGATAATCTTTCAGAAGGAAGGGATAAGGTGTTTTTGAGTAGAAAAAAGTGGATAATATAAAAATATTAAACAGGGAAAAATGGAGAAACTCGAGCGCTGTGTTAGCGAAGCAGTACAATTGATTACCATATACAATTTTGTACAAAATTGAAACAGAATTATGCTATCAAACCTATAAAAATGGACCAAGGGCATGTCTATTATTCCAAATTCAACACAAACAATCATGACAGGAGGGAGAGCATTCTGTTGTGACGGAACGTCAGGTGGAGTCATCATCGGGTACAAGTGGACCGGATTTCAAGGCAAGCCAAGTGGCTTTTTTGATCAATTCAAGAAGAGGACTGCACTCTGTAGTATGGTATGGGAAAGCAACAAGTGCTGATAGTAAAACCGCGCAAGAGATTTTGTAGAGCTTCGCTTCACTAATTTCTGAGGAAGTAACTGTGACAAGAGGGGCCTATTTTGGAAGGAAGTGTCAAACAAGAAAAGTTTGTATTGACACGGTAAAACATTTTTTTTAAAGAAAGAAAAATAGCTAATACAATGTGTCTGTGTTTGTTTATTTGTGACCTTCATCATAATTATAAAGGAGACATTAATTGACCAATCTGTAACTCTTATTATCTCATGGTCTTCCCTAATAATATTTATATGGGAAAAAGTCACCCACTGAAAAAAAAAAAATGTTACATGTCTAATTTAACATTTCCGCAACTCAAAAATCTGAAAAAGCAAACACGTTTGCTTGGAAACCCACCTGTACGGTGATTTTTGTAGCTCTCTGTAGAGTAAAATGATATGCATTAGTTTTCTATCAAACTCAAAATAATGCTCCAGCCTTTTGTACTTAATTACATATTAGACAAGCTGGGGAACATACATTAGCCAGGGCCAGATGTGACAAATGCATCCTTGGATTAGACCCTTTTGATAATTACAAAGGAGACCTGAGCTCATTCATTGTGACGCTGTGACCTTTCCTTGGTATTTGGCATCTGCACTTTGAAACATTAGTTCAAAGAACATCAGGTTATGTATTGTCACAAATGCCAGGCCAAGTTCAAAGCAAAACCATTCTTCTATAATATGCTGTTTCAATTTTAGCATTTTCAACTCTTTAACTTTTGTGCCTGTGTAAATCCCGGTAAAAGTGAGTTAGGAATGAAAACTTTAATCAGCAAACAATTATTTGTTATATTATTTCAACAAAGTTTTGTAGAAAAGACAACATAGCAAGAGTCCATAGTATGTCCTCAGTCTTTGCCCGGTACAAACCGAACAGGCATAAAGGTATGGGCGACAAAAAGGATCTGTGATTACCAATAGCAATTGTTTTTGTATTGTATTGTATTTATTTTATTCAGCTAGTATAAACCATAAACATGATATACTGGACTGTCTCAGAAAATTAGAATATTGTGATAAAGTTCTTTATTTTCTGTAATGCAATAAAAAAAACAAAAATGTCATACATTCTGGATTCATTACACATCAACTGAACTATTTCAAGCCTTTTATTATTTGAATATTGCTGAATTTGGCTTACAGCTTAAGAAAACTCAAAAATCCTATCTCAAAATATTAGAATATCATGAAAAAGTATACAAGTAGGCTATTCAACTAATCACCTGAATCATCTAATTAACTCGAAACACCTTGCGAGGGTTTCCTGAGCCTTAAAAACACTCAGCTTGGTTTAGTAAACTAAATCACAAGTATGGGGAAGACTGCTGATCTGTCTGCTGTCCAGAGGACCATCATTGATACCCTCCTGATGGAGGGTAAGACACAAAAAGAATTTTCTCAAAGAGCAGGCTGTTCACAGAGTGCAGTTTCAAAGCATATCCACAAAAAGTCTGTTGGAAGGGAAAAATGTGGCCGGAAACGCTGCACAACCAAGAGAGATGACCGCAGCCTTAACAAAATTGTGAAGAAGAGCCGCTTCCAGAATTTGAGGGAGCTTCAAAGACAGTGGGCTGAAGCTGGAGTCCAGGTATCAAAAGCCACAGTTCACAGACGTGTCCGGGAAATGGGCTACAATAGCCGTATTCCCATGGTCGAGCCACTTCTGAACTCAAGACAACGGAAGAAGCGTCTGACTTGGGCTATGGAGAAGAAGCACTGGACAGTTGCAGAGTGGTCCAAAGTCCTCTTTTCAGACGAAAGCAAGTTTTGCATTTCATTTGGAAGTCAAGGCGCCAGAGTCAGGAGAAAGGCTGGAGAAGAGCAAAATCCAAGTTGCTTGAAATCCAGTGTGAAGTTCCCACAGTCAGCAATGGTTTGGGGAGCCATGTCAGCTGCTGGTGTTGGTCCACTGTGTTTCATCAAGTCCAGAGTAAATGCAACTGTGTACCAAGAGATTTTAGAGCACTACATGCTTCCATCTGCTGAAAAGCTCTATGGAGATGAGGATTTCATTTTCCAGCATGATCTGGCACCTGCCCACAGTGCCAAAATCACCAGTAACTGGTGCACTGACCGTGGCATCACTGTCCTTGATTGGCCCGCTAATTCCCCTGACCTGAACCCCATCGAGAATTTGTGGGGTATAGTTAAGAAGAAGATGAAAGACACCAGACCTACAAATGCAAATGAGCTGAAGGCCGCTATCGAAGCATCCTGGGCATCGATAACACCTCAGCAATGCCACAGGCTGATTGCCTCCATGCCACGCCGGATTGATGCAGTAATCCGTGCAAAAGGATTCCCAACCAAGTACTGAGTGCATCAATGGACATTTTCAAATGTTTGATTTAGTTTTGCTGTTATAAAATTATTTTTTTTACTTGGTCTGAGGAAGTATTCTAATATTTTGAGATAGGATTTTTGAGTTTTTTTCAGCTGTAAGCCAAAATCAGCAATATTCAAATAATAAAAGGCTTGAAATAGTTCAGTTGATGTGTAATGAATCCAGAATGTATGACATTTTTGTTTTTTTAATTGCATTACAGAAAATAAAGAACTTTATCACAATATTCTAATTTTCTGAGACAGTCCAGTATACAAGAAATTATTTGACACGCAAACACTCAATAATGAAAAAATAATAGATTTAAAAGAATAAAAAGAATAGAGTAAAACAGATATTGTAGTGTATAATACAAGGTAATTATATAGAATAGTTTAAAAAGAAAGAATATGTAAATAACAAGACTGGAGTAGAATAGGTTGGAGGAACGCCGTTGGCATAATAATACTATACACAATAACCTAAATCAATTCCTGTTGAACATATGAATAGCGGACAGGGAAAAACTCTCTTTAAGACGCTCGCAATGGAGCGAAGACGGTGACCTGATGGCAGGTAATCAAAGTACCTGCGAGCAGGGTGACTGGGATCGTCTATAATTTTTGGTGTCCGTTTTCTAGTTCGACCTATTATTTCCTCTGCCGTCCTCACTACTGATTCCATCTTTGACAATTCTTTCTGATTGACGCGACCAAACCAAACTGTGATTGACCTAGTTAAAATGGATTCAGTGATAGCACGATGAAAAATGACTAGAATGGATTGGCGGACTCCGAATGATTTGAGTTGACGAAGGAAATAGAGCTTTTGTCTGGCTGACTTTAGAATATCAGTAGCATTGACAGTCCATGTGAGGTCAGCTGACAAGTAAGTACCCAGAAACTTGAATGAATGGACCAGTTCCACCTCACTACCATTAATTGACAGTGGCACATGCGGGGGAGGCTTAGTACGGAAATCTATTATCATCTCCTTAGTCATCGGTAGCCTAGGTGGTAGGGCGCCCGCTCCGAGACTGGGAGGTCGCTGGTACCAACATTGATACTCATTGCCTCCCTGCTTGGTGCTCGGCATTAAGGGTTGGAATTGGGGGGTTTGGTCACCGAATGACTCCCAACACAGCAGTTGGGTCTAAAATGGCGGCGCCCTGTTTTGCTGCGGCTGCATCGGCTCGCTACAGTTTAACTGTACGGGTCAGGTGTATCGACATTTTGTTCTGTGTGCATGGTTACAAAGAATGACAATAAAAGTAAATTCTTTTTCTTCTTCTAGTCTTACCTACATTCAATAACCGATTACTCTCATGACACCAGGTGGAAAGTGAATCAATTTCTGCTCAGTATTCAGTTTCGTCTCCATTTGAAATAAAGCCATTAACCGTGGTGTCGTCTGCATATTTAGCGAATAGTGAATGGTCGGAATTGGGTTTACAATCATGTCTGAATAGGGAAAACAATGTTGGAGACAATGGACAGCCCTGAGGCGTACCAGTGTTGAGGAGAACGGACTGTTCTCTATTGAGAAGGAAATGTAAAATCCAATTTGATAGTAAAACAAAAAAATTGAGGTCATGAGTAAGTTTAAAATGCAGTTTAGAAGGAATGATAGTGTTAAAAGCCGAACTAGAATCTATGAATAAAACCCTAACGTATGAATTCCTATGCTCAAGATGACTTAGAATCTTATGAATACAAATTGAAATGGCATCATCTACACTTCTATTAGCATGATACGTGAATTGGTATGGATCTAGATTCGATGGTAGAAAGGACTTTCAATACGATCTTCTCGAAAGTTTTCATGATCACGGACGTGAGTGCTATGGGTCTATAATTGTTAAGACATGAGACATTGTTCTTCTTCGGGACCTGTACAATTGTAGCGGGCTTCCAACACGAGGGTACAGTAGCAGAACTCAAAGACCAATTGAAAATACCAGTGAAGACAGGAGCAAGTTGAAAAGCGCACTCTTTGAGAAGACGGGGTGAGAGTTTATCGGGGCCTGGTGATTTCCTCTCTTGCAACCTCCTGAAATCTTACCTCCTCTTCACTGATGATCAAAGGATTGTCGTCCGTGGTCACCGGGGCTCGCACTGCAGTGCTACTATTGTTCTTGTCAAATCGGGCATAAGTCATTGAGTTGATCGGGTGGAGTAGCATCCACATTACCAATAGTCTTCTTTGGTCCTTGGTACTGAGTTATGAGCTTCAAGTTTGAGCATAGAGCTCTGGAGTCCTGAGTGTCGAATTGTACCTCTACCCTATCGCGGAATGAACGTTTGGCGGCCTTAACACCCTTTGTCAACGCTGATTTTGCTTGGCAGTAAGCATCTAGGTCCGAGTCCATGAGTCTATAGGCGGCGTCCTTGGCAACGATCAATTTCCGGATGGAGTACTGAGTTTTTGACGTAGTAGGTAGACAAAGCTCCTGGCAGAAACGTAAGTAATCCGACACCGTGTCTGTGTACTCGTTGAAATAACATTGCATGGAAAAAAAACAATGATATCATTGTCTTTCGGTGTGAGTCACAACGGACGAAAAACCTGAACCAGACAAGTTTTTGTGAGTTTGTTTTTGTTTTTGATCTCTTTGATGTATTTTATATATATATATATATGTATGTATATATTATCACTCATCAACCATAGAACGAGTCCTGTAGATTTTCTTCTCTGTGCCTTAAAGCATAGGTGCGTGCTACACCTGTTTTGCAGTTTTTTTTATCAAGTCTCTTCGCTGACAATATAGGCTCTCTTCATTTGTATAGCAGAAAGCTAAATGCCATTCTTATTCATCTCTTAATAAAATGACATTCGCAGAGGATTTATAGGCGGGGACTAATTGCCTGTTGAAGTGCATTTCTAAAGTTGTGCCTCTAATTTGGCATCTCACTGTTGAGGAGCAAGAAGGATCATAGCCATTCCCCCAAGTCTACACTCACCCAGAAAAGAAATGTCTGTTACACTTCTCGCTTGAGTCTTTTTGTGTGTGTGGTATTTCTGCTTTGGTTAGCTTTGTCTTTTCCTCCCCTCAGTCATGTTCAAAGCGCACCTCAATCAGACGTTTTTTTTTAACGTTGCATCTGCCCCAACACTTTTCCTTTTCTACCCACAGCCTCATTTCCCTCAGAAACAGGTCTTTGTTGTTTGACTTCTGCACACATAGACATGATGTTACTGTCTCTTTGTGCTTTTTTTAACACTGTCAGCTACTGAACAAGCCCCAAGGAACACCAGCACATCATCATCTTAACTGTAAGCGATAGAGCATTAGGAAAGCAGGTTCAAAATACCTTTTTTTAAGAAATAGAAAATAAAAAGCTGCAAAGCACAAAATATTCCCTTGATGAGTCTTTCAAATCCCCCCAGCGTGGTGGCAGCAGGCAAGTATGGTTTGAAATCTTGAGGTCAGGATTAGAGAAGGTGTAATACAGGAAAGTAAAAGTGGTTGTGAGGAAATATATATATATATATATATATATATATATATATATATATATATATACATATATATACATACATACATACATATACATATATATACATATATACTGGACTGTCTCAGAAAATTAGAATATTGTGATAAAGTTCTTTATTTTCTGTAATGCAATTAAAAAAACAAAAATGTCATACATTCTGGATTCATTACACATCAACTGAACTATTTCAAGCCTTTTATTATTTTAATATTGCTGAATTTGGCTTACAGCTTAAGAAAACTCAAAAATCCTATCTCAAAATATTAGAATATCATGAAAAAGTATACAAGTAGGCTATTCAACTAATCACCTGAATCATCTAATTAACTCGAAACACCTTGCGAGGTTTCCTGAGCCTTAAAAACACTCAGCTTGGTTCAGTAAACTAAATCACAAGTATGGGGAAGACTGCTGATCTGACTGCTGTCCAGAGGACCATCATTGATACCCTCCATCAGGAGGGTAAGACACAAAAAGAAATTTCTCAAAGAGCAGGCTGTTCACAGAGTGCAGTTTCAAAGCATATCCACAAAAAGTCTGTTGGAAGGGAAAAATGTGGCCGGAAACGCTGCACAACCAAGAGAGATGACCGCAGCCTTAACAAAATTGTGAAGAAGAGCCGCTTCCAGAATTTGGGGGAGCTTCAAAGACAGTGGGCTGAAGCTGGAGTCCAGGTATCAAAAGCCACAGTTCACAGACGTGTCCGGGAAATGGGCTACAATAGCCGTATTCCCATGGTCAAGCCACTTCTGAACTCAAGACAACGGAAGAAGCGTCTGACTTGGGCTATGGAGAAGAAGCACCCGACAGTTGCAGAGTGGTCCAAAGTCCTCTTTTCAGACGAAAGCAAGTTTTGCATTTCATTTGGAAGTCAAGGCGCCAGATTCTGGAGAAAGGCTGGAGAGGAGCAAGTTGCTTGAAATCCAGTGTGAAGTTCCCACAGCCAGCAATGGTTTGGGGAGCCATGTCAGCTGCTGGTGTTGGTCCACTGTGTTTCATCAAGTCCAGAGTAAATGCAACTGTGTACCCAGAGATTTTAGAGCACTACATGCTTCCATCTGCTGAAAAGCTCTATGGAGATGAGGATTTCATTTTCCAGCATGATCTGGCACCTGCCCACAGTGCCAAAACCACCAGTAACTGGTGCACTGACCATGGCATCACTGTCCTTGATTGGCCTGCTAATTCCCCTGACCTGAACCACATCGAGAATTTGTGGGGTATAGTTAAGAAGAAGATGAAAGACACCAGACCTGCAAATGCAAATGAGCTGAAGGCCGCTATCGAAGCATACTGGGCATCAATAACACCTCAGCAATGCCACAGGCTGATTGCCTCCATGCCACGCCGGATTGATGCAGTAATCCGTGCAAAAGGATTCCCAACCAAGTACTGAGTGCATCAATGGACATTTTCAAATGTTTGATTTAGTTTTGCTGTTATAAAATTATTTTTTTACTTGGTCTGAGGAAGTATTCTAATATTTTGAGGTAGGATTTTTGAGTTTTTTTCAGCTGTAAGCCAAAATCAGCAATATTCAAATAATAAAAGGCTTGAAATAGTTCAGTTGATGTGTAATGAATCCAGAATGTATGACATTTTTGTTTTTTTAATTGCATTACAGAAAATAAAGAACTTTATCACAATATTCTAATTTTCTTAGACAGTCCAGTATATGTAACCGCGGTGTACGTGTCCCACCAAAGATCCACATTCATGCTGGACTGGATGATGAGGTTTTTATTATTACAGTTTCTGCAAATGGATGAGTTACAACATTAGCTTTTCTGCTGGCTTTGATCTCTTTGATATCATTGCAGTTCTCTCTGGTAAGACTGCCAACAAAGCATATCAAAGAGCTTTCTTTTCACTTTACATAAAATACATCTTAGAATATCACAATACATTTTTACATCTTTACATATTAACAAGATACTTTTAACAAGAGTTCGTATAGTGGATTTTTAACGTTTACAATGAATAGATTTTTCTTTAGTCTGAATTTTAACCAACATCATCCTTTTTTAATGTATATGAGAAAATTGAAATAAAAACAATAATGAGTATAAAAACGGGTAAAATTTACCTGCAAATGGATGAGTCACAACATTAGCTTTTCTGCTGGCTTTGATCTCCTTGATCCCTACAAGGGGAATTAACATTTTAGTAAAACAAAAACTAAACGAAAATAAACCTAAACAGCTTGACAATATCAATCACATTACTGTGCATGTTGAGAGATTTGTCAGCTGGGGTTATAATGTTTAAAATGAACGTCTTTTGTGGAGCACCAAAAGATGTGTCTTACCATTGCAGTTCTCTCTGGTAAGACTGCCAACAAACCCCGCCTCCCAGTCACATGTCAGGAGCCAAAACCAAACCCCACCCCATACCAGCAGATGGCACTGTTGGACTCATCATTGCAGGATATTTACCAAAAACTATACACATATTTCAGCAGGAATTTCAATATAACAAAAGTTATTATTACACCCGTTACATATATATATATATATATATATATATATATATATATATATATATATATATATATATATATATATATATATATATATATATGTGTGTGTATATATACATATAGCAAATGTTTACAAGACAAAAATCTATCTATCTATCGTTTGACTCAGGAAGACTTCAAGAAAGTAGCCGTAAACTAAAATATTAGTCTTCAGTCAAGATTTTGTTGTTGTTGTTTAAATGTATATATATATATATATATATATATATATATATATATATATATATATATATATATATATATATATATATATATATATATATATATATATATATATATATATATATATATATATATATATATAAGACACGCTGAGGTGGGGTGCCCCAATGATTACATCCAGCGCAAATGCAGGCCTCCTGGCTGGGTTTTGTGAGCATTGTTATTATTGAAGGCATGGAAGAAAAATAGAAATCTGAAAGGTAAATTAAAGGTAAGCTCCATGAGCATCGCAGCAAGAGGTGAAATGAATCAGATTATTTCAACATTTTATTTTCTTTCTACTTCCGGCGCCGTCGCGAATGGCAGCCATTCCAGCAGCTCCCGTGTTATTTTCGCTACTTTTGTGATTTATTGCTTTTTTTTTTTTGCTTACATCTTCAGTGGCTGCCTTGCAACACTTGTAGCACTTTGGATTACTTTCTATCCTATGGATATGGGTTTTAACGCGCAAAAATGCACTTATTCGAGGAATCAACTCCTCGACCTGAAGAATTCTCGAGCCGGCGCGGCCCCCCTTTTACCTAACGAGGTGAGGCGATATAAGCCCTCGGTACCGTCCATAATCATGGGGAATGTCAACTCCCTACCAAATAAGATCGACGAACTGGCTGTGCTTGTGAAAGACATCAAAGCATACAGGGAGTGCAGCTTGCTTTGCTTTACGGAAACGTGGCTCACGTCTAGCAACCCGGACGCTAACGTCGCGCTAACCGGCTTCTGCGCTGTTCGGGCTGACAGAGGCACAAAAGTCAGTGGGTAGCGCAAAGGAGGGGGACTGGCTATCTACGTAAACACGAGGTGGTGTAACCCCGGGCATGCAAAAACAAAGCTTTCTATCTGCTGCCGTGATGTCGAACTTTTGGCCGTAAGTCTGCGTCCCTATTACATGCCCAGAGAGTTCAGACACGCCATTGCTGTTATTGTTTACATCCCACCGATGCGGATGTAGCGTGTGACGTCATCCACTCTGCGGTGGCAAAGCTACAAACACAACACCCGGAGGCTGCAATGTTAATCTCTGGGGACTTCAACCACGTGACTCTTGATAAGACACTGCCCTCTTTCGTCCAGTATGTGGACTGCAAGACCAGGGGAAATAGGACTATTGACCTTCTGTATGCGAACATCAAAAATGCATACAGTGCAAAACCACTGCCTGCCCTTTGAAAAGGAGACCACAACCTCATTCTGCTTGAACCACAGTACAAACCAAAAGTGAGGTGGCTACCAACAACCACACGCTCTTTTAGAAAATGGTCCACCGAGGCAGAGCAGGCTCTGAGAGACTGCTTTGGATGTACGGACTGGGATATCCTGCTAGGGTCCAGCAGTGGGGACATTGAGGAGATGGCAAACTGCACTACTGACTACATTAACTTCTGCATGGACAGTTTTGTTCCTATAAAGACTGTACGCTGCTATGCCGACAACAAGCCCTGGATCACGAGCGACATCAAGTGCCTTCTGAACCAAAAGAAAAGGGCCTTTAAAAATGGTGATCAGCAGGAGCTAAAACGAGTACAGAAGGAGCTCAGAGTCCAGCTCCGGAAAGGGAAGGAGCAGTACAGGAGGAAGTTGGAGAAAAAGCTGCAGAACAACAACATGAAGAAGGTGTGGGAAGGGATGAAAACAATTACTGGCTGCAGCACCAAGCAGGGTGTGGCTGTGGATGTAGATGTGGGGCGAGTCAACCAGTTGAACAACTTTTTCAACAGGTTTGACCACTCCGCCTCATCCTCACCCCTGAGTACTGCAGCTGTCCTCCCCCTCCCCCTCTGGACACTAGCAGGGAAGACATCCCCCCACTAAAAATAACTGCAGCCCAGGTGTGTGGAGAGCTGAGGAGGCTGCGAAACAGCAAGGCAGCTGGTCCAGAAGGAGTATCCCCCCGACTGCTGAAAGCCTGTGCGTCTGAGCTGGGAGACCCTCTACAGCGCATCTTCAACCTGAGCCTTGAACAGGGGAGGGTCCCTCAGCTGTGGAAAACATCCTGCATCATCCCAGTCCAAAAGAAATCAAGACCTGAGGAACTCAACGACTTCAGGCCGGTCGCCCTGACATCACATGTGATGAAAACCACGGAGCGGTTGCTGCTGCACCACCTGAGGCTACAGGTCCTTCACGCCATCGACCCTCTACAATTTGCTTACCAGGAGAAGGGGGAGTGGAGGATGCTATAGTATACATGTTGCACCGATCCCTCTCTCACCTGGATAGGGCTATGGAGGGTGTGAGGATTACATTTTTGGACTTCTCCAGTGCCTTCAATACCATACAGCCTCTGCTACTGAGTAGGAAACTGACAGAGATGGGAGTTAGCTCACACCTTGTAGAATGGATTACTGACTACCTGACAGGCAGACCCCAGTATGTGAAACAGGGGGGCTGTACATCGGACACTGTGGTTAGTAGCACAGGATCTCCGCAGGGGACTGTGCTCTCTCCGTTCCTATTCACTCTGTATACATCGGACTTTAAGTACAACTCTGAGTCCTGCCATGTGCAAAAGTTTGCCGACGACATTGCAATCGTGGGATGTATCAGAAATGGGCAGGAGGAGGAGTACAGGAAATTGATTCAGGACTTTGTCCGATGGAGCGACGCAAACCACCTGCACCTGAACACCACCAAGACCAGGGAGATGGTGGTGGACTTCAGGAGAACCAGAACTCACCCGGTTCCTGTAACCATCAAAGGAGAATGTGTGGAATTTGTTCAGACCTACAAATACCTGGGTGTGCAGCTGGACAACAAACTGGACTGGACTGCCAACACAGAAGCTCTATGTAGGAAAGGGCAAAGCCGACTTTACTTCCTCAGAAGGCTGGCCTCCTTCAAAATCTGCAAAAAGCTCCTGAAAATATTCTATGAGACAGTTGTGGCAAGCGCCCTCTTCTATGCGACAGCGTGTTGGGGAGGCAGCGTCAAGAAGAAGGATGCCTCTCGTCTCAATAAACTGGCTGCGAAAGCGAGCCCTGTTGTGGGCAAAGAGCTGGATAGCCCAACAACAGTAGCTGAGAGACGGGCACTGGAAAAGCTGCGGTCAATCATGGACAATCCATCGCATCCACTACACAGCATTATATCCAGACAGAAGAGCAGTTTCAGCGACAGACTGCTGTCACTGCCTTGTACTACGGACAGACTGAAGAGATCTTTTCTTCCTCATGCCATGAGGCTCTTTAACTCTACCCAGCAGAGTAAAAGCCCACATTAAACCACATCACCTACATTGCATATTACCGAATTTTATTGCAATATTTATTCTGTGTAGCACTATTTAGATATTCTATATAACACGCTACAGTGGGCATTTGCACGTCACACTGGGTATTTGTATATTGTATTCTTTTTGCTTTATTATTGTATTGTTCTCAGCTCAGGGATGCTGCTGGAAATGTGAATTTCCCTCCGGGGATGAATAAAGTATCTATCTATCTATATATCTATTTTTCTAACGAGATGTAATCTTGTGTAACTTTTTTGGGTGCCCTCGTAACATTGCAGCAACATACCATGACCTTTCTGCACTGAGACACAGTAACATTTTCTGGTCGCTATGGAAACACATCCTGTCAAGCTGTGTGCCTATGTTCGTGTTGTCTCTAAGTTGTTTTCAAAGATGATTGGATAATAACAAAGTTGTTTATTTCCCAAAACGTGTTGTGTGGTCGCTGTGTATTGCTCATTAATATAGGGATTCCATATATCTTCAAGTTGCAATGATCAATCTTTTATTTACTTTAAACATGTTTTTCCATCGCCAATAGTCTGTTCACTCATGTCCGTGTTCGTACGGATGCTTGAAATACTTGAAAATGTGTCATCAAGGAAATTGTAATGGGAAGAGCTTCCTGCATCTGAAAATGTAAGCTACATCTTACTGTCATTTTACCCAACATCCATTTAACATGGTAGAGATATGTCTAAAAAAAGTTTACTTACATATAGTTTACATTAACAAATACATTTATGATCTACTAATGATCTAAATATTCAATGTCTTGATAAACACACACTCGGTAATGTTAATATTAGCACATGTAAATCGCAGATATATCTGTGGATCTGCAAATTCACTTTGGATTTGCTCTTTTAAAAGTAGAATATGATATTGAAAAATCTGCCTTGTAAAAAAGTGCTTGAATTTGGCCATGAAACCTGGGTGCGCACCGGGTCATGTATTAAAGTTGTGTCTGGCATAATATTTGCAACTTGACGTAGTGGTCTACAGTTGACTATTCTCTGATAATGAGCCATACATAATGGGACCGTGTTTTTTGCCGCCCAATACCAAATGACCATCGTGCCAGTACCAGGCAACAGCCTATTTGTTGGAGGATCCTTTATATAAACAATCCATTTAAAATGGCCCACAAACTTCATACCAGTTGTGATACTCCCTGCAGGCAAATGTAGCCAGTTTTTGTACAATGTCATTAATTAATAATTTGCAAATAAATATTTGTTACTTACAAACTGTAATGAACGGGAGATCGACAGACGGGTCGGTGCAGCGTCTGCCATCATTCGGACCCTGTACCGGTCCGTCGTGGTGAAGAGGGAGCTGAGCCGAAAGGCAAAGCTCTCGATTTACCGGTCGATCTACGTTCCTACCCTCACCTATGGTCATGAACTTTGGGTTATGACCGAAAGAACACGGTCTCGGATACAAGTGGCCGAAATGAGTTTCCTCCGTAGGGTGTCTGGGTTTTCCCTTGGAGATAAGGTGAGAAGCTCAGTGATTCGGAAGGGACTCTGTGTAGAGCCACTGCTCCTCCGCATTGAGATGAGCCAGTTGAGGTGGCTCGGGCATCTGATAAGGATGCCTCCTGGGCGCTTCCCCTCGGGCATGTCCCACCAGCAGGAGGCGACCCAGGACACGCTGGTGAGACTATGTCTCTCGGCTGGCTTGGTAACGCCTCGGGATTCCGTCGGTTGAGCTGGAGGAGGTGGCTGGGTATAGGGACGTCTGGGCTTCCCTTTTAAGGCTGCTGCCCCTGCGACCCGACCCCGGATAAGCGGAAGATAATGGATGGATGGATGGACGAACTGCATTGTAAGCCGTAGATTCTCTTCTGTCAGCAAGTCTGTGTGTGATATAGATTCACTGTTAAGGTTTTCAATTTTAAGTGACAATGAAACTATGTGCTACGTAATATTTGTGAAAATGTGTTTGATTTTATTGAAAATGGGGTGTTTTTTTCCATATGTTGGCATGACTTTGAATTTGATTAGTAAAATGGATGTTCACATTACTTAAACCTTTTTGGCTCTACTGGACCACAGCTGCTACAAGATTATTAATATGTGTATGGTGTTTCCTAGCCTTGCTTTTTTGTGTATGTCAACACGTTTTTAAAATTAACAAAAGAATAACCAACATTAAAAAAAAATATATACTGTGAATAAAATAAAACAAAGGTGGGTAGGTATGTTAGGTTTCAGGTGGTCCAATGTGGGTGGAAGCAGGTACTGAGGCAGAGGTGCTCAAATTGAGGAAGGTATTTATTAACAAACCAAAGAACAAAGTAACAAACAAATAAGGGCTCACAGGACTAGTAACAAACCAACCAAAACTAGAAACAACAAACAGAAAGGTGGTAAAAGGCGTACCAGGCCCTGACTAAGTCTTTAAAAAAAACATGTCGAGGCGGAAGCCTCGGTTAACATTTTTATAATAATTTGTTTTCGTTAGTTGCCTTCAGTTTCTATTATTGCAAGGTTTTTTTCTTCTTTAACATGTAAAACCCATGTTAAACCCTAAACATTTATTAAGATGATGTTTAGATATTGAGTAAATTGCAAATGTACTTGTTTTGAGGCAAATCTCTCCCCATATGTGTTGGGTAAAAAAAAATGATTATATGTAGCTTACAGATTCTGATGCAGTTCTTCCCAATACAATTTACTACTAAAAAACACCACCTTATATTTGCACGGCCCATTATAAATAATATCATTATATGGTATATTAATAATTTCTGAGGTAATGGGTTCAAATACAGCTACCAGCCTTCTGTTAGGAGTTCTTATTCCCTTCCCATGCTTGCGTGGGGCTCCCCCGGGCACTCTGGTTTTCTGCCACAACCCCAAAACATGCATGTCAGGTTAATTAGCTGGTCCAAACTGTCCCTAGGTGTGAATGAGCAAGTGAGATGTCTGTCTCTTTGTGCCCTGCGATTGGATGGCAACCAGTTCAAGGTATACCCTCCCCACTGCCCAAAGACAGCTGGGATTGGGCTCCAGCACCCCTACAACCCCACTGAGGACAAGCAGTGCGGATAATGGATGGATGGATGTAAAACCCTGCCTCAGATTCTTTCCTTTTTCACTCTATAGCTTTGAAAAAAAAAAAAAAACTGAAGTTGGCTACCCAGGAACAATGATATTCTCATTAGAAAGTTTATAAAACACTCCCATTACCAGGTGAGAGAAATATATTGGGGACAGGTATATCTCCTAAACAACAGGCAGGTGAAAGATTGATGATCGCCAAAATTAATAAGAAAAAAAGAGAAAATATAAATACAAATATAATTGATGCATTATTTCATTTTCCAAACCGCTTATCCTCACTACAATTGCAGGGACAAAATAAAACAATGTGTTTTTGTTGTTTTATTTTTTCTCTTGGAAGATATTGCGACGTTCCTGAACCCTTGTTCCTCTATGTTCCATCTCAATCACTCTGTTTCTCTTCCTTACTTCTTTTTTGACCTTACCTAGTTTGGTCACTCAACATCTGGTTTAATTTCCTCCTGATGTGGTCACTTGTTTTTATTTCCCTCTGATCACAACTCTCCCTGGAATACAGATCAGATCCACTTTAATTTGCATGAAACTTTGCAACCATGATTTACTGTATACGTTATGGTAAACTGCATTTACTTTCTGGTTTTGCCATCCAGAAATGAAACATTTTTTAAAAAGTGCCAGGGAGCCACTAGGGAGGCTCCTGACAAGTTTAGCGGATGTACAGGTCCAACTTTGTTGGCAATAGAAAGTAACGTCCTCTGTTTGGATAAAGAGTGCAGAACACAATGTAAACCACTTTCAGTGAGGTATTACGAAAAGAGAACTGTTTTCCTGCCATTTTGAGACTGATGAAATAATGTATCACTGTTTCATATTAGATTGACAATATATTCAATATTTTACATCACACCATGTTAGGTTGTCACCAACTCCACCACAAGAATGTCCAATAGCATGAGCTCAGATGTTATGAGATTCTGTGCATAGAATACATTTCTTGTCAGCAGATCTCAAATACTGCCACCAAATACAAAGCTCCAGTGAAATTTGAAAGTGCCATTTCTCGTAAGTACAACTTTAGAACTTTAGCACATGTAAGATCCGTCATTAAATTGTAACAAAATAATTTTCACTACCTTTTTTCTCCCAATCATCAATTTTTCATCAGTTTGAGCTTTTATGCCTCAATAAGAATTGGTAGTACTTTGTGAAATTGGGCAAAGTGTATTGCATTTCACATCATCCTTTGAATTTTTAGTCTTAGTCATGTGCTTATGAAAGAGAGAGCAGAAGACATAATAAATCACTTTTTTTTTCAACACGAAGGTGGTGAGAGGACACCATGTAATTGCACACAATAAAGGCCAGGCATCAGGTTCACATAAACTGATGGATTAAGTAGCAGGAACATGAAAGCATGCACATAATACAGCAGTACAACGGGGCCAATATTTGCATTTATCCACAGATGCGTGGGTTGCTCATAAAAGGAGGTTTTGACACAGGAAGACACAGCCTCTTTTCTACAATATCAGTTGTAAACCCTGTTGTGCATTTTATATTTTGTGACCGAATTATTCAAACTGAACCATTTTTTACATGTTTCTGCTGTCGCTGTCTTGCGCCAAGTGACATAGTTTTGGGAAGGGAAATAAAGAGGGTGTGGAATTTGGTAAGCAGATTGATCCAAATATCAAGAGTATTAGTATCACAAACAATGTTGTTAGTGGGTCGTAACATTATATTTATATTATAACTCAAATTGTATCCAATTTGTTTTACTCTTTAATTGTAAAACTGAATTCATGTTTAAAATATTGTGTAATGCAAATTATTTTAGTTGACTTGTAGACGGTTGTTATATCACATTCTATGATTTTTTTGCACTTTCAGATTTTTATTGATGTTTTAAAATGTATTTATTCAAAATGTTATGCAATAAAATAAATTATATTTGCTATTTTGACATTGTTATATTTGTATTTTATTACATTACTGATTTTGTGTTTGACTCGCTTGAATTTTGTTCTGTTATAGCAAGATAAATATTTATGTTTACCGAGTAGCCCCCTGGCGCTTTTTCAAAAAATGTTTGATAAGAAAATAGAAATCATTTTTCTTCCAATTAAAAATAATGCATTTCATTTCTGGATTTTTCATTTCAGTTTATTTCTCTTACAGTGCTCATGCAACTTCGATGCACATTTCAGACCCCTCCATTCTTTCTAAGTGAGATAAATAGCAAAATAGCAGGGTGTAAAAATACTTATTTTCTTCACCGTACGAAAATTTTATGTGAAGGGGATGAAAGCATGACCAACTTGGGTGCCGAGGCGCTTAACCTGTTTGGGCATTAGGGTTGGACATTGTCACATTTTTTTGTGTTATTTGCTACTTTTTCCTTTTTTTTCTTTTCTTTGTTTTTTCTTGTGTATGTGTTTGTCTTGCTGTAAAACACCCCTCGTGACAGATATGACCAGGGTCCAGGGTATATAGATAGAAGAAAATGTTAGACTCCTCCATGATCTGAAGTCATGAGATCGAACCTTCCTGTGTGGAGTTTGCATGTTCTCCCCGTGCTTGTGTGGGTTTACTCTGGGCACTTACGGGCATTCTAAAACCATGCATTTTAGGTTAATTGGCCGGGCCAAATTCACAGTATATATTTTTCTAATTGTGGTTATTATTTTGTTAATTTCAATTAATTAACTACCCATAATAAGATACTCAAAAAAAAAAACACAGGCAAGAAACACCATGTACGTATGAATAATCTTTTTGTCGTATGTGAATGAACCAGCTCGATGAGCCGGCTTCCCACCAATCAAGAGCTTGTTCCCTTCAACATACTTTTTTTTCTCCTGTGATTCAAGGTCAATGTGCATGTTTTTCTTTTTTTGATAAAACAAAAATGCATGAAAGCTGATAGACCATTTGGAATTGTTAATATCTATGCATTTACATCTCCGGAGTTAGATATTTTTTTAGGCCACCAGAAAAAGATTTTCAGTAACTGTTCATATCAACAATTTCAGTTAAAACTATTTATATTACATTGAAAAATGATTTGAAGACTATTGGATTATCAGAAAAAGTGCAAAGACTACTTAACTGCGGAGGTGTACCACAGGAGGGAAAGAAACATTATTTTTTTAGGTCTTCCCTTGGCATAATCTACTTCTACGTGTTTCTCATAGCTTCCATGCATGATCTGGATTCTAAACAAAGGTTTAACATAAACAATTCTTAAAAAAAAAAGAAAAAAGTCTACAGTTCAGTTAGCTTGTGTGTGCTATCGAGCAGGGAGAGTCCATTTAATATCATTATTCATATCCCTAGGCTAAAAAAGCACATTCCCAACTATTGTAGTTGTTTTTCTGCTTTAATATTTAAGCAGCATTTGAGCAATATTTAAGAATGTTGACAAATTGAAGTGTCCAGCTCTGGCACAACTTTAACCTTTTCTAGAAAGATGTTTGCAATCATCTAATGATAATTATTAATCAATGCGGCCTTCAACATTAACAATATTGCCAGAACCTACACTGATTACACAGCATTATGAAAATGTAACCAAATATTACAATGGTTATTGAGTTTTTATTTTGGAATTCCGTATTTTTCTGCAATGCATACCCCACCTTGTTATATCTAAACAACTAAATCCTACATCCATAGCCCCTTATTCCAAAATGAAACTGGTTTACCTAAATGTCCCTTAGCATACTTCCAGCCACTCTGTGTGGCAGGTGCATATAAATTATTTCACTGCATAACTCTCCAATACAGCATCTCCTTGTGGAAAGTATGTTGAATTATTTAAAAATGCAAAGTGAAACCAACTGCATCAAAATCATTTTGTATGTATTTTCTATGGGTTGAGTATGACCATTGTCGCCATTCTTCAATGTGTTAGAATTATTTCTAAAAAAAAAAAAATGATGAGGACAAATAAAGATTACTGTAAATTCTGGACTATGGAGTGCACTAAATTATAAGCTGCATACAGTACATTTTTAAAGGAAATAACATTTTGTACATGCATAAGCCGCATATTCCCACATTGAAACATGAGCTATACAAAAAAAAAGAAGGTACACAGAAGGTTTTAATATTACTTGAATTTTGATAAACAAATACGTGTCTCTGCAATGTCACTCTTTTTATTGGAAAGCTTAAACTCTCTGACTTCAGTATATAACCAATTTAAAATATACTCATCACAGAAACATCACGATCAGTCTGAAACAAGAAACCTAAAAGCTTCAAAACTGCCGTAACTCACCATTACGTCCCCTGGCCGTCTTCAACTTCTTTAAATGTCCGCGAAAATGGCATTGTTATAGAATCCAACCAAGTAAATTTTTAACTCCAAAACACACAATAATGCCGACAGATAAGAAGGAATCAGCCTAAAACATTTGTGCTTCGTTAGAAATTGCTTGTTGTAATCCGTTCGTTTTGCCACGTTATTTCCGTTTAAAAAAAAAAACAGCCCTCCCCTTTTTGATTGTCACCTATTAAATGCATGTATTTTTCATGCACGATTTCACATGTCTCACTCTTACCCATACTGCTCGGGCGCACCTGTCGGTCGTTAAAAAAAGGAATAAATTAGCCGTATCATTGGGTAAATCTTGGGGTTAGAAACTTGTGACAATAGTTGTGGCTTGAAGTCCGGATTTATTCCAATTCCACCACTCCTGTCTTGTTGAGATAAGATAAGAACGTCCTTTAATTATTTTATCCAGCAAGTTCCGATTTTTATTTTCTTAGATCCTCCCAAAACATTTACATCAGGGGTCTCAATCTCAATTTACTTGGGGGCCGCCATAGGTCGGGTCTGGGTGAGATGGGGCCAAATCGCGTTGTCCACAAGAAAACCTCTGACAACCTCCACCATTATCAAATATCCCCTGAACAAATTGTAAAAACAAGAATCAATATAAATAAAAACAATCAGAAATAAATGCATCCATAATTTGTAGTGGCTGCACTTTCATTAAAGAGACAGCGTGTATTATTTGACCATCGGTTGTCGCTGTATTATGTCGTGCAACCGAAAACGAGTACTTAAAAAACACAACAATGTATGCAGACTCGGAGACTAAAAGTGACCAAGCTCCATCATTTTATTCATCTTTTTTTGGGCAGCCTTTTGCCAAGTTTTGTTTTGTTTTTGGGGTACACATAGCAGCAAAATGCCAGACAATTATGTCAGCTTCCTCTAGGTGAGGCTAATGTCATATAAAATAAAAGCAAATATTAGGAACCACGAGTATTTTAAAACATAATGGAAACATTATGATTGTTCACATCATAGTTTCTCAATTTATATGTATATCCACTCATCTATTATCTGCACCATTTATCCTCAGTAGGGTCACAGGAGTGCTGGATCCCATCCCAGCTATTTTCGGGCAGTGGGCAGGAAACATCCTGAACCAGCCAAGTTACCAGCCAGTCGCAGGGCACACAGATACAGAAAACTCACCTGCTCAGTCACACCTAAGGACAATTTGGACCAACTAATTTACCTAACATGCATGTTCTTGGAATATGGGAGAAAACCGGAGTGCCCAAAGGAAACCCACCCAAGCATAGGGAGAACATGCAAACTCCGCACACGAAGGGTGGTCGCTGGATTTGAACAGATAACCTCAGCCTATATAATGATACCACTGATTAACATCAATATCTGATTTTTGTTGTTGTTGTTGCTTTTCTTTATTTTAAAAAAGCAATCAAAGAAATCATTGTGGGAATGCTGAAAGCCTTGTTTCTATGTTTTTTTGTTTTTGGAATGATTTAATCATTACCACTTGTAATGTATTTATTTGTTTTATTACTCCTAATTTCTATCCATCTATCTATCTACCTTGGTCATATCCCTCAAGAGGGGTGTCCGACAGCAAGACAAACACGTACAAATACAAAGAAAACAAAAAAGGGGAAAAATAGCAAAAAAACACACTTAAACATTTTTGGACCATGGCCAACCCAAATCCCAAACAACCAAACTAGTTAGGCACCTCGGCACCTAAGTTGGTCATGCTTTCGTCCCTCCAGATGTAACGGGACACACTCTTGATTTAATTCATGATTATCTTTTCATACCTCATCTGATTTATTTCTACTTCCATTTGCAAAAAATCATGCCAAATCAGCCATTATTTCTTTTGGTCAACAAAATCAGAGTTCGTGTCCTATTGAACTATGAACATGTGATTTTTCACATTAATTTTCATCTGGTCTGCTTTTTAACTTCTTTTAGGTCCTTCAGCCATTACTTCACACACTACTACAAATGATTAACATGTCTTTTAATTCCCTGTTTGGCTCTTTGGTCGTTGTACCAAAAAGTTGCTCGTAAAAGTTACACCTGTTTATTTTAAACATATTCACATACATGAAAATTAATCCTAGACATATATACCTGCTTAAAAGTATACATTATAAAATTCAAGTTGATTGACTGAACACTAAGATGGATATTGAGGTTTTATGGTGTTTTTAAAGGGTTGAAATATTTTTTTTTTTTTTTTTTTTTGTGCTAAATATAAGGCACGCAGTTTTATTACTTCAAATGTAAAAAATCCAACCTTGATAAACAGCAACCACCAAGACGTCCCAACGTGTTTCTCTGCCTCACTATAAGTAAATAGAAATGTTTAACACAGAAACCTGGAGGGTATTGCACGAAACCAAGAAGAGGGATGTAGCTGTTTTAGGAGTTATTTTGGCTGAATTTAACCTCAAGTCAGTTGCATGAAAATTTAGTTCGGCTTTACCATAGTGATTTATTCTCTGCAGCTAGCCTGCTCCTGACCAGGCCTACACCCAGGCAAAGATTATCTGCATCCAGCACCTCAACCGTCAATTGTGAGTAAAACATATAGCCTGCCCGCTTGAAATAGCAGTTTTATTTCATCCTGGCTCAGCAAAAGCACAACCGATTAAGCTAAAATGCTCTGGACAGACTAGATCAAGCGGCTTTTAATCAGTTACCCGGAATTTCTCTATTCTAATGTTGTGCTACACCCATCTGCTTGTCCCTAACAATCCTGAAAATGGATGTTTGTGTGTCTTATGCATGTTCAAGAACGGCCCGAAATAATACAAGGGAACGTCTCTTCCTTTCTCTCTCTTTATCATTCTTAAACTGCAGTTTTCAATACATTTCTTCTTATAAAGACTCATTGTCTTGGTCTCCCTGAACAACACCATTTGGCACCTCGGATGGGACCTAAATGTTAAAAGAGGTCATTGAAAATATTTCTCGGTTTTGGTTATGTCACATCCAGGGGGGTAATTAAGCCAAACTAAGGGATTAAGATATGTTTTTTTTTTGTCTTGGCTGAATTTAGCCTCAGCTCAGTTGCAGGTTAAATTTAGCTAGGCTCAGTACCATTGATTTATTCTCTACAGCTAGCCTGCTCCAGATCAGCCCAACAACCGGTAAAAATAAACATTGCCTTTTTAGGATTTCCGTGGACACTCTTGATATATTGCATGATTTAAATTATCCTGCAATATAAAGTTTACATTAAGGCAGTCATTTCTAATCAAGTCAACTTTTGCTGTCATGTATGTATTAAATTTATGGCTGGGTAGGGTGTTATAGATGTTTATTTCATTAAGAGGCTCTTTTAATGTTTTGGGGACTCAGATTCTTTTGTTTGATTCTTTGGTTCAATGTTGCTCATTTAGCAAAGTATGGTTTCTGATATTCGTTGTTTGTGTCGTTGAATGCCATGCAAGGTGCCTATAAATCAAATGAATTAATACAATTATTGTTAATTCAACATTTAGGGTTGCTAACCTGAGTCCTGAACAATATTCTTTGTCAGGTCAATTGAGTCTCATTTTGAGGTTCCATGTTGCCACCATTCATAGGACGTGCAGAAAAGAGATCATCCTTCATATGGGCATCTGAATTACCCTTTCTCATGATTGGCAGTACCTGGGTATGTTGGTCAAGTGTCAATGAGCTTACCAAATAAAGGTGTTACGTAATTGGTTCCAAATGTTACTCACGTCAATAAAACAACAAATATTAAATTACCTATAATACAGAACTAAATTACACCTGCCCTTTCAATGACGTGATGATGTGCTCAACATCTATTAATCTGTGACAAACAGAAAATTTAATTAAGACAGAACAGATTCTCCACAGCAGCACGGCGGAACAGTGGTTAGCGCGTGTGCGGCACAGTTCTAAGGTCTTGGAACCTCCTGTGTGGGTTCAAATCCAGCTACTGGACTTGCTGTTCGGAGTTTGTATGTTCTTCCCGTGCTTGCGTGGGTTTCCTCCGGGCACTCCGGTTTCCTCCCACATTCCAAAGACACGCATTTCAGGTGGATTGGCCGGTCCAAATTGTCCCTAGGTGTGAATGAGCGAGCGAGTTGTCTGTCCCTGTGTGCCCTGAGATTGGCTGGCAACCAGTTCAGGGTGTCCCCTGCCCACTGCCCAATGAGTGCTGGGATGGGCTCCAGCACCCCGGAGACCCTACTGAGGATAAGCGGTGTAGCTAATGAGATGAGGTTCTCCACAGCTAGGATGAACCCCTGTTCTTTATGGTCATTTTAGATCATGGCATTCATCTTGGCCATGATCTAATGTGGTGGCTATTGATCCTTTGTACATGACATAATGTTGCATTCCCCGGAAGTATGAGCGCTATGACGGATGGCAAAAGCGTCTGAGCAGGCGGTAGTTGAATTGAAAAATATCAATGACTTCAACAGAAGAATATAACCACAATTTTTTATGATGGTGATTTTTTTGCTGTGCGGAGGAGGGCTGTTTTAACCGGCACCGTTCTAAGCCCCATTCGGAATTTAATTGTATCCCTTTTGATGAATAAATAATATGGCAAAGGACGTTTGCAATCAATCAGAGGGACTGAAAGCCCTTAAAGTACATTTGATCCTTTCTAAGCGTTTTTATGATAAGTAGATACAAGTATAGTGCACATTTCCACTCCCCTGCAGAATCTCACTCACCTTCAAATGAACACGGACGGTTTTTGATTACCGTGATTAAAACAATAACACTCTTAGAGGGGAGATTCTGCAGTTGGAATTAGGCACAGCAACGAGGCACGTCAAATACACTTAATGTAGCTACCAAGAAGCTAGCTAGTACTACTGTAGCTAAAATCTCATCTCATCTCATCAGCCATACCGCTTATCCTCATTAGGGTCGCGGGGGGGCCGGAGCCCATCCCAGCCATCTCCGGGCAGTGGGCAGGGGACACCCTGAACTGGTTGCCAGCCAATCGCAGGGCACACAGGGACAGACAACTCATTCGCTCATTCACACCTAGGGACAATTTGGACCGGCCAATTCACCTGAAATGCATGTTTTTTTTGGAACGTGGGAGGAAACCGTAGTGCCCGGAGGAAACCCACGCAAGCACGGGGAGAACATACAAACTCCGTACAGGAAGTCTGGAGCTGGATTTGAACCCACGACCAGTTTCCCATGACATGAACTGTGCCGCACAAGCGCTAACCACTGCGCCACCGTGCTGTGTAGCTAAAACAAAAATGATAATTCATTTGAGCACCTTTCAGTTGCAGTCAATTTTATATTTTATGACACCCTGGATAAAACATATTAGCATATACAGCTAACGTAAGTGTCTTACCTTTGTCTTACCTATGTCAGCGCAACAACGCATACGCGCCATAATAGTAACCCAACCAGCTATGAAGAACTGGTTAGCATTCAAACTTATACGCTTTTACATCAGCACCAATGTATGGTGATACTCCATTTACAACTTGGTTCTCAAACTTGCGGCCTGGGGGCAAATTGCGGCCTGCAGGGTGATAGTTTGAGGCCCCAGCCTTAATATGATAATCTAAAGGGACAGTGCATATTATTAAGTGCTCCCTGGTGAAAAAAATGAAATTATTACGAACACAAAATTGCTTAAAAAATAAACAAATATACAAGAACTACAAAATAAACATCCATGTTTTGAAATACTCATGGGTAGATAATTTTGCATTTGTTCTACTTACCATTAACCTCACTTAGACGGACCGATATTATTTTCGGGTATTTTCAGGTACCCCCTTAGAAAACATGACACAAAGAGTCTTTTTTTCCCTTTTCTTTTTTCTCTCTTTTTTCATATTTTCTTTTTCCTTCCATTAATTTGCCTTGTTTTGCAATTGGCCGGGTAAAACAGAGGGCAAATGTTGTAGTGTGTTTACTTTAAGTCTAAGTTTGTCTTCTTTCTTCTTAGCCCCTTGTATCCATATGCACAGCACCACAAATAAATATCTAGTGGTCAAATAATAAACACCTATGAATTCTCTATGGAAACTACAGATTCATTTCTTTTACATTATTCTTAATCTTTTTTTTTTTTAATTTTTGATCTTATTTTGTGTAGAATTTTTTAAAAGGTACAATATGTTTAATAGAACATTTGTCAGAAGCAGAACAAATGGTAGACCCAAACGCGTAACGTTATACAACAAACTTTATTGCGGAAGCTGAGAAGTCAGGTATGGGAAAGCAACCACCAGCAATCCGGCGATCCCTGAACAGGAGGAGCAGAGAGGTCACAGGATCAGAGCGTGGTCGGAAAGCGGGAACAAGTAGCCGGCGACTGGCGATCGGAGCGTGGTTGATGGGCAGAAACGAGTCAAGTAGCCGTGATGGGAGATCATAGCGTAGTCGGTGGGCAAATACGGTTCGAATAGCTGGGGCAAGAGATCGGAGCGTGGTTGAAGGGAGGAAAAGGTCAGGGAGCCGGAGACAATCAGGAAGCCAGGGGCAGGATACAGGTAAAGACAGGACAGACAGGAGCCAGAGTCAAACAGTGCTTGTCTTGCGTGTGCGGATGTTCGCTGTCGGACTGACAAAGAGTGAATGGAAGTGTTGGGTTCAAAATAGGAGGGGAACCAATCAGGCAACGAACAACAGCTGGCGCCAAGCGAGCGGGCACGGGTGAGGGCAATGGGTAACTGACAACATCACTGAATAAGCATTGCTTTGACACAATAAAAAGAAAGTAGGTAAACAAAGGCCATGGCTTACAGGAAATATATCCTTTAGTTAGATTAATTTATTTGGCTCAGTTGGTGTGAAGCATGTGTTGCGGCAACAAACATGTCTGTGTCATGCCTAAAGTCAACACCGGTGTTGGAAATGTCATAGCTTGGGGCTGCATGAGTGCAACTTGAATTGGGGAGTTGCATTTCATTAAGGGAAACACAAATTTATTATGAAAAACTAGAGCAGAGAATGATCCCCTCGCTCCAGAAACTGGAGCACAGGGCAATGTTACAATCTGGCAATGACCCCAAATACACTTCTAAGATGCTAAGGCTTTTGTAAAGTGGCTAAGAGGATGAACTGGCCATCATGTTTCCAGATCTAAATCAAATAGAACATCTTCGGGGCATCATCAAGCGGAAGGTGGAGAAGTACAATATCTTGATTATCCCCCAGCTCAGTTATGTTGTCATGGAGGAGTGGTAGATCATCCTAGCGGGAATTTGTGAGGCTCTGGTAAACTCCATGGCCAGGAGGATTAAAGTGATTCTGCAAAATCATGATAGCCACACAAAATATTAAACTTTGTGAACTTTTACTTATGGGGGTACTCACTTTAGTTACCAGGGGTTAAGCTACTAATGGCTATATTTTAAGTATTTTGACGAGGCGAATCTAATTTATACTGCTATATAAGCTTTTGACAGACTGCTTTTCATTGTGTCAAAGTGGAGTTTCTTTAGTGATGTTCAATTAAAACTAGGGTAAAATCCCTGCAAAAATGTGAGGGGTGCACTAACTCTAGTGTTTTTTTAATTCCTGTGGAAAACTCAATTCGGCCCAACCTCACCCAGATCCTAGCTCCTTGAGTCAATTGAGTTTGAGACCCCTTTTTTATAATATACTAGTACAGATCGTGTGGACTAAAGTGAGGTTGACTGGAGTATTTGGTTGGATCTGTGAATAGGTCAGCAGGAAAAAGGTATGGATCAGTAACTAGCCCTGCTAACCTCAGTTTCTCTAAATACCGCTCTTTGTGCTTTCCGACAAGGTGACCCACCTCGTGCGACAGCTGCACAATATTCGTTTGCCTATTCATTGCCAAGGGTGTTGAATAGTATAGCTTTTTATGTCGTTGCTGTTTTCTGTTTACTGGCCTTAAGGGCAGTACTGTATACGGTTTACTGCCGTCCGTCAAGGCGTAGTCACGTAGTGAGGTTACGTGTGTGCAAAGGGTCAATAGATCTGGTAGTTATCTACACATGGCCCCTGAAAAAGGCAGTGGATTTGGAGCTGCGTAGCATTTAAAAGGTCGTTGTAATGTGTATCCTCAGACAACTGGTGTACAGTTGTGACATTTCTTCAGTACAGCCAAGAGTGAAGAATTGAATAAAAAATATCAAAAACTACACATCTTGAAGGCCTGTTAAGGTAGGTGAGGGCTGTATGATTTGTGAGAAAAGAAATGTTGCCTGTCATGTTATCTCTGCCACTGCTGGTCTTACTCTACTGTATAAGGCAACGTTGTTCAACCTTTTTTGAGTCAGGGCATGTTTTTTACATTGGAAAAACTTTGCGACACACCCCTAACCAAAAATGTTATAAAATGACATATGTATCTATATTATCTATACTAGCCCACTATGACAATGACTATGTTGGATGCACCACATCCTATGGAGAATGATGCACCACGTGACTTCTCTGTTGTAGGATACCGCCTCAAATTAGAGGTGGGGTGCATTGTTTGAGGTGTCCTTAAAACATTTAAAATAAAATAAGTTCTCTGGTAAGTGTGATAACAATGCCCAACTGAGTTCAAATAGCATTTATCTTTTTTTTTTTTTGCCATTTTCTTATCTGCTTTCTTATTACTTTTATCATCGATGTTCCTAACCCTAACCCTAACCCTAAACCCCCAAAAAGATTAAAAAAAAAAAAGGAGGGTGCATTTGAGCGCGTCAAAGAAAAACAGTTTGTGGACACGTCAGACAGGCAGCTTGACAGAGGCTGCAATGATGGTTTCACCCAAAAGACGCTGTCAGTAAGTTGAATATTTTTGAAGTTTCAGACATCACCTTTAACATTAATGAAGGAGAATTTTGGTATTAATCCAATCCAAGCAAAAACAGGGTAGTATTGATCCAATACCGATGCTTGGAAATGTAATAATAACATAATAATTGAACCCCTCCTTAACCTGACTTAACTTTCAATCACTCTAAACAAAGCACACATATTTTAGACACTAACATGTTTATTTATCTATTTTTATTTAATAACCACAATGCAAACTTTGAAACGACATAGTGTATTAATTGGCACATCTTAAAAAAAAAAAAAAACAATCTTGGTTCAATTTTTTAGCAAAAATGGATGAACTATCCTAAAAGAGGCATTTTTAAAATACCTCAGAAATTTGCATTTAATTGACAAAACATGAGCCTCACCCAGATGTAGCTGACACCACTGCCATCTTCCTGCTACTCGGACCCAAAAACCTCTTTGAGTCGCCGTAGTTGGTATTCTTCCCTGTGCTTTTTAGCAAACATTTTCTCTTGCACAACACAGTACAGCAACCTCTAGGTTAAATAATACACACTGTCTTTAAAATATTAAAAGTGAATATAAATACTTCTATCACAACTGTTTCAGAACAAAAGTCAAAAGAGTCAAACCTAAAATCATCAATGCAACAAAAATACAAATTCTGTATGACAACTAAAATATTTTCTATTTCACACTATATTGAAAAAAAAGTCATAAGTAAAAATAAAGTGATAGCAAAATTTTAAAGTTATAATGTATGTATAATCTTTCAACTCACTCACAGCGATATAATCGTGCTATTTAAAATGGTAAGACAGTATCGATCCCAGGAGAATATCCTCTCAGTAACGATAATATTGCCAACCCTTAGCGTTTACGAATATATATATATATATATATATATATATATATATATATATATATATATATATATATATATATATATATATATATATATATATGTATAACGTCGGGTGGCCGACAACTTTTTCATGAAAAAAATAAATAATCCCCCCTCCCCCCAAATCAAATGTTTGCTTTATTCCGATTTCGAAATCTTCGTTCGTTTTGGAAATTTTGGTTTGTTTGACAATTTGAATACTCAGCACCCAATCAGAAGCTTGCATCGAATAACTTCGTGCTTCCAGACTTTCCAGTGTTATAAGGTCGTGCATTTGCATATAATTTTCCAAATTAGATGCACAGAGAACACAAAAAAATGGATAGGTGGTTAGCAATCAAGCCAAAACCTCAGGCTCAGAAGAAAGATTCAAAATAAGATAACAAAATGTATGACACTACAAAATGTAAAAGTACATTAAAAGCATCGTGCAAAGCGGAATTTACGTGGCTTGTAGCAGACGACGCAACGCAAACATTGGATGAATGAAGATGAGTAAATACAGGTACATACTGATGGCAGAATCATAATATATTTGCATAAATCATGAAGTAGTGTTACTCATTTCAGGAATATATATAATCACTCCCACTATCATAAATCATATTTCACCACGGGATTTTAAGAATGTTAGGAATGCCAAGAATGCATATAATTATAGACATCAATCTCTCTTTCTGTGGTTTTCTGGGCAGTTTTATGACAGGTTGAGGTATATAAAACTTGACTGGTTTAGGAACCTTATGAAATGAAATGAAATGAAATGAAATGAAATGAAATGAAATGATCTGCATTTATATAGCGCTTTTCAAGTCAATGACTTCCCAAAGCGCTTTACATTGTGCTTCACATTTCCCAATAGCGGCCGTGATCTGTGCAGCCATGTAAGGCGCTAACCTGCTTATTGGGGGTATTGGGGGTTCAGTGTCTTACCCAAGGACACTTCGGCATGTAACACGGAAAAGCCGGGATTCGAACTGGGATCCCTTAATCCTAAAACGATCGCTCTACCTCCTGAGCTACTGCCGCCCCATGACAGAAGCTGCATTGTATTGTTTTTTCTCTAAGACTCATCATACTTTAAATTGGGAGTCTCAAACGCAATTTAAGAAAGCAAGGGTCTGAGTGAGTTTGGGCTTAATTATAAATTCGCTACGCAAAATAAGATCTAAAAAAAGAAAAGAACAAACATTAAGAATTAATTTGAAAACAAATCTGTAATAAGTCCATAATCCACTAACGCTGCACTTATACGGAGAGTGGGTATTATTCAGTGCCTTCCAGTGGTCAAAAATGGCTTTTATTAGAGAAATAATCATCCCAAAACGTGAATTATCATATAAATATGCATTTTTTTCAAGTAACCATAAGTTGATTTAATAGGTTCTTCTGGAGGGGGATTACAGAACTGTCTGCCATCTTGCAGCTATTGGTACATAAAGAAAAAGAAAAAATGGGAAAAGGCTTGGCAAAAATGGTCACTTTGATTCTCAGTAGTTTGTATTCTTTCTTTTGCTTTTTAGTACTCATTAGTTAGTTGCACCACACAATACGGTGACATCTTGTGGTAAAATAATGCATACTATACTCCTAAAATTGCGTGATTCACTTAAATACAGTGTCACGAAACGGACCGGAGAGCAGGAAGTCGGAACTCATAAGCGTAGACGATCTGTCACTCTAATTAGGAAATAAAAGTTGTCCAACACACAAACGGACCAAAAAACAAAACAGGGTTAAAGGCAATTAAAATTAAAAAACTAGGCATTACTCAGATCAAACAGGCTTGAACAGGTCTTCAACAAGGTAAAGCAATGGTCTGGCAACGGGCAGTCCCAAAAGGAGCGTTTAAGTACTCCAGAAGTAATCAGTCCAATGCGTCTCAGCCGGTGTCAAGGGGCGGGGCCAGCTGGGCGCCATAACAACCGTGCAGGACATGACATACAGGAATTATCATAAAATTATGCATTTTTTTAAATATTCGAGGCCTATTAAATTGTATTTCACATAACATGAGGCTCACCTGAGGGGAGCTTACATAACTTACTTGCTGCTAGGGGTACCCCAAAAAACAAATACGTGTTTTATGGTCACTTTGAGTTTGTATCCTTCCTTTTACACACTAGCACTTGTTTTGGGTTGCACGACAAATCATACATATTATCCCTTCAAGCTTATATTAAGGTGGGGACCTCAAACTGTCGTCCTGGGAGTCGTAATTGGCCTCTGGGCCACAAGTTTGAGACCACTGTTTTAAATTCTTAAATACATCCTGTTCTCCAAAACAGTTTTATACTTTTGCTTTTGTTCCAATGCAGAAATTTAATCCAACCCACTTTAAAAGACTCATGTCAGTGTTGATGTTGAATGAATAACAAAAGAAGAAAAACATAAACAAGCAACAAGTTTCTGGTTTCTGGAGATGAGATATAGTCCCAGAAAAGCTCAGTTTTTATCAAACTCTGACAAAGAGTATCAGGGGAGCACATTTAAATAGGTATTTTGTATACTATCAAAACAACATACAGCATTCTTTTTATAACTAGGTTTGATAAAAGCGAAGGGCATTCTAAAGAATATAAAGATTCTCGCAATAATAATATTTTAAAATTGTAAACCACAAATCAATTATTGCTTTAAAACCACTGTTGTTAAAAAGTTGTGACATTGTGAAAATATCAAACAAAATACAATAAAATCACAAATTGTTGGTTACTCTCTCTCTCTCTCTCTCTCTCTCTCTCTCTCTCTCTCTCTCTCTCTCTCTCTCTCTCTATATATATATATATATATATATATATATATATATATATATATATATATATACCTGTGTGTGTGTGTGTGTACGTGTGTATGTGTGTGTACGTGTGTATATGTGTGTGTGAGGATACAGCTATATACACTGCGCATACAGTAGTTAAAAAAACGTTTCTAAGCCTGCTCACAAGTGCCACCTAGCAAAATCTAAATCAAATAAATTAAGTCTCTGACAAAATAAAAAAACATAGCATAGACAGACAGACGTGTATTTATGAGGAGTGTATTTAAGTAACAGGCTCAATTTAGCGGAGTAACAGTAAAGTTTCTTCTTTACGAACCTACGCAAGTAAAAGTAAACAATATTGTGATTTTAAAATACTCCTAGAAGTACGAAGTGTCTCAAAACTTACTCAAGTAAATGTATTACTACCCACCTCTGATTGTAATATACACCCTGAGACAAGTAAGGTTTATATACAGGCCACAGTAGGACAAGGTAAAGAGTTGAGATTATTGGACCAATCCAAAGGAATTGTTTACATGTCTAAAGACCCAAGAACAAAGCCGTACAAATGACTTTTTTGTGCAATTCTACGAGCAGTGGTGTCACGAGAGCAATGTCATTATGCAAATAGACTTTGGTTCCACATTTAACTTTGACATTGAATAAAAGATGACTTCATTTATGTCGTTCACCTCAATTAACCAAGTACAGTGGAACCTGGGTCCTCGACCATAATCCGTTCCAGAACCCTGTTCGAAAACCGATTTGGTCGATCACCGAAAATCGTTTTTCCCATTAAAAGTAATGTAAAATCGTTTTAATCCGTTCCAACACCCTAAATGTTTACCACGAATGTAAACATGAAGCTAACCCAGGCTAATCGTACGTTCGCGTTATCGTAATCTTCCGTACGAAAGATTACGCTAACATGAACGTGTAAAAATAAAAAAATCAGGTTGTTTACACGTCATTTAGCACCCGGGTCTCCACAACAAGTGGTGAGCGGTTAAAGGATAAAGAAAAGATTTATGAATAGGATTTCTTACCTTTGTGGTGGTCTGCAGAAGCCATGCTCTATTACCTCGAAAGAAGGGAAACTCGCACATCTTCTTCATATTTTGCTATTATTTATTTCTTAAATGCAATAGTTGTACGCCCTACTCTTCTTTTTTCACCTGTAGCAACTTTGCTGCTTGCACCGACCTTCTTCCGAGGCATAATTAGGGGTTAAAACACTCCGTTCACCGATATTAAAAACTAAAGCAAAAAGGAGTGCGCGCTCACATGACAACAGTTCTTCACGAGGGCCGGGGGCAATCTACCCGTACGCCGCTCAGCATCGCCCCTAGCGTACCGGCGTTCGAACTCAGATTTTTGGAACGAAAAGCGAAGCAAGAATTTCTCGAAATTTTTGGTCGAGAACCGATTTGTTCGAACTGAGAGGCGTTCGAAAACCGGGCTTCCACTGTACTATGCATCAGCTATGGGAATTCCAGCTCTACCAAATGTCTCATCGGATTGTTGCTTTAATCTATATATTAACTATTATTATGAAACATTACGCACAAAATAATTTAAAGGTATAACTAAATTTAAAAAACGACTAAAGCGAAACAAGAGAAGAAAAAAGCAGGGAAAAGACCAAGGCATGAAAAAAAGCTAGGGAAAAAAAATAAAGAAAATAAAAAAGGAAAAAAATAGAAAAGAAGAAAATATCAAAGTGTATACACACTCATCATGTATTATGCTAATACTGGCTTAATAGTTATTATTTTGTTAAATCTACTGTTCTACCCATTTCAATTTGTTTTCACTCATAAGTGAACTTTTAAATCATTGAAACTTTTTTTTCTCACACACACACCTTGACAGAGGGTTGATTCATCCATCATACAGCAACACCAGGGTTGGGTAGGGTTACTTTAACTTGATTACTTTCAATTACTTTTGGATTACTCCAATACCAAATATGCTAATAAAAGACAAAAGAAACTAAATATGAATAAAATTACTAAATTTTGTGCAGGCTTGGGGAGTAACGGAATACATGGAATGGCAAAAAGGATGTTGGCAAGCTGTTTGGATTTATATTCATTTTGTTTCTGTCGCATTGTATGTTGGTTTTGCCGGAGATCAAAGAGATCAAAGCCAGGAGAGAAAGCTTACCACGTGTTGTGAGTCATAATTATATTCATAGTTGCTTTTATCTTTTATTAGCATATTTGGTATTGGAGTAATCCAAAAGTAATTGAAAGTAATCAAGTTAAAGTAACCCTACCCAACCCTGAGCAACACAAACAAAAAAAAAATATTTACAATTGACATACCGATAAATAACAATAGAAACAACAAAAAATGTTAATAAAATAAAAAGTGAGGTGTTTAGACATCAAGTAAAAATTGTGTGATAAGCCTCCATCTTTTCTCGAATCGATCTAGTTTCAGTTGAAGTCTTGCAGTGATTTTTTCCATAATGTACATTTGCTTTAATTTGTCTCTCCATTGTTTTATGTCAGGAGGTTGTGGTTTCAGCCAGGAAGCTATGATCATTTTCTTTGCTATCAGAAGCATAACCCTTAGTACATATTTATGTTGACCAGTCAATAATTCTTCTGGCAAAATTTCTAATACATAGGTCACTGGGTCCAACCGCAACTCCCAACCAATAATTAATTTTATTTCTGTCTGAATACTTCTTTAGAAATGTAATCGAAAGAAAGTTCTTTAAAGCTCAATAATGTATTTAATATAACAATGTCATAGAAAACCCTCATAGTTTTCTTTTCTTTTCAATATTTGATACAATAAGAAACAAAACATTTATTGTTTTATCATTGAAGTAATATTATTCAGTGTTGGTTATCAGTTTAATTTGGAAACTTTTTATTTGAGATATTTCAATATATTTGTGAGTTAATAATTATATAATTGATTTTGATCAGTTTTAATATGAAATATAAAAAATTTTGAATACATTGCATAGTCAATTACCTGCGATGTATGCCGATGGAGATTTTTCGTTTTCTGGAGTTCCGTTTAGCGGAGTGGATGACGTTACACGCTAAGCCGGGAATCGGAGAGGAGGTTAGCTCCGGTAGCTACCGGTTGCTCCAGGTAGCTACACGTTAGCTTCCAGGATGCTAGACGTGAGCCACGTTTCCGTAAAACAAAGTAAACTGCACTCCCTGTACTCTTTGACGTTTTTCACCAGCACAGCCAGTTCGTCTGTCTTATTTGGTAAACAGTTCACATTTACCATGATTACGGACGGTACCAAAGACTTATAACGCCGCTAGCCGCTTAGCCTTAGCTCCGGCACTGCATCCACGATAGGACCCCCTCATCACGCAGGCGCTATAATTCTTCAGGGCAAGGAGTTGATTCCTTGGATAAACGCATTTTTCTTCGTTCAAACCCATAACGATAGGATAGAAAGTAATCTAAAGTGTACTGACAGCACCAAAGACTTATTTAAAAAAAACTTAGTTTTTGTGACCCAACCGTAACACCGTAGTGGGTTCAAGAAAACCGTACTCATTACGGCAAAACAGTAGTACTTGGCAGGTATGTTTCTACCCTTCCGATAAGGCTTAAGGGCAACATTTCCAATCTTTCCAAATCCTTCTTTATTTCTTTCATCAACTTTCCATAATTTGCATCAAACAGCTGTGTGGATTGTGGTGTAATAGTCACCCCCAAATATTTAAACACTTTATTTGTCCATTTGAAATCAAATCTTTCTATCACCTCTGTTGGACATTTTCCCGATATCATCAGCTACTGATTTTTTCTTGTATTATTTAAATACCCAGCTACTTCTCCATATATTTTAAGGTTCCCCAACAGTTGTGGTGTTGATAAAGAGGGCTCTTTCAGCATTACCAACAAGTCATCTGCAAACAGGGATATTTTATGCCCTTCTCCTCCCTCATCCAATATTCCCCTTATTTGCTCATTTTGTCTTGTTGACTCTGCAAGTGGTTCTATGCTTAGTGCAAACAAGAGTGGACTTAAACAGTCCCCTTGCTGGACTCGTCTTTCTATCTCAAACAAGTCTGAACAGTGACCATTGACTCTAAACCGAGATTTAGGATTTTTATAGATTATTTTCACCCACTCTACAAATTTTTGAGGGAAGCCAAAAGCTTTAAGTGTTTGATCAATCAAAGGTTTTTTGGGCATTCAAGCTCAGTAACATCGAGGGTTGGGCTTTATATTTTGTGCTCGAAATTATGTTTAATACCCTCCTAATATTGTTTGCACCCTGTCTTCCCAGAATAAACCCTGTTTTAATTCATCTCGCTGTGAATTTCTGCATTCTTTTCGCCATTATGCTTGTAAGAATTTTTAAATCGTTACACAGTAGACTAACTGGTCTATAACTTTCACACAGCATTGGATGTTTTCCTTCTTTATGCAGGACTGTTATGATGGCTTCTGACCACGATTTGGGGGGATCACCTTTTGTTAGCGAATAGTTAAATATTTTATGTAGTACTGGTGTTAATTGTTCATTTAAGCTTTTGTAGAACACCCCTGGGAATCCATCCGTTCCTGGTGATTTATTTATTTTTAAGTTTTTTATTGTATTCTGTATTTCCTGTTTTGTAATGAGGCGAATGATTTCTGATGTATCCCCTCCTGATAGAGTTGGTAAATGTACTTTTGTGCCGTGCAGTTGTCCAAACCATTTTCTGAGTCATTGTATGAATTTAATAATACTCAAAGCGCTTCTCCAATACCTTTGGGTAATACATTTTTTAGAAATAGGATGTTTTATTTGTAAAATGATTCCATCTGTTTGGGCTTTTCTAAGTGGGAAGGCTAGTAACCGAATGGCTCTATTGCCCATTTCATAATGTCTCTGATATGAAAAGCAAAGCCCCTTCTGCCTTATCTGTTAAAAGTTCATCTAATTTGCCTCTGGTTGTTATTAATACCTGCAATCTGGATTCATTTGGCGTTTTATGTTCTGCGTCTAGTTCCTACATCTCATCCTCCAATTCTTTTTGATTATTTAATCGGGCTCGTTTCAGTCGAGAAGATATTTCAATTATTTTCCTTCGTATTGCAGCTTTCCCTCCCTCCCATAATATTAATGGAGAAGCCTCCCCGTTGTCATTGATTTGAAAATACAGTGGTCGGTTTTCGAACGCCTCTCAGTTCAAACAAATCGGTTCTCGACCAAAAATGTTGAGAAATTCTTGCTTTGCTTTTCGTTCAAAAAATCGGAGTTCGAACGCCGGTACGCTAGGGGCGATGCTGAGCGGCGTACAAGTGTAGATTGCCCCCACCCCTCGTGAAGAACTGTTGTCATGGCAACGCGCACTCCTTCTCTGCTTTCGTTTTTCAAAAGCGGTGAAGGGAGTGTTTTAACTCCTAATTATGCCTCGGAAGAAGGTTGGTGCAAGCAGCAAAGTTGCTACAGGTGAAAAAAGAGGAGTAGTGCGTACAACTATTGCATTTAAGAAATAAATAATAGCAAAATATGAAGAAGGTGTGCGAGTTTCCCTTCTTTCAGGAATACAGCATGGCTTCTGCAGACAACCGCCAAGGTAAAAAATCCTACTCATAATTTTTTTCTTTATCCTTTAACTGCTCACCACTTGTTGTGCTAAATGACGTGTAAACGACCTGAATTTTTTATTTTTACACGTTCATGTTAGCGTAATCTTTCGTACGGAAGATTACGCTAACGCGAACGTATGATTAGCCTGGGTTAGCTTCATGTTTACTTCGTGGTAAACATTTAGCATGTTGGAACGGATTAAAACAATTTTACATTACTTTTAATGAGAAAAAACGACTTCGGTGATCGTACAAATCGGTTTTCGTACAAAGAAACGGAACGGATTATGGTCGAGAACCGAGGTTCCACTGTATTCCTTTATACACTGCTTCTATTTCCTGTTCTACATTTTTATCTGAGAGGAAAGATACAATCATCCTCCAATAGCTAAAATGTGGTTCATTGTCCAAACTCAACTTTAAAGTAATTGGAGCATGGTCACTTATTGTAATATTTTCTATACCACACTCCACTACTGTATGAATATGTTGTCTTGAAAAGTAAAATAAATCAAACCTTGAATAGCTGCCATGAGGGTTTGAATAAAAGGTATAGTCTTTAGTTTGGGGGTCCTTATCTCTCCATGGAGCTATCAGTCCCAATTCTTTAGTTATGTTATTTAATACTCTCGACCTCTTTGTACTTGGTTCAAGTACTGATGGGTACCTGTCCACTTAGCCATTTTGTACAGCATTAAAATCTCCCCCTATAAGTAACATTCCCTTCGTACAATGTGTTATTACTTTAGCTAATAATTGAAAAAATATCCCCTTTTCTTCAATTGGTGCATAAACATTCATTATTGATATTTCCATACCGGCCATTGACCCTATAATCATTATATATCGACCCAGATTGTCCTTCACTTCTTTTTAGACTTTACATGCTACACCTTTTCCACGTAAAATTGCTACTCCCCTTCTCTTATCATAAGAGGCGTAAAACACCTAGTTGACCCATTCTCTTTTTAACTTCTCATGTTCAATCTCTGTCAAATGTGTCTCACGTAATAAAGCTACTGAGCTTTGTAATTTTTTGAGTTGATTCAATATATTCTTTCTCTTAATGGGGTGGTTCAGCCCATGTACATTATATGAAACAAGATTTAGATTGCTCATGTTTTATATTGAGTCCCGCTGATTTTCGAAGCATACAAAAAATACATTAAGAACTAACACCTCAATTAAAAAAAAAAACTAGCTAACACACACATAAGACCTGAAGGATTTCATACATTTGAATATAAAGGATTTTATACGAATGACTCTTAATGTCAAGTCAAGTCATTTGTATTTGTATAGCCCTTAATCACAAAGAGTCGCAAAGGGCTGCACAGGTTATTACAAAGACTATTTTTCAGACTGTTTTTACATCATCCCCTGATCTGGAACCAACATGAGGGCAGGGAAAAACTCAAAAAACCTCAACATGAGGAAAATAAAGAAATAATAATGCAATGAAGATTTTCACTGAGTAGGCTTTAGTTCAATGACAAATGCAGAATATTTTGTCTAGTTCTGTTGATAACATGACTCTGACGGAGGACGGCAGGCTTTGTTTTGAGTACCCCAGACGTCGGGACGCTCTTCTACGAGATGGTAAAGCCCAGGGGGCTTCCTTGGCACGCCCATGGGAGGAGTTGGCACGCCATTATGCGGTGAGAAGATGGCCAATAGGAGAAAGCTAAAGGAATTGAGAAAAAGGCTTCCCACAGACTCAAACGTCTCTAATTCGGCCGTTTTCAATGGAGGACACTTAGTTCAATTGTTAGAGAAAATAAATCAGCCCCCTTGTGGAAATGTTGGCTTCCTGTTCATCTTTTCACACAAGAAACGAGCGCGCATAAATTGTTGGGTGAATGTAGGTTGTGTTTGGTTAATGGAGTCAGATAACTGATTCGAACAATTTGGTAAACGGTGCATTTTGATATTTAATCCCAACGGACCCTACCAAAAAGATTAATAAAAACACAGAAACACATGTCTTCCAAGAGTCCAATTCCAGTTGTGGCTACCCTCCTGGAAATATGCACTCGTATAAAATGTGACAAGTTTGGACGAAAAGGTCACACAGCAAAAAAATGTTACCGTAAGGTATGGTGTAAATACTGTAAAAATAATACACAGCATGAATATTAATGCAAGAAGAGGAATGGACAGGACAGTTTCAGAAAGGTCTTGGAGTAAACGGATGATGACCAGGATCAATTCTTCAAGGCCGAACACAAAGAAGGAGATACCACCAGACAACGTAGAAATGAAAGGCATCATGGTGGAAGGAGGAGTGACATCCCACATCGTCAACGACTTTGAAAAGTTTGTCAAGTTTGATGACATCTTCATGCCGGAGACCCATTTTGTTGAATTTGTTGACGGCACAAAATGCACCGGGACAGCGCAAGAAAGAGGGACGGCGATAATAAATCTACTAGACAACGCCGGACGACAACACAAAGCACAGCTACATGATGCACTCTACATGCCTGCATACCCACATGACATCTTCTGGGTGGCAAGAGCAACCAACGGGGGACCCACAATCATCTTCAAGCAAGGAGAAAGCTGCATGGCCACTAAAGACTGCAGCAGGTTTGATATACATGAACGTGGAAATTTGTTTTACCAACTGTTCAGTTGAATGCAGTAGATCTATGTAAACAAGGTCAAGACATTCAAACCTCGGATGAGATATTGGGTCACTGTAATTATGAAGATGTGAAAAAGTTACAAGGTGTAGTGAAAGGTATGGAAATTACAAGACGTAAAGTCAAGCCAGTTTTGTGAAGTATGTACACAAGGAAAATTCACTCAGACAAAAATAGAGAACCAGACACAAAAGCTAAGAAACCCTTACATCTGGTTTATACTGATCTAGCTGGTCCAATGAAAACTAAGCATAGAGGGTCACAAATATGCACAGTATTTTACAGACGATTACTCGGGTACTATGTCTGTGTATTTTCTCAAAACAAAAGGTGACGTGGTACAAGCTACAGAAACATTCTTAGCAGATGTTGCACCTCATGGAGAAGTTAAGTGTATTCGCTCAGATAACAGCTTTACAAATTTGGATCAAATGTTTTGCCTAGGGCAGCACGGCGGCACAGTGGTTAGCGTGTGTGCGGCACATTTCTGAGGTCATGAGATCGAACCGCCTGTGTGGGGTTTGCATGTTCTCCCTGTGCTTGCGTGGGTTTCCCCCGGGCACTCCGGTTCCCTCCATCATTCAAAAAACATGCATGTTAGGTTAATTGGCCGGTCCAAATTTTCCCTAGGTGTGAATGAGCGAGTGAACGGTTTTCTGTCTCTGTGTGCCGTGCGACTGGCTAGCAACCAGTTCAGGGTGTCCCCTGCCCACTGCCCGAGAATAGCTGGGATGGGCTCCAGCACCCCTGCGACCCTCCTGGGAATAAGCGGTACAGATAATGGATGGATGTTTTGCCTATGAGCAAGATAAAGGGAAATTAGATTCGAGGTGTGATCAAGGTATTTTTGTGGGCTGTGATAAAAACAGCCCAGCTTATCTGGTGTACTACCTAGATACAGTCCAAAAATACAGATTAGTGAAATTCACAACTAAAACTGCCAATGAAAAGGGAACACAGACATCTGAAGTGGACATAGATTATGGCGAGAGAGAGATTAAACAACGGATTTATGACAATAAAATAAATGATACTGATGTCAAAATGCAAAATGTGTTAGGTTAAGAAGTAGAGGGTGTTACTTCAGGGTTTTCACCTGAAAAGAGTGAGAGTTCACAAGCAGGTTTGGACACAGTGAGTGTGAAAAGAAAGAATCTAAGTTAAACGATTCAGCAAAGCTAAAATTTGGTCTTTTAAATATTAGATCGCTTGCTCCTAAAGCTTTACTTGTTGATAATATTATTCGTGATTACAAACTTAACTTGATTGGTCTGTGTGAAACTTGGTTGAGACTGGATGATTTTTACCGTTATATGAGGCTTCTCCTCAAGACTACGTGAGTTGTCATGTAGCACGTCCTTTGGGGAAGGGTGGCGGTGTTGCGCTAATTTCTGAAAAAATACTCAAACTTACTCCCCGTACCTTTAATTATAATAAAGCGTTCGAGGCTCTTGTTGTGCAATCCGCCTTATTGTCAATTTATGTAGTAACTATTTACCGGGCACGCGGACCATACGCAGTTTTCTTAGACGAATTATCTGAACTGTTGTCTGACTTAGTAACCTATGCAGAAAAAAATAATCATAATGGGGGACTTTAACATTCATATGAACTCCCCACTCAGTTCACTTACTGTTGTGTTTCGGTCTCTAATTGATACATTTGGTTTTAATCAACTGGTTGATTTGCCGACTCATGAAAATGGAAACACGCTTGGTTCTGACTTGAGGAGTTCACCCTCAAACGTGACGGTGTTACCGTGTACTACGGTTATTACTGATCATGATTTAGTTACATTTGAGGTGCTGGCTAAATGTAGTATTAAAAAAAAAGTGAAGGATTTGGCGGACACAATATAGACACTGGCATACTTTCTAAGCTCTCTGATCTTCTTTCAGGAGCAGTTGCGTCATTTCCTTTATATAAAGGCTCTATTGACTCACTCATGAATTAGTTTAATGCTACCCTGGCTAGTGTCCTGGATTCAGTAGCACCCATACGGCTTAAATCACGACCTAAAAGATGCCTTGGTTTACTGATGAAACTAGATCGCTTAAACTAGAATGCAGGAAATCTGAAAGAAAATGGCGCGCTACAAAGCTTGAGATTTTTCGTCAAACCTGGTGTGACAACTTGTATATAAAGCAGCCCTTGCCTCTGCAAAATCAGCCTATTTTTCGAAGGTGATTGCGACACAAAATAATATCCACAAAATCATTTTCGACACTGTAGCATTGCTAACGAGGCAACAGATTATCCCAGATAGTTCTACCCATTCAGCCAATGACTTCATGGTCTTCTTTAATAAGAAGATTCAATCCATATGGGAAGAAATTTTGAAAGACACGGTTAACACATCACATATTAAAGGGCTGAAATCTATAGATGCGCGACATGGTGGCTGTTCGGGGATTTTTTTCCTGATTTAGTGATCTGTCACTCAATAATCTTATGCAGGTGGTGAATACGGCCAAACCGACGACTTGCCCTATTGACCCGCTTCCGGGTTCGCTGCTCGAAGGTCTTTTCGGGGTCCTTGGACCTTCAGTTCTGAATATTATAAACATATTACTCTCCTCGGGTGTAGTTCCAGAGGCTTTTAAGTCTGCTGTTAATAAACTATTACAGACTGGAGTGAAGCCCCAGGTGTAGAATTCACAGCACGCCACTGTGATTGGACAATATTGGCAAAGATGTCATTAGTTTATAGTAGTCAAAACAAAGGACAGCAGGGCACAATAGTATTCCAAATAAGCAAATTACATCCTAAGCAATCTCCTTTGCAGGAGTATTAGAAACAGAATGAACTTATCAATGTTATATATCTGGATAGAAGTGATTCCTTGATAAATCAAGCAATACACATCACCCTTGTTTAGTGAAGAGCCAGAGTTAGCGTAGTGTATCATTAGTCTCTGTACCTCCATTTTAGAATGTAAACATAGATCAAACGGCAAAACTATGAATGCTCAGTAATGCACACCAATAATTGGATCATTTGAATGGGTATAAATTCACGAGTAATCCAACTATTTAACTACTAAACCAACACTTTCAATCTGACGAAGACCATAATCAGAATTCTGTGTGCGTTTCCATGGCTTTACAAAACCAGAATACAGTCAATAATTGGATTTGATTTCCAGCTGCAAGACTTGCGTCCGATCCCCGACCACGCTTCGTCCGCGGGGACTTCCCGCTCCTCCTGCCCAGGGAGCACCAGATCACTGTATTTTTCCTCTCGCCCTGACCTCCCCGATCCCTTAAGAAAGCATTGTGTGAAACGTGACACATTTGGGTCCACTGCTTGTTCCGGTCGTGACAGTTACCTTACCCTGTGATTGCATTCAGATTAAATACATGTTGTCCATCACATTAAAGGTTCATCGTTGCCATTTAGGTCATGCTGTTTGGGCTTTTAGTAACTTTTTTTAGCTATTGTAGTACCACAGAATACCACATTACTTGCCTACCAACAACCCATCCTTACTAGTAAGTACATGCTTATTTTTTTGTTGACATTTTTTTAGTAAATCAAGATATGAACCATACTCAAGAACCCACTCGGGATGATGCCAAAGCACAGTGCAGAAACATAGGCTGCGTCCCATTCTTCTCACTTGCTTTCGCTATTTGTCCTAGTCACTCGGTTTTGCGCGTTCATGTGAAAATGAGATGTGTCCCAATACTCCCAAGACTGAGGGAGAAGTGCCCTCAACCCATGAAATAACCACTTCAGATGGAGGGAGGTCGGTACGAAGTGACTACCCAGAAGGCTTTGCAAAATTCTCAATATCAACAAACATGGCTGGAAAGGAACCCCACAAATGTAAATAGTTTTCCACAACTACACATGTATTTGCAATGATATATATTGAGATATCTTAGTAAGACATAAATGCAATAGAAAAAACGCCACTTTACACAGTACAAAAATGTACCGAGGGAGCCGCAAACAACTCTTCAAACTCCAAACCGTGGAGTTGGATAACTGCAGAAAATCACTCTTCAGCCTATCCCTGTTTTTATCTTAAACAAATTGTGCTTTTACATCTACATGGCCAGTCGCTAAGGCAGCATAGTCACAATAACGTTCTGGATATTTGCGCTTGTGTACTGGACACAATTTTGGGTGTTGTGTTTTATTTACAATATGACTCTTTCATGTGATATCAGAATGCATAGTTTTCATCATGCATCATGAGTAATGTCTCCGAATTTCATGTGGAAATACAGTTGAAACAAATAACTATCACATAGTCCACTGCCTTCTCTGTAAACACATATTAAATAAACTAATTACCTTCTCAAAATGTTGTCCAAATGTGGAGACAATTCTAAAGCATATGTGATGCTGGCCAATAGAAGTCTCTTACAGCCATAAGAATAATATGTCAGGTTTGTGTATCTATTCACTATCAAATAATCATCCTGAACACATCCTACAATTTCCTGTCTCACATCAACTTGTTCAGCATCCTATACACAGTTGTTTTTTGTACATTACACCAGCATTAAGTAATTCTTGTTTTTTCCACCCAACCAAAAAGCCAATGTAGAACATCCCCAGGAAGAGCTGGCCACCATCACAAAGACCACACCATCCACATCACCGGGCATGTCGTCGGCATCTTCCACTCCATCGCCAAACCCCAAATCACCCAGAAAAAAAGGAAGCATCTTCCACTCCGGCGCCAAACCCCAAATCACCCAGGAAAAAAAGGAAGCACGATACACTCCTTGACTTTTGAAAAAGGAGTCTGCCAGAGTGAAGAAAAGGCACGAGGAAACTTAGACCAAAAGTGAGCAGTTCGTGATCTTTTTTGAGAAGCTCTTGGACAAATTTCCAGAACAGTGACATCTTTGCGAGTTTCCCTTTGTTTTATAAAAGGAACATATTTTAATTTATTAAGAACTCAATGAAGTTCCAGTTTGTGTTTTCCAGTTTTATGGAAGTATTGGAATGTTTTTGTTACATTTTGTGACACATCATTGATTTACTATTATCTATTTTGGCCCAATGTGAGTTTTTTTTCTGAAAGTAAACTATTATTTAACCCAGAGTGATTTGTAGTTGTTTTCAAGTCAAGTCAAATTTATTTATATAGCCCTTAATCACAAAAATGTCTCAAAGGACTGCACAGGATTACAGTTACAAAATTACACAATTACCTGATCTTAAACCAGCATGCGGGCAAGGAAAACTCAAAAACCTCAGTGTGAGGAGAAAAGAGAAACCTTGAGAAAGGACCTCACATGTGGTAATCCCCCTCCCAGGATTGACCAGGGTGAATTACAATTAGCATTACTGTACACATAATAGTAAACATAAGGTAAGATGTTGAAAATGTCCGGAAAGTGCATGACATCAACGACGCCCCCAGCCTGCAAACCAGTCCAGAAAGTCTATGACGGCCACGACGCTGCCTCCCGTCTCTGCCAGCCGGTAAATGCAGGGGTTGACATGCTGCAGGTCAGACGCCGGTCCGCTGACCCATCCCAAATCATCCTTGTCCTTCGTATCAGCCAGGCAGGCGTCGGAAAAAGACAGGACAAAACAGAATATGAGGTGGGCATCAATCATATGCTTTGGAATAGAAGTGTGTCTTAAGCCTCGATTTAAAAACTTCCGTTGAGGTTGCAGATCTTATCTCCAGAGGCAGGGCGTTCCATAACACCGGGGCCCGGATGGAGAACGCTCTCGAGCCCGCAGACTTCTTGGCTCTCGGAGTCACAAGTAGACCGGCATTTTCCGAGCGCAGACTCCGTGCAGGAACATAGGGGGAAATCAAATCGGAGAGATAAGAGGGTGCAAGCCCATGCAAACATTTATATGTTAATAAGAGAACCTTAAAGTCACATCTTAAGTGGACTGGGAGCCAGTGCAAGTTGGCCAATACAGGAGTAATATGCTCAAACTTTTTGGTCTTAGTCAAAAGTCTAGCTGCCGCATTCTGAACCAGCTGCAAACTTTTAATGCTAGACATCGGGAGACCAGAAAGCAATACATTACAGTAATCAAGCCGAGAAGTAATAAACGCATGAATTAAAATCTCTGCATCTGATTGGGACAGCATCGAACGAATCTTCGCAATATTACGGAGGTGGTAGAAAGCTATTCTAGTAATATTTTTCACGTGTAACTGAAACGACAGATTAGGATCAAATATAACACCTAGATTTTTGACCGAGTCACTATGGGTGATATTACATTTGTCTAGGTTCAGGGTAGTGTTTGAAAACAACTGACGACAGTGAGCTGGACCAATAATCAACATTTCAGTTTTTTCTGGGTTAAGGGGTAAAAAATTATTTGACATCCATCTTTGAATCTCAGTAAGGCAAGCCTCCAGATTTCTAAAACTTAAATGTCCAGTTTTTTCCAGTGCCACATACAGTTGAGTGTCATCTGCATAGCAATGGAAACTAATATTATACTTGCGGATAATGTCACCAAGCGGGATCATATAAATACTAAAAAGAAGGGGGCCAAGTACAGAGCTTTGAGGAACACCACAAGGGACATTAGATTGTTTAGAGGTCAGATTGCCATAGTTAACACATTGCATCCTGTCTGATAGGTAGGACCTACACCATGAGAGTACAGTTCCTGAGATACCAATGCGTTCTAGACGAACCAATAATATGTTGTGGTCGACCGTATCAAAAGCAGCGCTGAGATCCAGCAGCAGTAACATTGATGAGGCACCAGAATCTATTGTTAAAAGGAGATCATTGGTTACTTTAGCAAGGGCTGTCTCAGTAGAATGATTTGCCCTAAATGCTGACTGGACAGTTTCAAAAAGGTTATTTTCTGACATGAAGTCATTTAGCTGCTGTGCAACGACCTTTTCAAGTACTTTCGCAAAAAATGGCAGATTTGACACTGGCCTATAATTACCTAGGCTTTCTGGGTCAAGGTTAGGTCGCTTAAGCGTGGGTTTAATGACGGCAGACTTGAAGGCTACAGGAACAATACCCGAGGTGATGAGCTTCCAGGCAATCGGTAATAACACAGCTGTAGCGGGCATTTTTAACGTTGCACGGACTCTTTAACTGCCACACCATAGGTTGAGACTCAAGTTGTTTACATGTGACGTAGGCCAATACGTCACAGAGGTCTACAGCCAATTCATATTACGGCCATCTACTGGTCGACCGTATCAAAAGCAGCGCTGAGATCCAGCAGCAGTAACATTGATGAGGCACCAGAATCTATTGTTAAAAGGAGATCATTGGTTACTTTAGCAAGGGCTGTCTCAGTAGAATGATTTGCCCTAAATGCTGACTGGACAGTTTCAAAAAGGTTATTTTCTGACATGAAGTCATTTAGCTGCTGTGCAACGACCTTTTCAAGTACTTTCGCAAAAAATGGCAGATTTGACACTGGCCTATAATTACCTAGGCTTTCTGGGTCAAGGTTAGGTCGCTTAAGCGTGGGTTTAATGACGGCAGACTTGAAGGCTACAGGAACAATACCCGAGGATAGCGATATATTAATAATATTTAAAACTGATGGTCCTAAGATCCCAAACAGATCCTTCACCAGTGAAGCTGGAAACGGATCAAGCAGGCACGTAGTTTGTTTGGCCCTACTGACCATCTGTGTTAGATTATCAAGGGACAAATCATTGAAACTGGAGAATGTTTCTGAACAACCGCTGACACAGTCCATACCTAGCACCTCCACATCTTTGATATAGGAGGAGGAAACAGAGCGTTCTTTTAAAATTTCATTCCTGATTAGTTGAATCTTTTTATTAAAAAATTCCATAATGTCATTAGCAAAATAAGTGCAACCATTTGGGTTAAGTTGTTGTCTGGTAAGTTTCGCCACTGTGTCAAACAAAAATTTTGGATTATTCTTATGTTCAACAATAATCTTAGAGAAATACGAAGCTTTAGCTGAGGCAAGAGCTACTTTATATTTCAGCAAACTGTCACACCAGGCCAGTCGAAAAACCTCCAGCTTAGTAGTGCGCCATTTTCGTTCAATTTTTCTGCAACTTTGTTTGAGTAACCTAGTTTCTTCAGTAAACCAAGGTGTATTCTTCTTGGGTCAGAATTTATACTTTAGGGGCGCCACAGAATCAAGAACATTTACCAAAGCAGTATTGAAGTTGTTTGTTTTCTGCCCAACAGCAACATAGTTCACACACAGTATGTCACATCATTATGAAATGAACCACCAAGGTGTTACTCAAAGTAAAGACGTTTATTGAATAGTAATGCAGAAAAGCACAGGATGCAAATGTGGGTCTGACTTCCAGAGCATGAAACATGGCTTTTGGGCAATTTATTCCATATTAACTGAGGACAATTCTGTGTACGGTGGACCTGGGAACACTGAAGACCCGTGACACCACATGGTAGGACAGACCGTTGGCCAGCCAATACACGTAGATCAGGACCTTCAGCCATGGTCCTGTTCCCTCTTCAGCAGCTCCTGCAGGGCCCACATGGCCTTCTTGCGCAACCTGAAGTCCTGAATGAGTTCTGATTCCACATCGAACCATAAACACAGAATGGGAACATAAATGTGGGCATAGAAAAGAAAAAGATTGCTTTTACTGTAATGTATGCATCATGAAAATATGTAGAAATTATTATTTTTTTTTCTATCCAATGACAACTCTTTTGAATTAAATTCCTTATGAACTAAGGTGTTTGGGTCCTACAGGGAAGTTTGGTGACGATATTATGTCAGGTGGACTGTTCTTGTGGTTGTTTACTTTTCATCATGTCACACGTTACTATGCACTACTTATGAAGTCACCCCTACTATGTCATACAATTGCATTAAGATACAAAAAGTAGGTTGTACGTTAACCCTTACAGTATTTGACCAACTGCGTCATTTTTTAATGAGTGGACGTACCTTGTAAAGATGAACCAGCGCTACATAGCGCCGAAGCCTTCTTCAGTATAGCACATTTCTCCTCCGTTGATTGGAGACACGGAAGAGGTGATGAGCTTCCAGGCAATCGGTAATAACACAGCTGTAGCGGGCATTTTTAACGTTGCACGGACTCTTTAACTGCCACACCATAGGTTGAGACTCAAGTTGTTTACATGTGACGTAGGCCAATACGTCACAGAGGTCTACAGCCAATTCATATTACGGCCATCTACTGGACTGGGGTGGAACCTTGCAAGTGCCGTCCAATTTCTTAGGCGACAATGTTCACTTGCACTCCTCTCACTGAGGGGACTTCCCTATGGAGGGACCTCACTGGAGGGTTCTCAGGGCCGAGTGAGAGGAATGGGATTGGGCCATGGATTTAATTGTGGTAACACTTACTTTATTCGGAAGTTTGGTACACTGAAAGTTGGGTAGTGAGGCAACATTCTTGGTCCAAAAAGCAGGCAAGGGGTTGAGGTTCCAGTATACTCAATAGGCGAAGCAATAGCCCAAGAGGTACTTATGATCCGGAAGGGCAGGGAAGGGTTGGGTACACTGGAATAAGAAAATACAGAGATGACTGCTTGAAATGTGACAAGGAAGGCAACAATCTAGCACATATCCATGGTGACACTGTGTTTAAATAGTGGCGAAGGAGAGTTGTGATGGGTGGAGAATGAGGACAAGTGACCACAGCTGTGAGGAGAAAAATTGAACCCTAAAGTGAGTGACCAAATAAAGTAAGGGGGAGAGGGATAGGAGAGAAGGAGCGGTAGGGATGTACCCTGCAGAAACACAGGAACCTGACAGTGCCTCAAAATGAACTTCCATTATTTTGTTTGAATGCAATTTCCTCACCAGCATTTCTTTCTTCCACTGCTGTTGGTCTGGAAATCTCAAAAACAGTTTAAGAACCAAAGCCATGCTGCAGTAATGCAACTTCTGTTCAATCTGTGGCATCGCTGCTTGCTCTTCTGACTCCACTTTATTAAGTTGTGATAAATGACATTTTCCCTTCAGGAGGTTTGGGAAATGGTGCCGAAATTGCACTTTCCATGCGGATGATTAAGATTCAAGCGTGTATCAGACAGCTGTCAACTTTCTGTTTCAAATCTTTCAAAATTCGTATTCTCTGAGCTACAGTGTTCTTCTCTCACTGTTTCTGTCCGACCAACTGTCTTTGTTAACGTACGTTTGTTTATATGCATCTAAATGTGTCTCGGGGGTTTAAATGTGCTTGTCAACCATTAAAACAGCATCTGGCCTCACAACAGTATCTCCCGCTGAGAATGTGTTTTTGTGGACGCTTGACACTATTTGTGAAGAAAGACCGAATGGCCTCAGACTGACACCATTGCCTCTATCATAAGATGGAGGCTCATAGTTCTGATTGTAACATTACCATAATGATGGGGGCCCATGGATGGAGTTGTTTAAAAACAGGAATGGTGTGGTAGCGAGAGGGGGCTTTGGTGATAATGTGAGCAGCAGAGTTGTGGAACGGCTTTAGGATTTAGAAGTGTACTTCCTAAGATGGCTGACCATTACTTTTTCATTTTTCGCGGGGTTACGTTCCAAAAAGAACCCGTGATTGACAAATATTTGAAGTAGAAACCTTTTTCTTTTTTTTTTCAATTTTTTTTTTTTTTTTACAATTAAATACTCTATTTTGCAGTTGAACCAAACAACAATTCATTTTTACAGGCTCAGTTATTTAACAATTAATAGTACTGTATAAATGTTTGTTTGTTTTTTTACAAAGAATTATTGTACCGTCAAAGAATAATAAGCAGGGAGATTGCAGAACAAATCTGTGAAGTAGCATAACCGTGAAAAGTAAACTTCCGGTTCCGGTTTTCAACATGGCGGCGCGTGTTTACGTTGCGACTAGTTGCTATCCTACTATTTACCACTGTCCTCCTGCTTTCCTTTTTGGATACATGCGTGGCCAATTAGACCTACAGCCGGGAGGAGCTCATCCGACTGGGTGGGCGTCTAAATTTCGACTTTTCTGGCACTTTCTATACCACCCATGACATCCCGAATGAGCTCCAAAGGGACTCGGGTTCGCCCTGCTTTCCCGCTCCACTGAAGAAAAAGAAAAATCGAAGACGAAGACGGCGCAAAGACAGAAATCAGAAGCGGGGATATTGTGCAGGGAAGCGTGTAAAGTTGAAGGAGCAACGACATGAAGATCTGTCTAATCCAACCATCATTTCTTCGTCGATTCTGCGAGTCAACCGACGCCTGAAGCCCAACGCACACGAACGGCGACATCTTTTGACGATCTCCACAAAGACTACAGCTAAGTTAAATGATTCAAAGCTAAAATTTGGTCTTTTGAATGTTAGATCGCTTGCTCCTAAAGCTTTACTTGTAGATAATATTATTCGCGATTATAAACTTAACTGTATCGGTCTTTGTGAAACTTGGTTACGCCCGGATGAGTATTTAGCGCTAAATTATGCTTCTCCCCCAGACTACGAGAGTAGCCATATAGCACGCACGTTGAAAAAGGGTGGCGGTGTCGCGCTCATTTCTGAAAAAACGCTCAAATTTACTCCTCGTACCTCTAATAATCACAAGTCGTTCGAGGCTCTTGTTATGAGGTCCTCTCCATTGTCAATTTATGTGATAACTATCTATCGCGCACCAGGACCATACACAACTTTTTTAGACGAATTTGCTGAACTTTTGTCTGAACTAGTAACCTATGCAGACAAAATTATAATTATGCGGGACTTTAACATTCATATGAACTCCCCACTCAGTTCACTCACTGTTGCGTTTCAGTCTATAATTGATGCATTTGGTTTGAATCAACTGGTTGATTTGCCAACCCATAAAGATGGAAACACGCTCAACTTGGTTCTGACTCGAGGAGTTTCAACCTCAAACATGACGGTGCTATCGTGTACTACAGTTATCTCGGATCATTATTTAGTTACATTTGAGGTGCTAGCTAAATGGAGTACCAAAAAAAACTGAAGGATTCACTGGATGCAATATAAGCACGGGCACAGTTTCTGAGCTCTCCGATACTCTTCCAGGAGCAGTTGCGTCCTTTCCTTCCTACATAGGCTCTATCGAACCACTCCTAAATGAATTCAATGCTACCCTGGCTAGTGCCCTGGATTCAGTAGCGCCCATCCGGCTTAAATCACGACCTAAAAGACGCACACCTTGGTTTAATGATGAAACTAAATCCCTTAAACGAGAATGCAGGAAATCTGAAAGAAAATGGCGCGCTACCAAGCTTGAAGTTTTCCATGAAATCTGGTGTGATAGTTTGTTGAAGTATAAAGCGGCCCTGGCCTCTGCAAAATCAGCCTACCTTTCGAAGGTGATTGCGTCACAAAAGAACAATCCCAAGGTCCTTTTCGACACTGTAGCATCGCTTACAAGGCAACAGACTATCCCAGATAGCTCCACTCATTCTGCCCACAACATAATGGTCTTCTTTACTAAGAAGATCCAAAGCCTACAGGAAGAAATCGCTAAAGACAGTATTAATTCAACACATACTAAAGCACTCAAATCTGTAGATGCACGACATGGTGGCTGTCCAGGGATTTTGTCCCGTTTTAGTGAACTGTCACTCGATAATCTTAAACAGATGATCAATACGGCCAAACCGGCGACTTGCCAGTTCGACCCGCTTCCAGGTTCACTTATTAAAGGTCTCTTTGGCGTTCTTGCACCTTCAGTTCTAAATATTTTAAACATATCACTCTCCTCAGGTGTAGTTCCAGCGGCTTTTAAGTCCGCCGTCATTAAACCCACACTGAAACGACCCAACCTTGATCCAGAAAACTTATGTGATTATGGACCTGTGTCAAACCTACCGTTTCTTTCTAAAATACTTGAAAAAGTAGTGGCACAGCAGCTGAATGATTTCATAACCGAGAACAATCTCTTTGAATCAATGCAATCAGGATTCAGGGCTAACCACTATACTGAGACAGCTCTGATTAAGGTAACCAATGATCTCCTATGGGCAATGGACTCTGGCGCATCATCACTTTTGCTGCTGCTGGACCTTAGTGCTGCATTTGACACAGTGGACCATAATATCTTGCTAGAACGGTTGGAAAAATGGATTGGTCTCTCAGGAATGTTCAATCTAACATATAGTTAACCTAAATCTAAAAGGCTGCTAATCTGACTTTTTGCACTACTGGCAGTTCTTTATAGCTTGCCACTCCTTGCACATTTGCTCTCTGCACTATTGTACTTACAGCGTTATTGTTACAGTGTTAATGTTACTGTTTACCTGACTTGTTAACCTGACTGCCCATTTTGCACATCCGGTTAGCTACTCTTGCACTATCGGCACTATGGTAAAATACTATACGTAGCCATAATACAATACAACTTTTACTTATATCTGTACATTCAAGGAAACTGTGCGGGTCAGATGTATCGACATTTCGTTCTGTATACACGTGTACTAGAATGACAATAAAGTAGATCTGAATCTGAATCTGAAAAGGAAACGTCCTCTTATGGTTCAGATCCCACCTCTCAGATAGGACACACTGCGTTAAATATGGCGAATTGACATCTAAGCCATTTATTGTTTCTTGTGGTGTTCCGCAGGGTTCAGTGCTTGGCCCCCTTCTCTTCAGCATTTATATGCTTCCACTAGGTGATATTATTCGCAGGTATAATATCAGTTTCCATTACTACGCAGATGATACTCAACTCTATCTCCCGATGGAGGAATCTGCCACACTAAACTGTGGAAATTTGGAGGCCTGCCTCACTGAGATAAAAAAGTGGATGTCACTCAATTTCCTGCGTCTCAACTCTGATAAGACTGAAATGTTAGTTATTGGTCCATCTAAGTCCTGGGACTTATTCTCTAAAACCGCTGTGAACAGACAATTGCCACATCACACAGAGCGACTCACTTAAAGATTTAGGTGTCATTTTCGACCCCGATCTGTCCTTTCAAACACATGTGAAGAAAATGACTAGAACCGCTTTCTTCCATCTCCGTAACATTGCTAAAATTCGTCCTATACTTTCTCAGTCGGATGCGGAAATCATAATTTACGCCTTTGTTACCTCCCGTCTCGATTACTGTAATGCACTACTTTCCGGTCTTCCGATGACTAGACTCAAGAGTCTTCAGCTGGTACAAAATGCCGCAGCGAGGTTTTTAACTAGGACAAAAAAGTACGATCACATCACCCCAATTTTGGCTAACCTGCATTGGCTCCCTGTTAGCCTAAGATGCGATTTTAAGGTTCTCCTATTACTATACAAAATCATACATGGACTTTCCCCCTCATATGTTTCAGATCTGATTTCCCCCTATGTCCCGGCTTGAAGCCTTCGTTCTGAGAGCGCCGGTCTCCTGGTGATCCCAAGAGCCAAGAAGTGTTCCGCTGGTGCGTGAGCGTTCTCCATCTGGGCACCGGTGTTGTGGAATGCTCTTCCCCCTGAGATCCGATCCGCAACCTCAGTGGAAATGTTTAAATCTAAGCTTAAAACTCACTTCTACTCTATAGCATACGAATAACCTAAACTTCTTATATGTAATAACTTGTGAAGCCCTTTGAGACTTTTGTGATTAAGGGCTATACAAATAAAAATGACTTGACTTGACCTGACTTAAACGACATTATAGCAAAGGATTACTCTATATGTTATGCCGAAAATATTATATCTAGGCAGATGCAATCCCTAAAATTTGACGATGATACCCTAGCCTGATAAATGAATAGTATACAATATTATATTGTGAAACAAGCTTAGCGACACATGGAATCCTAATTTTAAGAGCACATGCTGATTTCTACTTTTTTTTCCAAACATATTTGATTCACATACCATACAACTGTTTTATTTTGTTTGATGTGGGGAAATAAATTGCAACAACAAAAATTCTAAAGCATTCTTTACATAATGTGAATTTGCTAAGTATTCTTATGTATTTATTTTGCAAAACTGCAAAACACTTTATTTTTTGGTTTCTGTCTCAGTCGTTGACCCACCACATCTTTAAGAAGTTTGTGTAAGTGTTGGGAAAAAATGATTCTACCCTATCATGTTATTGCCACTTACTGCTGCAGCCACAGCAAATATTGCTTACTTACACTTGTAACTGAACAATCAGGTTTTTTTTCCCTCCAGATATTTTTTGGCGTGTGTATGTGTGATCAACAAAATTGAACAAATATCCAAATGTAAGTAACTGAAAGTTAAAATTGTGCTAAAAATGTGAAATGTCCATTTGTATTGACTTCTTTGTCAATGGAAACATTCAGGATTTATTGGTTATTTTATATATTTTATACCTCTTGTGGCAACCTAAGGACCCATCTGAAAGGGCAGGCTGCACTTTTTTATTGGGCAAGGTCCCGAACCACCGCTACCTCCCAGTGCATGCCCTGCAATCAATTAATAGATCCGACAGAGAGCACTAAGCCACGCCCACCATAGTTGCTGTATACATACCACGCGGAGAAAATAAAGCAGCCGAAACAACAGCCAACACTAAAGGACCAGTATGCAACTACTGAAAAAAGGCTCCGCTGACGACAACAAGCCCACCTCCATTTGGAGAATAACCCAAGTTAGTTTTGGACTTCACCCACCATTTCCCCTGAACATTTTTGCAAACTGTTCATTTTTGTCATATTTGGCTTTCTACAGAAACCGTATTAAAATAAAAATTAAATTACTCCCTCCATTTTAACTTGTCAACATTTTTGGAAGACTGGCAGGGAGCCACTCTGCAGCGCTAAAGAGCCGCATGCAGCTCGCCGACGCCAGATTAGGGGCATCAGTCATGATCTTCTCCAGGAAGATGTAGAATAAAGTGGGAGTAAAATTGCAACATTGGCGAACGACGACTGTTGTTTGAAACCACATTCCAACCTATGATTTTTTTGTTGACAATATCTCTGTATTACTTGTAATTGCAACATCCATTGCAGCCTGGTCATCCTGAAAGGAGGATTACCACATGTGCGGTCCCTTCTCAAGGTTTCTTCATTTTCAGGTTTTGGAGTTTTTCCTTGCCCTCATGTTAGTTTCAGATCAGGGTATGGTGTAATAATAGTCTGAAATAATACTCTGTGCAATAACCTGTGCAGCCCTTTGAGACTCTTTGTGATTAAGGGCTATACATATAAAAGTGGCTTGACTTGACTTGACAATGGTACCATTAATCAGTACCGCACTGTTGGCATTGGCATAGAGCTGTTCAATGATCTTGGATTTCCTTATCGTGGCCGACTATGTGGTTTGCCATACTCTGCCAAACGCCTTCTTAAAATCCATGAAGACATTATAGAGGTTTATGTAGTGTCTTTGAAACTTCTTGCGTAGGATGGGAAGATTAAAAATATGTTCTGTGGTACTCCTTCGATCCCTGAAACCTGCCGGTAATTCGGCTAGAAGTACCAAAAAGCAAACACACATAAAACGACATTTTTTTGACAAGGCTTTTAATTATGAAGCTATTTGAAACAGAATACAAATCTAAAAATATCAAAGAATAATTTAATTATACTTGTGTATAAATAAATCCTGTCATGGCTTAGTTGAAGACTGCGGGTCACAGCATGTCTTATGAGCTTCTTCTTTTTTCTAATGCTCCCCCCAACAGTTTTGCTTATATCTGCACACAACATGTGGGGGCGTTCGCCTTGTATGAAACAACCACAACTAGCGTTTATGTCAACAAGAGCAAGTCGCTAATGTCAGATGAACCCTGTATGTCTACATCAATCAGAGGCGGCAGCTTTTCTTTTTTTAGCTCACAGTGGTGTTCAAGGTAATATCAAAGAAGAAAAACAAGTCAAGTATACCAGTAGTACAACAGCTTTACAAAAAAGCCAAATCTTATCTGGCAGTCATTTTAATCTTGGCTGGGTTTCTTGTTCAGCCTTATCGTTTCTTTTAACCTTGCATGTGTTGCCAGGAATTGTGGCTCGCACACAAAAAAAGAAAATCAATACCACCTCAGGCTGCAAATGTGAGTGTAAATGCTTGTATGTCACCGTGTCAGCCTTTCGATTGACTGGCGATTTGTCCCGGGTGATCCCCACCTCACCCAAAGTCAGATGGGATAAGCTGCAACCCCCCATGTGACTGCACTAAGTGCTGTCAGATGCCAGAAGTGTGTTTGCAAACCTTTAGCAATTGCTGTGAGACATGTCTTACAATGGTGAAGAATGTACGGGAATTTTGGCCAAACCATGCCAAAAAATAAAAATAAAACATGTAACCAGTGAAGGGAAGCAGGAAGTGAGGTAGGGGGCCTCAAAATAAGTATGGTATTTAATAACAAAACCAGGAACAAAGTAACAACCAGACAATGGGTACCAAAAAAAATAACAAGTCCGAACAAAATCAAACCTGAATATATCCAAACCAAACACTAAGACCAAACCGGAAATGGAAATGCAAAAGATAGATAGATAGATACTTTATTCATCCCCGCAGGGAAATTCACATTTCCAGCAGCATCCCTGAGCTCAGAACAATACAATAATAAAGCAAAAAGAATACAATATACAAATACCCAGTGTGACGTGCAAATGCCCTCTGTAGCGTGTTATGTAGAATATCTAAATAGTGCTACACAGAATACATATTGCAATAAGATTCGGTAATATGCAATGTAGGTGGTGTGGTTTAATGTGGGCTTTTACTCTGCCGGGTAGAGTTAAAGAGCCTCATGGGGCGGCAGTAGCTCAGGAGGTAGAGCGATCGTGTTACATGTCGAAGTGTCCTTGGGTAAGACATTGAACCCCCAATTACCCCCAATAAGCAGGTTAGCGCCTTACATGGCTGCACAGATCACGGCCGCTATTGGGAAATGTGAAGCACAATGTAAAGCGCTTTGGGAAGTCATTGACTTGAAAAGCGCTATATAAATGCAGATCATTTCAAATCATTTCATTTCATGGCATGAGGAAGAAAAGATCTCTTCAGTCTGTCCGTAGTACAAGACAGTGACAGCAGTCTGTCGCTGAAACTGCTCTTCTGTCTGGAGATAATGCTGTGTAGTGGATGCGATGGATTGTCCATGATTGACCGCAGCTTTTCCAGTGCCCGTCTCTCAGCTACTGTTGTAAAGCTGTCCAGCTCTTTGCCCACATCAGAGCTCGCTTCCCTAGCCAGTTTATTGAGACGAGAGGCATCCTTCTTCTTGACCCTGACCCGACCCAGTGTGCTGTCGGAGCAGTCAATATAAAGTATTGGGATAGTTATAGACAGGTGTGTGGAGATTAAGCTCAGATGTGTCTTGCTCCACACTGTGACATGCCAGATCCTGGCATCATGTTTTAATTCCACGATTGATTTTATAAATTATAAACTTTTTTTATAGTTTTGTTCAAATACATTGTAGGTTCATGTAGCAACGCCAAGGCAACATTTTTATGCAAAACAGATCCTCTTTAAACATTTAACTATTCACATTAAAGGTATTCCCAAACAGATTTTTTTTCTTCAATTTGGCTCATAAATTGTAGTGTTCTTCCTCACAATTATGCAAACATGTTGCTAAATCTTCCACGCACCAGTCTCTTAAGACATTAAGTCTCTAAGCTGACCATGTGGTTTGTTTTCTGTTGAAGGATTTTGTATTTTATACGATTAAATACAATTTACATTTATCGAGTGCAATAAAGATTTTCACTGAGTGAGCTTCAGTGTTTTGGCTGGGGAATCTTGATAACAGAATTCTGACGCAGATGGCAGGCGATGTTTGAAGAACAAAGCCCTGATGACGTGGAAACGCTTGGGGTTGTTTTGAGTTTCTTCAGACATCAAGGAGACGAGGTGGAGCCCACGTCGGGAGTCTCTGGCCCACCCCATGGGAAGAGCCGACACGCCAGCTTGGGAGAAAGGCGTGGGCAGAGGAAGAACTTCAGAGGATCGGAGAACGAGAGGGACACTAATTCAGCTAATTCGATGGAATTCACTTAGTTAAATACTTTAAGAAAATAAATTCCCTCATCACAATTCAAGGCTGCACTCCTAATTACAACACAATAGTCACATTAAACGGGTAAGAACACAATGCTGTTACAAGTACCTTTTTTTTTTTTTAGAAACTAAGCAGCTGTATTAATTAAGTGATATATGAATCTTGTCAGTATAAATTTTGAATGACACTAGGGGTATCATTTATGTTTCATTGCTCAGGCCCGAGGATGGCTGCTTTTTGTATTAAAATGAAGAGAGAAGAGGATGCTGCTGTGTTCTATCAATGCACTTTTTTATTGACATTTGTAGAGAAATCAAACTTCAAGTGCCATTTTCTATACTTCACCTTGTCAAAAGGCTGCTGTTTTGTTTTTACAAATGCATGATATATTTTATTGCATTCTTTGTTGCCCAGACAAGGAGCATGTTATGCATGTTCCTTTTGTTTAAAAAAGAAATATATATATATATATATATTTATATTATTATTATTTTTAATCCTCAAAATGAAAATAAAATCAAACATTGGATTTACTTAATGTTATCAAAGATACATAGTGTAATACATTAATATTGTAGTGACGTTAAACTTGAGGAGGTATCCTATGATAGTGTAGTCATGTGGTGCATCGTTCTCCACAGGATGCGCTCCGTTAAACTTAGTCGTTTTGATCGGAGGCTGATACAGCTAATGAATATACACACAGTATGATTGTGTCTTTTGGGTTGCCGACCCCAGTCCTAGACAAAAATGTAGTTACGGTCAGCATTTGGGGGACGGAATTACCTCACTGACCTCCGTTTCTTCTGATGATATTGCCGAACTGGCAGGGGGAGAACAGGAAATCAAAGATCTGGTCAATTGCCTGAAGAAAGCATCAACCCAGTAAGTAATGATCTACAACCCCCAAGGTATAATCACAAACATCACCATCAACCACCAAAAATTTGATCCTGTCACAAGTCTAAATAAATTGGAGCGGTCTTATCAGATGAGGTTTCAGCACCAAAAATCGTGTCTAGGATAGCTGAAACCAAAGCTTCACTTGCAAGACTGAAGCCTATCTGCAGGGACAAGAACGTATCAGTGTAATAAAAGATCAGACTAATACTGGCGCTTGTTAATACAAACATGCACTGACAAAAACAGCAGTGGTATTGTCACGTAAGAAGCTCATCAGGACTGAATAAAATATTGCTTCCAGGGCATAGTCCAAGGGGGCATGAGGTAAGGGAGACTGAGTAAGAACTGTGCCAAAAACATCAAGGAATGGACTGTTGCCAACTTTGATGTGGAAAATATTCTTACATTAATGATTCCTATAATGAACAAATGAAATAAAAATTAATTCAGAAAAATGTATTACGTTGCAAGGATGGTAACACAAACTATATTACAAACACTACATCACTCAATCATCATTGTCAGAATATTTTTCTTTCTTTTTTTAAATTAGTAACACTAGTAAATCTACTGGAAAAGTCACCTTTATAACAACAATTAAGTCTTTGACTAAAATATCCATAGAGTGCTCTAACAAATTAAGAACTAGCAGATGTTTTTGGTCTCAGATGACTGGTCAAAGGCGTTAGTCCTAATGAGTATTTTAATTGAGGTGCTATTTTTTTTCCCCTTGTCAAACATAACCATTGTTTAAAAATAGTATAAGGGAATTGTAGAAAGCTATTACCCCTGTGCGCTTGAGTGGTATTTCTCTTTGTGTACAGTACATAAACAATTAAATTAGATTATCAATGACTTCACACTTGCAGTAAATGTTTTAACTTCAGTAAATAATACTAAATTGTCTGTACTTTAGTACTGTTATATTTAATCAGGGGCTTGCAGGGGTGAAAACTTTCTCCCAAGGGCTGACTAGTAGATGTGAGAGAAAGAGGGAAAAGATTGAGCGAGAGAGAGAAAACAAGATAAAAAGAGTGAAATAGATGAGAAAGAGCGAATAAGTAAAAAAGAGAAAAAGATGAATAAAATATATTTATTACAGGGAGAGAGAGAGAGCAAGTGACAGAAAGAAAGACAAAGTAAAACAATTTAGGTAAGAAAAAAGGGAGAGTAAGTGAGGTACCGAAAAAGGGAAAGAAAGAAAGACATCAAGAGAGGAGAAGAAAGGGAGAGAGAAAAAAAAAACATAGCAAAATAAAGATAAAGTGAGAGGAAGAATAAAATAAGGAGAGTGGAAAGAAAGAGAGTGACAGATAGAAATACAATACAGCTCCAATTCTTTTGGGATTGGCACCTGGCTTCTCGATGGGAGATCCCTTGGTTTTTGCGATTATTGAGGACCAGAACCTCCCGCAAAAAGTGAAAATCTGCAAACTAGCGTTGCACCTTCATAAAAGACCCCAAAGAGTTAAACTAACCTCGAGATAACATAATTACCGACTGAGAGTACATATATGACCGTAACAAAAAACACCTATAGATATACAAAAAAATGAGACACAACACATATTTGTTGATGGAATGATTTTATTGTCATTATACAAAACTACAACTAAATATAAGGACTTCTTCTTTCAACGAAAGATAGCAATTTAGAGAGGGGCTCGCTAGATTGGCGCTAGCATCGGGTCCCCTCAAATGGAGAGATATCTTCACAATGTTTAAATTAAGATGTTCCTGAATGTAACGGTTTTCCATGAGTTGTGGCCTCAAGTCTTCCATTTCATGGCTAATGGGCCTGGCATTGGCAAGATTCAAGGTCTGCAGCGGTGGCTTCCAAGAGTTGTTAGCCCAGCCATTAGCAGTAGGCCGGACCAGCAGCACCACTCTTGCCTTTTCTAAGTCGCTTCTGGAACCTGATAATAATCCATGAAGTCAAGTCAAGTCACATTTATTTGTATACCCCTCAATCAAAGGACTGCACAGGATTACAATTACATCATTGCCTGATCTTAAACCAACATGCAGGCAAAGAAAAACTCCTATGTGAGGAAAAAAGAAACCTTGAGAAGGGGCCTCACAAGTGGTAATCCCCCTTTCGGGATGACCAGGGTGGAATAGATTGAGCATTGAGTTACAGTACACAAACATAGTAAACATCAATAAAAGAGAACACTAGGTAACATGTTGAAGTTTGTCCCGAAATTGCATGACAGCAACCACGCCTCAGGCCCGTAGACTAGTCCAAAAAGTCCATTACAGCAACAACGCAGCTTCCCATCTCTGCCGGCTGGACTATACAGGCGTTGACATGCTTAAGGTCTAAACACTGGTCCGCTGACTCATCTCAAATCGTCTTTCTCCTTCATATAACCGCCAGCCAGACAGTCGGAAAAAAACAGGACAATACAAAATATGATGTGGGCATCAATTAAACGCTTTTGAATAGAAGTGTGTCTTAAGTCTAGATTTAAAAACTTCCACTAACGTTGGAGATCTTATCTCCGGAGGCAGAGCATTCCACAGCACCGGGGCCCGGATGGAGAACGCTCTCGAGCCTGCAGACTTCTTGGCTCTCTGAGTCACAAGTAGACCGGCATTTTCAGAGCGGAGGCTCCGTGCAGGAACATAGGGGGAAATCATTTGTATGTTAATAAGAGTACCTTAAAGTCACATTTTAAGTGGACTGGGAGCAAGTGCAGGTTGGCTAATACAGGAGTAATATGCTCATACTTTTTGTTTTAGTCAAGAGTCTAGCTGCCGCATTCTGAACCAGCTGCAAACGTTTGATGCTAGACATCGGGGGACCAGAAAGCAATACATTACAGTAATCAGGCTGAGAGGTAATAAACGCATGAATAAGAACCTCTGTATCTGATTGGGACAGCATTTATTTGTGTTCTTCTTAGGGTCCAATTTAACGGATTAATTTGTTTACAACTAACCATAGCGGTTGCTGTTCTTCCCTAGTTTGTGTTCGGATGGTGCACACGCCCACTGTTTGACTGACAGCTTACACCAGCCTATCAGAATCGCACATGCAGATAAATACATCAGCCTACCATGGATGCACACACAGTCACATCAGGCTATCACGGCCCCTCTCCCAGACACCCTCACCCAACACAATGTGCCCTCCTTAACATGTCCCCGCCGGACACAATGCACAATACAATGGTAAATACAAGAACAAAGACAAAATCAAATAATAACCAAAGCGTGAAGTAGCTAGAGTTCTCTGAATTTTGAAGAGCTCACTTTTCGACTCTTTTTATTCTTTTGCGCTTCTCTTAATGTTGTCTTTCCGGCTGAATTAAATCCATTGACGGGCCTGAAGGTCGTATGTTTGACACCTCTCACGTAGCCCCCATCCAAAAATGAACTGAATTCAAACCAAAAATAGAGCATCTTTCATGGTTTGTATGGGTGCTTGAAATACTTGAAAATGCTTTAAATTTTGATATTGTGCTTTCAACGATTGAAAAGTGCTTGAATTTTGGAAGAAGTGCCTTTAATGCTTGAAATTGTTGACATGTTTAACAACAAGTCTGTTTAAAACAATCCCAACACGGCTCTGATTTGGCTTTGCTCTGCCATTGTATTTCTTCCTTTGTGATTAACACCAGTTTGTATGACATTGTCCAATGAAGCTTTATCGCCCCTTTTGGGTCGGGCCCAATAGGACTGGTGCATGCTACACCTAAACAGGACACTATTAAATATGTCTTAATGCAGGTATTACTCATCAATTATGGACATTTATTATGGACCATGCAAAAAATGAAGGTAGCATTTACCAGTGGTAAATCAAAATGGAAGACCTCCCTGCAACTTAAAGTGGAAGCTACATGTTACTCGCTTTATATGGGAAGATTATGCGTCTAAAAAACATTTACACACATATTGTTCTTGCTCTACAAATATGTAAATCACAGATATATTTGTGAATCTGGGGTTGAAGACACTGAGGTGATCAAAAAGCTCCTCTACGGCAAGGCTCCAGGGGTGGATGAGATCCACCCAGTGTTCATTGAGGCTCTGGATGTTGTGGGCTTGTCAACCATGACTCTGCTAGATCACTTGGACACCAGGGACAGTGCCTCTTGACTGGCAGATTGGTGTGGTGTCTCCCTTTTCAAGAAGGAGACCGGTGTGTTCTAACTACAGGGGAATCACACTTCTCAGCCTCGTTGGGGAGATCTATTCAGGAATACTGGAGAGGAAGCTCGTTCTGGAAATCAGATTCAGGAAGAGCAGTGTGGCTTTTCGTCCGGGCCATGTAACAGTGAATGAGCTCGACACACTCTGAGAGTGGATGGACGTTTGCCAATCCAGTGTGTTTTGTGGACTTGGGAAAGGCATACGCCCATATTCTTCAGCGAGCACTGTGGGGCTGCTTCAGGAGTATGGAATACCGGACAGTCTAATCAGGGCTGTGTGGTCCCTGTTTGACCGATACAAGAGTGTTGTCCATATTGCAAACCCCTACAGTGGTACCTCGACTTACGAACTTCTCTTCATACAAAATTTCAGGTTAGTGAGTACTTGAACTGAAAAATATTGCCTCTAGTTCCAAATGCATTTCAGGGTAAAAAGTCAAAAATACAGTGTTGTAAGCACTGCTATTAGGCGCTCCCAGAGTTTCCCGAATGAAAACAAATACGTTGTGGCCTTCATGTTTCTCTTTGTGTCCGTCACAGTTAAGAAGTCAGAGATGATGAGTAGGGAGGGTTACGGCAAGATGGCAGGGCGGTGGTTGCATCTATATATTTATTTACTTATTCATTTTTTTGCCACATTTATCATTCAATCAGCCCAAATTAAAGACATTTTAGGAGAATTCCATGAGGTCTCAGAATATGTGAAATGAAATTATCTGCATTTACATAGCGCTTTTCAAGTCAATGACTTCCCAAAGCGCTTTACATTGTGCTTCACATTTCCCAATAGCGGCCGTGATCTGTGAAGCCATGTAAGGCGCTAACCTGCTTATTGGGGGTATTGGGGGTTCAGTGATTTACCCATGGACACTTTGACATGGAACACGGACAAGCCGGGATTCGAACTGGAATCACTTAATCCTAAAACGATCGCTATACCTCCTGAGCTACCGGAAGGGAATTAAGTGTTGACAAGTCTGGCTATCATTCATTGTGTGTTCTGTGTAAGGGAAATTATGGTCTAAATGTGCCTTTTATACTATATTCCAGGGGTGGCGAACAATTTGACACAAAGCCGAAATTTTCGCAGACGCTGACACCAGGCAACTCGCATCGCCGCATTTAAGTAGTCCGGCAGCAATCTGTCAATGCATTTCAGCTGGTGTCAGTGGGCGAGACCAATTGGGCGCCGTGGCAACCGTAACAGAACCTGGCGCCACACGGCGGGGACCAATTGGGCGCCATGGCAACCATGACAGCATGTGGCTCGAAAGCCGCGTGTTCGCCACCCCTGCTATATTCTATACTCTCATACCCAATATATAATCACACTTTTTTGATCTTCATACAATTATTCTCAATAATGTATTTTGAGTTGTTTTTAGGGGAGAGCACCTTCAAGGTCAAGATAATAAGTTCTTAAGCGCCAACATAATTTGCCTTTAAATAAAAAGTTACAACCTGAAAGCTACAACTTGAAGGCCACTGGCAAGCTTCTCAGGCGACTCCTATCTGTTATGAAACAATGAACTACTGTGGTGTATCACATGAATCATTCTGCTCCTGGGAAAGGAATCTCCTAAAAAAGGTACAGTATATTATGTTTGCTTGCTCCCAGTGCAAAGATTGTACTCTCTTCTTTCCATGTTTATCGTTAGGTTAGAGTGCCCCTTTCGTGGCCAGCAGTGTATATCACAGCATGTAACCATATGAATCGTCCAATCAGAATACTATTACGTGCACGTGGTTTATTCTATCCTCCAATCAGAATCCATGTAACGGTATAAGAAAGGTGCTCATGTCCGTGGGACCTCATTTCATACCAATCCAAGGGTGCAATTCCCCTTGTTTTTAATGTGCTTGCTTTTTTTTTAATAAATAAGGTAGTTTGTAACTCAAAGAGTCTTATTTCATCCTGACATCAATTTGAACCTTACAGTCCGTTTCCGACAGATTACCAAAAGCACGCAAAAGCAGACGTCATTGGATCAGTTTTTGAAGAAACTGTTCTGATGCTCTGTAGGGAATTATTATTAAAGAAATATATCATACTGTACTTTTGTGGGGCTCGGAAAGGGTTAGCGCTTTTACATTAAAAATGTGTCCCTATTTACAAAGTTTTCAGGTCACGATGCCACTCCCAAAACAAATTAAATTCATAAGTAGAGGTACCACTGTACTTGAGAAAAACAGCTTCAAAACGAATGTTTGCATTGTCTCAAGGATGGAAAACAGTTGACGGGAATGCCTAATAAATGCAAATGGAAAAAAGAAGGGTCCTCAAGAGTGGAAGGAAGGAAGTAGCAGTACAGTAGTACCGGGCCGAAAGGCAAGACATCTGTTTTGGATATGACATCACATTGCTTATACTGTGCTAGCCTTTCTGTGACTCCACTCCTGAGACATGAGCAATTACATTGTCACGTTTGTGGATTCAAGACCTCACATGTACATTCCATCAAGTGAATTATTCGCATGGCAGGAGAAAACAAATGGCAAAGATTTTTTCATCAGTAACTTCAAAATTGTATAAATCGTTTTCTAATGTGGGGAACTCATGTTGTACTAAACAGTTTGTCACCTTTGAAAAAGCAGCAGTAAAATGTGACATTTATATATTTGATGACTCTTTACTTAAAGCAGGGATCTCAAAGTCATAGGATAGCAATTAAAGGATGATAGTTTGAGTCCTCCGCCTTAATATGAAAGCTTGAAAGGACAGTGTGTATTATTTAGAACAGATATGTCAAACTCAGTTTGGCTCCTGGGACAGATCCAGACCTTCTGTCCTTCTGGCCAGATCAGTATGAAAATGTAAACCATATTGCTTTGTCCTACTTTAGTAACCTATCTTAGTTATCATAGTCACAGGTGACAAGGGCTCTTTTTCTAAAACACAACACATTTATTCACAAAAAATGGGATAAAAAGATTTACATATTTGGCATTAAATGTGTTGAGTGGATATAGTTTTGCACTTGAATCAACTGCATTATACAAGCTTAAAATTCTCCTAGCAGCCAGAGATAGCATATATCTCATCTCATCTCATCAGCTGCACCGCTTATCCTCAATAGGGTCGCGGGGATGCTGGAGCCCATCCCAGCAATCATCGGGCAGTGGGCAGGGGACACCCTGGACTGGTTGCCAGCCAATCGCAGGGCACAGATCGATTGAAATCAAATCAGGATATTGATAACTAACAGGAGAAACTAGACGAAAACTGGAGAAAATAATAAACAGGACTAAAATAGACGGAAACAAAACTGGAACCCGAAATTAAACAGTACAAAAATAAACATGAACAATACCGGACTGAAAATATCAACAGGAAAACATGACTGAGTCAGAACCCACGTCTTGTGGGGAAGAAGTTTCTGCGATGGGCTGACCACCAAAGCAAGAGAGCGCTGAGCTTTATATAGACATAAATCCAATCTCCTAACGAGCCGCAGCTGGCGCCCCATATATATATATATATATATATATATATATATATATATATATAATTTCCATCCAAAAGTTAAGTCAAGAATTGGCATGCACATATAAACACACTTACAGTTATAGTGACAAAGTTACATAAGTGTAGTTTTAGTTTGACTAAAAGACTAGTGTGATCAAACATGAAGGTCGACACTGCAGCTCCACATCAGAGTACAGACATGGAGGGAGCGCGTCACTGATCTCCTGTGAATGTCAGAGCCGTTCAACTGTCAAGGGAATGTGAGAGTAGATTAAAACTGATGCTTCCAAGCTTTAATGGAAGGCATCAAATGATGAAATTATGAAAACCCTAGCACAACACAGTACAGCTTTGTGGAAAGCTTATTTTCCATTGAACTATTAATAAGGCTTTTTGAAGCGTTTTCCTGAAACATCATAATTGACATAAGTAACTCACCGGATGGTCAAGGACATCACAAAAACATCACACAATTGGCCGCAAATGTTTTTTGTTTTTGTTTTCATAGGATTGTCAATAGAATCTAGAAAGGATGATAACAGCCAACAACAACAACCTGAAAAGGTGAGTATTTACTCAACGAAGTTATATATTTTATTTTAGGACACCTGTTATTTTTGTTGTTGAGATTTATTTGGGTGCCCTATTTAAGATATGTTGTTGTTGTAGTTTCGATTGTTCTTTCTTATTTATGTTTAACTGATACATTTGCATCAGGTAATACTCTAATTTGGATCAGATTTATGCGGATATTCAGGTTACTTGAGCCATGCCAAGTCACACAAGAATTGTAGTATTATTTGGACCGTGAAAAGTAACATTGGAAGTGTTGGAATAGTTCCTTCATTTTCCAATTAGAATGTTAACCCATCCAAATTTTTGGACTACTTGTGTGCTTTTACTGTGTAATATCCAGTTTTTTTTCTTTCTGTATGTTTTTCTTTTTTTTCCCCATTGGTGCTGCAAAGAATTCAGGACCTGTAGTACAGAGAACCATTGTGCATACTAACTCAGAGTCACTTGCTAAAACTACATGGGTCAATCACCCTCAAAACTCAATACAATGACTCAACCACCAAAGGACCTAGGGGGAAGCCTCTGCATCCGTGTCTTGGCAGCGGCTTTTAGTTCCTTTCTTAGTAGTAAAGCAAAAGCCCCTTGGCTGTGCATGTTTGTTGTCTCGGCTGTAAGGAGAAAGCCCCTCGGCCACGCCTGTTTCCTGTCTCGGCTGTGAGAAGAAAGCCCTTAGCTGAGACATTTCCTGTCTCTGTGGCGAGGGGCAAGGTCCCTCAGCCGTCCCATTGATGCAACTTCCGTAAATATGTTTTTATTTTTTATTTCTCTTTTGGGGGAGGGGGTGTTGGGCGTCCTTGTGGGGGAGGTTATATTATAGTCTGGTGTGCCTTGTTCAACTGAACAGGTTCGTAACTGGGTTAAGGTGTGTTCATTATCCATACACCTGTCTTTAATAATCCTTACCCATTTTAATGATATTTTGGACCACAGTGTCACTGGCCAGAAACGGAGACAGGACCCAATAGCGTCCGTTTAACTCTGTTTTATTGAAAACGAGAGCAGTGCTAGCTTCCACGATCCGATGATCGTCGGACACGGGTAGCATATGGCAGGAACGCGGAGGTGGCACTTCCGTGTCGGGGATAGTCGTGGGTGTCAGGAAAGCTGGTCGGTAGCCGGGACAGCGGAGCAAGGGCGGTAATCGAGTCCAGAAAAAAGGTCGGCGACAAGTATCAGGCAGGAAACAGGGCAAAACAGGTCGATGCCCGGGACGGAAGAGCAGGGCAGATACGGGTCCAGAAACAGGTCGGCAACAGGTAACAGGCAGGAAAAAACAGAGCAGGAGATTGTCGGAGGGTACGGTGCTTGCCTTGCAAAAGCGTAGGTTCGCAGGACGGTCTGACAGCTTCCTCTTGGAAGCCGGGGGTTTAAAAAGAGTCAGTTAACCAATCAGCGCTCAAGCCTGTTCGCGCCAACGGGGCATTTGCAGGTGCCCCGAATCAGCACTCATGACACACAGCTATGCCAGGTTAATTTTCTTTGTGTCAGGTTTCTTGTTTGGACATTGTATTGAAGGGACAGTATGTAATATTTGGTGCCTCCTAGAGGTACAAAACAAACAAACAAAAAAAAACATTGATCTGAATGATCTGCAAAATTACATGAACTATCATACGACTGTTGTTTTTTGTTGAACAATCTTGTATTGCGTATTTATTTTAGTATTTGTCTGCTGTGTTGTCGCTCTGTTGTTGCTTCTTGCAGAACTGGTTTTCGTTCACATTAGACAACAGTGTCATCTAGTGGTCAAATATTGCACACTAGGGCTTTAATAAACACATACATACATACTACTATCATGGCACGTTCTGTCGGAAATACAGCTTAAGAAGTTTAAGAAAAACTGAGCGCATGTTCACGTTAAGGGAAGTGAAATTCTGCCGGAGAGTCAAATTTAGCCACAACACTTGTACTTACATAACATAAAAACTGATCGGAAATACATAAAATGTTCTAAAAAAATGCTTGCTGCAAATCCTGGAGTACACTTAGGGCTGTCATTGCCTCCACTTAATTGCTGATAAACATTGTCGCCTTCTGTCTTCAACTAAAGGGATACGATAAAATGCCATATTGGGCTTAGAACCTTGCCTGTTCGCACAGCAAGAAATACCGATTGTAAAAAACTGTGGTTATATTCCTCTGTTGTGGTTATTGATGTTTGTTTTGTGGCTCTCATTCTGTCGTGGAAGGCAACGTGATGTTAAGTGCAAAGGATCAATTTAATCAGTTATTACCAATGTGTGCAGGCAAGTGAAAAGAGATCAAATAAAAAGACAAAAAGTCAAAAAGGTTGCAGGATAAATTAGGGTACCACGATCAAGAGACAGAAACTGTCAGCATGTACAAGACTTTTATATAATGGCTGAATTGTATTGTATGTTCGGCTAGCAACTGTCAAGAAAGTATCCACCCCATGTGTGTTCAAGAGAAAGACTGCAGGCTCGGTTTTCTTTTTAAATCCATGTCACCAAATACAATTATCTGTCATCCATTTCAATGTATTTACTCTTATCTTTTTTGATGCAAAAGAAAAAGGTGAACTCATTGTTCAGCTAAGCTCATGTTTTACTACAGGACGAACATTTACTGTAAACAAACAAAGTAATAATAATAATAAACTCTAGAAAAACCCAATATGTATATGTTCTTAGATGCACCTTTAACACTATGTTACTTCAGGTTGCGAAGTCAACCTTCCGGTTGTTTCATCAGACGTTCAGCCACAAGTTTCACGTCCTCAGGTCTGGTCAGACTGTCAATACGTCAAAACCCATGTTGTGTTGAATCTAGTGTTGGGGAAAGATACAATTGATGGAGAGAACGGGAACACTAAGTGTTACATTTGTTTGCGCCTTATAGTGCGGAAATATGGTACATTAAAAATATATCATTTACCAAATTGTTCAAATTAGTTATCTGACTCTATTAACCAAATACAAACTTCATTCTCCTAACAATGCATGCTCTTTTCTTTCTGGGAAAAGATGGACAAGAATAGCCGGCATTTTCACACAGGGGCAGATTTAGTTTCTTAAAGTATTTAACTAATTGAATTCCATCAAATTAGCCAAATTATTCTTCATCGAGCCTCCCTCTCGATTTTCCTTCGCGATCTGCCCACGTCCTTTCACAAGCTGGCGTGCCGGCTCCTTCCCATTGGCGTGCCGACTCCTCCCATGGTCGCGCTAGGTGCCAGCTTCACCACCTCCTCGCCGAATGGCGTCGCGATGTTTGTCCTTGTGCGTCTGGCCTTCTACCGTCAGCACTCACAGGAATTCTGTTATCAAAACACGTCTGATGCATTCCAGACAGCCTAACCTTCTAATGTACCTTGAAGAAAAACAGTCAGTGAATCTCTACTGCATCAAACTGAGTACATGTGCTTACTTTGTAGTTAATTTTATAATATCCTTTATAAAAGGTATACAATCCTTCACTTCACATAACATAAGTCGTTTTAAAATTTGTCCTGGTGTTAAAAAAACAAAAAACAAAAACAAAAAAAAACAACAAAAAAACAGAGTTTGTGATTCCTTATCATAGGATAACATCTGTTAGTGTAGTGTGACTATATAGCAGTGTTTTTCAACCTTTTTGAGTCAAGGAACACTTTTTTAAAGAACAACTACATCAGAAAAATTATGCGCAATAATTTTTACTTGGTCATGTTTGCAGTGGGGCGGCGGGGTGGATGAGTGGTTGGCGTGTCCATGGCCCAGTTCTGAGGTCATCTGATCAAATCCAGCTACCAGCCTTCCTGTCGCAGGTTGCATGTTCTCCCTGTGCTTGTTTGGGTTGCATCTGGGCACTCCGGTTTCCTTCCACGTTCCAAAAGGATGCATGCCAGGTTTATTGGTGTCCCGAGGTGTGGATGTGCAAGTGAATTGTCTGTCTCTGTTGCCCTGCAACTGGCAGGCAACCAGTTCAGGGTGCCCACTGCCTGAAGATGGCCAGGCTGGGATCCATCACCCCTGCGACAATACTGAGAATAAGCGATGCAGATAATGCATGGATGGATGTTTGCAGTGACATTTTATTTCATCTTTCTAGAAAAACAATCCAAATAATACTTGTGACCAAAAATAATCTGCCAGCAGAATTTTCTTTTTACAACATTCTATTTTTGTTTTTTAGTAAAAGGACGTTTTTTAAATAAGTGAAATGATATGAAAAATCTTTACTTTGATTCATTTATTTTATTATTTATTGTAATCTTATAAAATTTCATCAAAAACTATAAATATGTTTTTAATGTGCTGCATCTTGAGAAGATTATAATTAGTATATAATGATAGTAATCTGCTGCCACGTATTTGGGTGGTCATTTGAAGAAAAAAAATCAATAGCATGCTTTTTGGCAAAGATACAATTGGGAAATTTTCTGCAGTGCAAGTGTCACACAGGTCTACAAACACTGCAATATAGCAATCTACAGTTGTCCTCTGCTACCAGTGATCAAGACTATGTGGATTAACGCTGAAATGGTTCAAGATGGGATTTGTCTAACAAAAACAAGTTTTTCAAAAAATATATTTTTTTAATTTGAATAGAAGAAGAATAGAATAGAATATACCTTTATTGTCATTGTTACAAAATGGGTTAACATATTGTGACAACGAAATTGGGCATGACACTCCAGTTTACACATTCACAGTGAGGTAAATAACCCAAGAAGATAAAGGAACAGAGAAAATAAGGTTATAAAACAAGGAGGATAAGGTTATAGTTATAACTTACACAAAATGTACCCAAGAAATGTCGGCATATAGGATGTTACATACAGTTTGGTATCGTAGGGTTGTGCAATATGCATCTGGTGCAAAAATAGTCATCATAGTGCAAAGAAATGGTCAACATTGTGCAAGGTGAGCAGTAAACATGGTGCAGTCAACATTGTGCAAGAAACATAGACATGAGGGTCGGCGATCACACTGTGACACTCAAAGTTAACAGATTTATAGATCAAAATAGCTACTCCGCTAGAACTGAATGTATAAGTGTAGTAAAAACCCTGTTGTGCCCACTGTCATCATTCCAGGCTTTCAACACCACATAATCAAGAAGAGACGTTCATCATTACAGCCTTAACTGGGAAGCATGCATGTGCAGACCCTGCCAAAGACTCTTCTGTGCACAAATCAATTTTTGGTATTTCAATTTTGTGTGAAGATAACAAGAATAAACTTTTTTACCTATAAACGCTTCCCTTTGTTTTTGTCAAGTTTTTTTTGTTTTTTTTAAAGGTTATGATAATTGAAATGCTATAGCCCACGACGTGAAACCATGATAAAAAAAAGTGTCAAAAAAAATAATGTTTGTACGTCAATCATGTATTAATGGCTGTTAGGGTTAATATTTTCGTAATAGGTTAAACTGGAGTGATCAGTAAGAGAGGCAAATGTAGTTTTAGAATTTATTCACTGCAGTGGGCAGACGGATTCAAAAAGTCTCACCGTCTCACAAGTTTCCCGCGGTGCAACCGGGTTTTGTTCAAAAGCGTGCGCATGCGCAGAAAGTATCAATGACGTCACACATACGTCTACGGTTCAAAGTTCGCACATGCGCAGTAATAACCAACGACGTCATATATATCTTTCGGTTCAAAAATGGTACAAAACAGCAGAAAACGAGTTGTAATATAAGTCAAGCACATCAGGATTATTTGTAACATAGAAGACAGAGAAATACACAATTAACTAAATATGATTAGCTTTGACATTTCCCCCCTGTTGTGGATTTCGAAGGATATCAGTGATAATACCAGAGATTTTCAAGTTAACACATCATTAAGAAATACAACAGGTTAGTAGTTTCGTGGAGGGGCGAAAAACCTTCGTAAAGGAAAAAATTCCCCTCCTCCCACCTCATTTCCATGAGGTCGAGAGTGTTTCTTATGCTAGAAAACGTAGTAGTTGTAATGAGCGATGGTTAAAAACACAAAACAAAGAACCCTGCCTGTGCGTTGGTCTCCACAGGGCCTGAATGACTTGGTGAGCGGGACTCGATTAGCTTACCCGCTCAGATCTTCGCGTGTGCAATAGAGAGGTTTCCCTTTATTGGTAGGGATGAGTCCTTTTAGACAATGCTGTCTAAGTCCATTTAAATTTGGTGTATGGGAACTGATACCAATGTAACAAAGCAGTCCGTAAAGTCCAAAGTTTTCAACATAACGATAGAAGAAATTGAACCTAATCTCTTTTCTTCCCACAGATTTTAGGATTCTTACTTTGGTACTTTTACGACCACCATTTCTCTAGATATCGATGTAGAATCTGATGCCTATTCTTTCGGAAGAATAGATTAGGGCACTATTGGCAGCTTTGATGCAGTTTTTCATGAGCATGGGCATCGTAAGGATCCCCACACCTCCTGGCGTGATGATGTGTTACTTGTAAATGAGATGACACCATACAGTTGTCCACATTGGATTGCTCCTCTTTTTGGATCTGGCAAGTTAGCTTCTTCCCTGAGATGACAACAGCCTCCTGCGTCGAGGCGGACGTGTGTAGGAAACACAGTTGATGGCGCGAGTGCTGGCACACTCCCCAGAGTCCTGACCGCTGCCCTTGGGAAGAAAAGTTAGGTTTGACGCTCCCTGTGGGCTGACAGAACTCCATCATCTGATCAGCAGGGGTCACCTTCTGTATGGATGAGAAGCATAAATCAATACCATAGAACTGGATATTCAGGGAAAGCTGTAGTTGGGGAAAAAAGGATAGTCAGGACTTAATTTTTTTTATTTTTTTATTAATAGATTGTGCTATGCATATTTCTTCTCCCCTCTTGAGACTTCATGGCTCAAAACAAATTAAAAAAAAAATCATTTATAGATTTGTATATTTTCTCAAGTTGTCTTTATATTATTATAAGTGAAAATCAAAATCCCCACTTTAAGATGCCCTATCTATTTTGAGCATTCTATCCCAAAATTCTAACTAGAAGATAAACAATTTATTTTTTAAATTGTCAGTTCTAAATTTCAAATTTTGCTTTTTCACTAAATCTAGTCACTGAATCAGTTTAACCATTATCCTTGTCAGAATCATTTACCCTGATTTGAGTGTTTTCTCTTTTGTAGATTGACCACATTCGAGAAAAAAAATTGTATGCACTTTTTATTTGCATTTTCTTTTGATTTTCAATGTGTTATCTTGCTGTTGGCCATTCCCCTCGAGGCAGATGACCAGGGTAGATTGTTAAATTGTCAATTTAACCCGAGAAAAGACGTTTTTATTGTTATGATTCACCCTTTGTTTTGCCTTTTGTAAAAATCATAACCTATGTATTATCTTTTCAGTAAGTAAACTTTTTCCAAAATAACAGTATTTTGCAAAGAAAGCAGGTAATTCACGCTCAAAGTGAATGATTTTGCCAAAAATGAAAAATACCATCCCAAAATGTTCTCAATGTGGGCGATTTTCTAATGGTGAATGGTTATTTAAATTGATTTTTGTTAATCAATTTGATAAACATTGTAAATTTTGTAATATTACAACATTCTTTTGTGTAATATTTTTCTATCCGTCCAAATTTCGTAATTTGAATCTCAAAAAACAGTTATATGGAGAGCTTATTCAGAAGACAATTTTTCATCAATTTCGGAAAAAACTAGGTTTTAACTTATATTTTACGGAATGTCTCAATGTTCCCCCCCAATCTATGAATAGGAGTGAATTTAGACACATTTATAAATTTGCAAGATGAATTTATCAATCTTCCTCAAATACATTTACACAAGACTCTATATAACTTCAAGCAGACGCATTCTTGAATGTTGTTGTCTTTCAGTCTTTTGATTTGCTTATACCACATCACATTCACCATTTGAATGTTGCTTTTGGCCCATCTAAAATAGTTTTTCAGAAATGTGTCCATGTCAAACACAAAATGACTTTATTGACTTTTTTGTCAATTTCACTGGCAACGACTGCAGGAATCTCCTGTTAGCTCTCTGAAAAGCAGCTGGGATGTGCCCGCATCACTCCCTTGATGTCGTTGTTGATGAGCGTAGCTGGGATGTGCTCCATCTCACTCCCTTGGCCTCGCTGTTGATAAGCGGCGCAGATAATGGATGACTGATGTCTTTGGCTCTTTCAGCAATTGATTTTTGTCCATGATTTCTTTTTGACAGGGTGGTATGTCCTTTGAAGAGTAAACGGACTTTCAAAAAGAAAGAGTCTTTTTGTGGAATTCACTGGCATTTAAGAGTCTCGCTAATTCCATTGTGCTTACGTAGTGGGATTTTTTAGTAAATTGGCCGGATTATTCAATGTCTTAAATTTTTCTCTAAATTTAAGTACTAGTAGACATTATCTTAGTTTAATCAATTTCTATTCATTTATTTCCCATGCAATTATTCTTAAATTAGCCCGATATGTCTCAAAATCAACTAATCCGTTATTTCCTATGGCCCTCTTCAAGATTGATCAGTTTCTCATTGTCTTCTAAAAATGCTCTTCCATAGAAACCGTTTCCTTTTAACTTAACCAAAAGTCAGTATTTGTTACACATTTGTTTATCATTTGTCAATTGTAACACTCATTCTAAAAAAATTCAGTGTGTAATCAATTGTCCTCCCAATTTTCTTTGGGCTAAATTTGTCAAAATTCCAAATTCTCACACTAAACATCAGAAATCTCAAAAGATCAACAAAAAAATCTCAAAAAAATGCCAAATCGAACTTAATGTCATAACTTCTCTAATTGTATTTTCTTCTCTCTGTAACCATAATCAATCTTTTGTTATTGATTCAATATAGAGCCATACATACTTGTCACTTATGAATTATCTTGTTGAGTGTATCTATTTTGTTTATTCATTATCTTTTATTTTGCGCAACAATCTTTGTTTCTACTCACTAGTCTTTGTTCTAAGCAGCCTTTCGAGATCCCTTGTGATTAAAGCTAAACAAATTAACGATCTGGTCTGACTATTAATACTTGTTCCTTTTTTTTTTTTTTTTTTTCCTTATTTAAAAGAAAAAAATAGATTCAGTGACTGAAATAGCTTCAGCTACGTTATTTTTTCTAGTCTCCAATTCTTCTTTTCTGTGTTAATTTGTCGTCATTTTCAAACTTCCTTCAAAATTTTAATTATTTGAAATGGTTCAAATGACCTATTTAGAGTAATCTATTATTGAATACGAGAACAACTAAGGAAATAATCTTTTTACATATTACGCCTCTTTTGAATTTGTCCATTTACGAACGAGAAGATGAACACTAAAATTATGGACCGTTTTTCCAGTCATCTTCATTGCTTTTTTCGTCCCTGCTTTATCAGGAGCAAAACTACATGTCTTAAAGTTATTACCCTTTTGCTATTCGCATATTCAACAAAAAATGATTAGTTCGGTTACTCAAATATTCTTTCTTTTTAAACTATTCTGTATAGTTATCTTGTATTATACACTCATTGTTTTCATTTCCCCACGTTATTTATGCTGGGGACGAAACTTTTTTCCCTTTAAATTGTCATTATCATTTAGTTACTCTTTAACAAAGATTTAACACATTACAAGCCTAATCGTTAATTTGGTTTTGTTATACGAGTTTTATTTTCCTGCACGCCGATCTTAGCTAACGAGATCTCATCGCTTCGAGATTACGTCATTGTTGTTGGTAATTCTTGTCGAGTGAAGGTCAGTCTTTTTATTAGACAAACGGCTTTTTTCCTTGTTCAATTCATCAAAGAGAGCTTGCTTTTACGGCTCATTTGCTTTGATGATTGATATCACGAATTATGTTGTACTAAGATGTTAAAGAGAGAAGTACAGAAAGTAGAAAAGTGGAAAAAAGACAAGCCTGTTATTTGCAATTACCATCAACAAATGCAGAAAATAAATTAATAATTTGATGATCAAAACTGACAGGGAATTCAAAATCCCTATCATATTATCATTATTGATAGTTCAGTATTAAAATTGTTTCATATATATATTATATATTTGTGGCGCATTGGCCAGCACGTGTGCGGCATTATTAAGGACCTGGGAACAGGTGTGTGTGTTCCAAGCCAGCCACTGGCTCTTGTGCGGAGCCTGCATGCTCTCATTGTTTCCGTCCGGCTATCCGGATTACTTACCTCATTCAAAAACATGCATTTCAGGTGGACTGGCTGGTCCAAATTGTCCCTACGTGTGAATGAGCTAGTGAATTGTGTATCTTTGTGTGCCCTGCAATTGGCTTGCAACCAGTTCAGGGTGTCCTCCAATCGCTGCTCGATGGTCGCTGTGATGGACTCCAACAAGATGAGATCTACTTGTCATAGTTATGGTTCATACCGGCCGAATATGAACACAAAACTTTTCTGGTTCTCACCTGTAACACCTTCATTGATGACATATTCCTTTAATATCATAAAAATTGGTTTTTCACTTACCATTGTTCATCACATGTAATATCTTCATCATGTTATTTGTGCTACCTTTCGCTGATCCCATTTTCTCCTCAGCGGGTTGTTGAGTCCAAATGAGACAAGAACCAAAATTCTAGAACTCAAAACATTGTTAGTGCAACACTTTTGCTGTAAAATTTAAACTTTACCTTAGGTCCTTTGTAGTGTTTTCATGATGGTTCCAACTATTTTTCTATAGTCTATAATATTTTCCATTATGGCAACGAAATAGTGTAGTGTTCGATAGTATATCTATGTTCATTTGCCTTCAATTAGATTTTCATCCTTTAAATAATTTTTGTTAATTTACACAAACCTCAATTGTATGTAACATCTTACGTGCAATTATTTTTGTGTAAATATTGTATCAATTATGACTATAACCTTATCTTCTCTGTTCCTTTACCTTACTTTGAAGATGGATTGTTATGCCAAATTTCATTGTCAGTCACTATATGTTAACCCATTTTGTAACTATGTCGGTAAAGGTATATTCTAATCTATTGTAAATGGTTTGCATTTATATAGTGTTTTTCAAGACCATGAGGAACCCCAAAAACACTAATGTGATGTTTTTCATACTTTTGTCTCAAGTTTTTCATATCCAATTTTCAGCGAATTATTTTTTTCTTTAAATAACTTTTCCCTTTTACATTCCTTCCTTCTCTTACTTGTATTCCACTTGCTCTTTTCCTTAACGATTCACTTTCTTTACCCTTTTTACTTCCTTCTACCAACTCTTATTTACTTGCAATATCCTTTCTTCTTTTTCCGCTCTCATCAATCCACATCTTGTGTCTCTTCCTTTCCTCATCTTTTCGTGAACTAATTCAGCCTTCAATCTGATCTTCGTGCCTACTTCATTTAAAACCTTTCTTCAAAAACTTTGAACTTTCACTGTCCATCTAACAACTTCCTTACATGCTTTGCCAACAATCCATTCCCTACATAACACTTTTTCCTTCTGCACCTTCTAACACCCCTTTTAGCTTACCAGCCTAAATGTAAAAATGACGTGTATTGATCTACGAGTCATTTTATCATTTTTATTCCCCTCAATGAATTTTCCCTCCATATTCATTGAAAATAATTATTTGCTCTATTTTGATAATTTTGTACAAAACACCTTTTATCTCTATTCCATTCCAATTGGCTCAATTTGATTTTTCCCCCGTCTTTACAGTCCTTAATTTTCTAATTTAGAACTGAAAACCGGAATATTCTATCTTTATTTTTGTTATTGTATCTTTAGTAAGTGTTATTCTGGCATTAACTCATTTAATGCATCTAAAATAACTCAAACATAAGTTTTCTAAACTTAGCACACCTAAATTTATCGTTTTCCAATTGAAAAAACAAAAAAAATTTGGACCGAAAAAAAAATGTATTGGAACCCCTTAGGCCCGCAGGCGTTATGTTGTACACCTTTAGCGTCAAACGCCGATTTCCCAAAAAACGAACGTTTTCGATTCCTAACGCGATGTGCTCTCGGTTCCACCCAAAAACAACATTTTTTAAACGGTCTTACTCTTAAAAAAAAACGTTTCTCTCGTTGCAATGTGCACTTCGCTTCCTTTTTTTTATCCTTTTAAAAATGCGCGCGCTCTCTCGTTTGCGGCAATTTTCTTCGTATTTTTCTATTTTTTTTCTTTTCAGTTACGTGGGCCGATTAAAAGCTAGCTCAAACAAACATATAAGACAAGAAGAATAAGAATATAGGAAAGAATACAAACATTTACACATTGAACAAACATAAAACATTTGACAAGACAGAGTGGGCCCACAAAAAAATTAGTTTAATTTTAGACCGTGTACACTTTTTTATGAAGCCATGCAGTTTACTTAAACCTTATTTTATTTTATATAACCACAGAGGGATCCGTCCTTTTTTTGAAAAAGGACAATGGGAAAAGTGGGGGGGTCGTTTCAGTACCCCCTCCCCCTTACTTTTCTTTCCCATTCTACCGACCCCACCGCGGGGTAAGTGTCGACATTTTTCCGTCCCGAGGCAATCAATCCAACCATCTCAAACAAAAAGTTTGAGTATTTAAAATAATTCGTATTTTATTCTGATTCCTTTTGGGTATTTACTTAGCTAAGGTTTTGTAATGGCTTCTCAAGCCCACATATGGCGCCCGTCCAACACTATTATCTCTCTCTGTGGCCAATTCAACTTTATCTTTTTATAAAAATGGCTTCGTTCTTAGAATTATTCCAAATTTTTATATTAGAAATGCATCTCTTACCGATCACTTCATCCTGGTTCGTTGACGGTAACGCGGACTTTGAAGGGTTTCCTTTGTTCTAGACCACGTGGTAGAATGGATTGGTTTTTTTTTTTTTTTCGTTTTCAACTTCAAAATACTACGTACCGTCCCGGGTTTCGGCACCAAAAAATGTTAGGGTTAATATTTTTGTAATAGGTTAAACTGGAGTGATCAGTAAGAGAGGCAAATGTAGTTTTAGAATTTATTCACTGCAGTGGGCAGACGGATTCAAAAAGTCTCACCGTCTCACAAGTTTCCCGCGGTGCAACCGGGTTTTGTTCAAAAGCGTGCGCATGCGCAGAAAGTATCAATGACGTCACACATACGTCTACGGTTCAAAGTTCGCACATGCGCAGTAATAACCAACGACGTCATATATATCTTTCGGTTCAAAAATGGTACAAAACAGCAGAAAACGAGTTGTAATATAAGTCAAGCACATCAGGATTATTTGTAACATAGAAGACAGAGAAATACACAATTAACTAAATATGATTAGCTTTGACAATGGCATTGAGGGCCATCCCGAGACTGCTTCAGGATCTTCAGGTTGGTAGGTGCATTTTAGAATAATAATCACCTTTATTATCATTAGGTGGCTACAACAAAATTACAGTTGCACTTCAGTTGGGATTATATACAATATAAAGACTAATACATATAAAACATAGTGTTCACCTCCAATATCAAGTATTCATATTCACAAGTGTAAATAAAGTAAATGGTGCAATGTAAAACATTTGACATTATGAAAATAAAGTAAAAATACTTCTGCTAATAAAATACGTATCGCCCAAACTGTTTTAAAACCCAAATACATTTACAAAACCATAAGAATACTCACAAATATCTAAAATAAAATAAATAAATCATTTTGCTTAGAAAATAAGTTAATACAGTAATTACAACATCCAAACAAACATATGCATTCATAACCACAATTCTTATTGTAATTTGATTTTATGGCCCCATAGACACAACAGTAATTACATCACACCCCTACAAAAAAATGGTTTCAACCATTTTTGATATATTTTTCAAATAATTTTGAATTGTGTATGCCGTATATGTGACACGGAATAAATATTTATGGTCACAAGTAGCTTTAAAAAACATTATAACGTACATCAACATGCACTGATTAGAACAAGGTGGGTACAACAGGGTTTTTACTACACTTATACATTCAGTTCTAGCGGAGTAGCTATTTTGATCTATAAATCTGTTAACTTTGAGGGTCACAGTGTGATCGCCGACCCTCCTGGAAGATATTTAATGGTTAGTGGTAGGCTTTTTAATATAAAGGTACTGCTTTTCATCATTCATGTCAGCCACCCCAGACAGTGGATATTTCTTCAGGTCTTTTTTTTCCAATTTCCTAATGTAGCATGTTCCAATTGTTGCAGGGATATTTCAACTGTTGGCTTGACCACAAATAAGAAGAGTCATCAAAGAAACCTGCAGTCATATTCTGACTAGCTAAAATCATAAAAACATGTAAAACAATATTATCTATATCCTCCTGTAGAGTTAATTCACCTGGTCAGGCATATTATTTATTTCATTTTCCTCTGTCCATCACACATATACATATAGATATACGTATAGTTTATTTTTTTTATCAATGACGGCGCCGTCACGCCGTCACTAATTGTTGCTACAACCCCGTCATTATATCAGACCATGCGCCTCTTGTGTTGTAGTTAAAACATCAACAAGAAGAGGCCATTAGGCCACCCAGGAGTTTGAATGACCAACTGCTGAGCGGAGACCACTTTTTAAATTTACTCTCTGATCATGTTGACCTTTTTGAAGTACAAATGAGACCCCACTGATCTCTGTATCTTCTACTCTTTTGAAAACATTCAAGACTTTTAATAGCGGTGGATAATTTGTATCTTAAGAAAGAACATTAGTTTGTATTAACACGGTGTATTGGGCAACTGGATAATACACTGTATATGCCACATATTCGGCCCCTATTATATATATAAGGAGAGATTACTATTACAGTCACTTCCAACCATCAGATCACCAACCTATTAGACAGATTTAGGAACACTTACTTTGAACAAGAAAACTGCTGGAACTTCACCCCATTGGCTAATGTCAATTTTTTGGGGGCTTTTTGATTCTTTTTAATTTTAATAAGTGGAAAACATTGCACTTTTATATTGAAGGTATGCAGCTAAACAGCTGGCAAATTAACTCTGTAAGTGTTTAGTATCAAATCACCTGAAGGGCATTTGTATTGTTTCTGGATCCTTTTCAGATCCCTCGGCCAGATCCCTCGTACTGTACCTTCTATCAATCCCTTTAAGCTTCCAAAAGTGTGACCGATATGCAGGAATAGGATGACTTTTTAAGTGAACTCGGTATCCCTCAAATAGTTGGGCCACAAGTTACAAATGAGATACCGATCACGGTGGAAACGCTTTCTGGGGCCATTCAGTCCCTTAATTTAGGACATAGTCCAGTAACTGATGGCCTTTTATTAAAAAAAAAAAAAATCCCTAAACTTGCAAACATGCTGATAAATATGTTAAAGAAGTTTTTGGGGTTTTTTTTATCAAGGGAAGCCTTCCACAATCACTGAGACAATCCACTATTTGGCTTAGCTTGAGGCAAGATGAAGACTCTCTGGCATGTGTGTCATACCGCCGATTAGCTTGTTAAGTGTAGCCGCCAAAATGTTGGCAAAAGTTTTTGGCAACACAGTTTGAATCTATTCTTCCAACAATAATATCACCTAACCAGACATGATTTTAATATCACCTGACCAGACAGGATTTATTAAAGGTATACATTTTTTTTTCAACTTACAGCGCTTCTAAAATAGCTTATAACGCACAGGATACTGACACCTTTAATGTACTGATTTGCTGGATGCAGAAAAAGTGTTCATTACCATACAGTACCAGTATCGTAGCGACTGCAAATTAGGTCCGTGTTCAGTTGTCTGAAGATGTCTTTGGCTGTTTTGGATTTTGGTAGGCTTTTGGTTACCCCTCTGGTGCCTGCCTTCAGTTCGGCTGTAAGGCAGACTTGTTAGCCATAGCGAAGCATTATATTTTGGTTTAGAACCAGTCTGCTTTGGGTGCTGTCTTTCACAGATCTGATTTGCTAATCTACTTAGGGTGCTATTATTAAACATTTTGATTATAGGACAGTCAGGTTTTCTCGCCCATATTCTGCGGAGAAACTGAGTGAAGCTGACTACTTATTCCGCACTTCTGACTGTAGACATCAGTCTTGATTGCCATATTGGCATGCTGGAGCCCTTTTTCACCCTAGGTCAACTGAGGTGCTGGAGTGTTAGGTGTCAACTGATCTCTCTGTAAAGCTTTGCTTTTAGCCTTGCCACAAGATCATAGGTATTTAACGATTGTTGTTAAATAAAATGTAGTGGTTGACAGGTATGAAATAGGCCTGATAGCGTTTTCAGTATATTGGTGCATTAAAACAAATATTTAACAAATTATATCACTTTAGTTTGTAAGAAATATAATTTGATAATAAAATAAGCATTTGCCAAAATGTTTATAGTTCTCTTTCAATTAAAAAACTGAAAAAACATGACAAACCTAATGAAAATTACCAGATTGCAAGTATATGAAGAAAACACTCTTGTTTTTGGGCCATAACACAAGACTCAAAATAATAATTGGGTAAATAATTAGTCAACATACTTTCCTATAACATTAAGGGTAGGCGACACTGGGAAATTTAGTATCGGTCAAACCCACACTAAATACATGTTAGTATCAATTAATACTGATCCGATATGTTTTGCTCGAAAATAACATGATCACTGAATCCTACCCCGTTGTTAGTTTTGTTGACAATAAACACAGAACAAGGATTTTAGGTACTTAAATGTTTTTTTTTTTTTTATTCAAATGTCTACAGTTCAAATATGAACAGGATAAATATATATATATATATATATATATATATATATATATATATATATATATATATATATATATATATATATATATATATATATTACAACTGTATTAGAACAAAGCTAAGAGAGTCAAATGAAAAAACATTAATGTAACTAAAATAGAAATATAACAATGTCAACATCTAAACTAAACCTTCCTTTGCATAATATTTTGAAAGTAGTTGGAACGTTTAAATAGTGTTAATATGTGATCAAAAAACCTTTAACAGTATCAAAAATGAAATACTTCTACTACAGCTGTTACAGAGCATAAGTCAAGAGAGTCGTACCAAAAAATCCGCAATATAACGAACAACCCCCTTTGGTTCTCTTGCCATAGTGACAATGTTTTTTAGGAACATAAACATGTTTACATTCTTGTTGCTCCCTGTAGGGCAGTGATCTCCAAGCTTTTTGAGGCAGAGAGCAACTTCAAGGGCACGGAGTAACCCAAAGGGCACCTTGGAATGCACTTCCAAAACAAGAATTTTAATTGAATTAATTATTAAATTTTCTACCTTAATTATATTTTTTGTGAGAACTGACATTTGTAGGAAATAATGTTAATTTTTTCAAAACACTATCATCAGTTTCATGAACTTTGCACCCTTGTACAAATGATAAATTATGTAGGAACAAAAATAAACGATTGTTTAATAAAATAAATATAGTCAAGTTAAGTCAATCTATAAATGTGCAGCCATTGGAACAAAGCATCCTTTAAACTTAGAATCACATTTTTTTCAATGTTTAAACTCAATCTTGGCACTGAACTTGCTACCAACGACATTGCCTATTGTTTATTTGCCTGTTAGTAGGAAGGCTGGCATTACAAGCTGTTTACCAGTGCACTGTAATCTGGAGTGTAAATTGACCGTGTTTGCCCCCAGCTGGACATTGGAGAAAGTGGAGAGGATATTGCTGCCATTCTTTTCATCGTTAAGTGCATTATTGGCAATAATCGTCATTGCTTCTTCAAGACCTCCCCGTCTGAAAAGGCCTACTTCCTCAATATCAAAAATTGTGTGGCTCTAAACGAGGCTTCAGTTGCTTTTTGAGTGTTTTTTACGAGCCTTGTAAAAAAAGACTGTGTTTGCCCAAAGTTACCTTGAACTCGAAGGCATTTTCTGTTCACCGGGCGAGTAATTACGGTACCATGTAAACTCTTGGGACAAGTGCTGTAGTGGCGCTCCACCTAGTGCCGCTTTGTCGCTGCCACAGTCATTCCGCAAATGAGACACACACCGTTTTCTTTCACATTGATAGAAAAAAAAAATTCTTACTCCCACTCTCTACGGAAGTTAAAAGGTTTCTTCCTTTTTTCCGCCGTGTTTATGTATGAATAAATCAATTTTGACTCCTTCGCGCAATATCGAGGCTGTAATTATATTGCGCACTCACCTCTGCCCTGTGTTAGGTCAGAGTTCTCAGATTGTCCAACTCCGCTACTCGGATTTTTTTAGGGTTTTATACATTACTCGGATTTTTTTAGGGTTTTATACATTTTTAGACTTTATTTTTAAATTTACATTGTTTAAAGTGTGATTTAAAGAAATCACAACACAATTGAATCACATTTTAGACATAGACGTTTCGTGATTGGGTTTATTTTTTAGAACGGGCTCACGGGCACGTGATAACATGGACACGGGCGTCAACATGCCCAAGGGCACGGGGTTTGGCAATCCCTGCTATAAAGTAATGTTCTTTCATGTCTCTGTGTAAATCTGCGACAGTAGCGGACCATTTTACCTGACAAATAACGCTTGGCATTATCATTTTGTGCTGTTGAAATAATTAAAGTCCACCCTGCGCTGCACTTCCTGTTTTCTTCTGTCATTGTTGGATTCTGATAAGAGTGCGCATGTAGATTTGCCCCTCATTTCTGTTTAGCAGGCAAGATGGCGGCGCGTTGTGCAGACGCTGCGGCTCGGGCTCCAGTTCGTCTTTTGTTTTTCAGTGTCCCCTGATCCCTCATATTTTCCCTTCGACTCCCTTTGCATTTACAATAATATCCACTACATCCCGAGGGATATACAGAGACCTGGAAGATCGCCCTGGAAGATCTGCCTGCCCGCCGACAACGACAACGACGGAACAAAGGCTGAGCTAAGAAGGCGACCACACAGACCAGCGCTCCCAAGCATGTTCAACCAACGCCAGATCCATCGTCCTCAATGAGTGAATTTGAGCTGCGGATCGCCACCAACATCGTCCGGAATTGGAGGATTTTTGTCATCACGGAGTCTTGGCTTTCCCGACGCCGCATTACATCACCGGCTCCAACGAGACAAAGACTCCGGTAAAAACCGGGGTTGGAGACTACGCGCTACAATAACAGCCGAACCATTGACACACACTGCTCACTCGATATGGAGTCTCTAGCAGTATCGTGTAGACCCTTCTATGTATCGGGAGAGTTAACTGTGGTCTTTGTGTTTGCTGTTTACTTTCCACCGCTAACCGTTTCACCGGATGCTAACGTTAGCATAGCGCTAAATCTCCTGCCCGCTGCTATCAATAAACAGCAGCTTGCACACCCCAACGGAGCATTATCGTCGACGGCGACTTTAATCGCCCTCATCGCCCCCCCTCGGAGGAAAACAAAGCCCATTTACAACAAAGTCAGTTAGTTCTTTGTTCCTTTGTTTCCTTATCCTCACTGTAAATGTGGGACTGGAGTCGTCCAATTTCGTTGTCACAGCATATCCCATGTTGTAACAATGACAATAAAGGCATATTCTATTCTATTCTAAGACGCAGCAGGTAGGGAGAGGTGCTGAAAGTTTGCCTGTCAGTCACACAAACAGGCATACACTCAAAGAGTAGCCGAGAGAGCTGGGTGAATGAGAGAAGGACTGCGCTATCTATATATATATAAGGCGAGAGTAGAGGAAATTGGTAGAGGGCTAAGGTATTGATCCCATGACAATAGTATCAATATCATCCAAGTACCTGCTTAGTATGTATACTCTTGATATATGGATTGGTGAGAGGACGCTGACGTGTATGTCGCCGCTTCTCACTCCAAAACTTTTCCAAACTTTTCAAAGCTCAGATATTCTTTCTGATCTTTCTTTTGCCCTTCTGTTTTGGACTGTGGGTACTGCGGTTGATGTAACCTGAACCATCGTCTCACCTGATCAATCAAACCCCAATCGTAACTTAGTCCACGGGCTAACGCCGGTAGCTTAAACTTACCAGCTGTCACTGCACTGGCCTCTCTCCCTCGTCATGGCGTGCCAAAACCTCGCCGCCTTTGGATTATTCCTGATACTCCTGACATTCTGCCATCATCCAGCGACAGGATTGCTCCACTATTCTGTCGCGGATCTTCTCCGGATCCGGTAGATTGCACTGGGGCCTCCGCCACCGGAGCTGCTCCATCATCCTGACATCGCTCGCCTGCCTAAACGGTCGCGCAGACACGTCGAGTATAAAAACCCCGGCTCAATCAACTCGACCTGGTCCACATCTCGACGCCCTCCCATAAACTGCGGCCGTAGCGCTAACTGTCATGCATTAGCCTGCCTGGCTAGGTCGGCTAACAGCAATGCTGCTGTCAAACATGATACCTCCGCCGTCAACTTTGGATTGCTGAACATCCGCTCACTCAGGAACAAGGGCCACCTCATCCAAGACGTCCTCGCCATACGCAAACTTGACTTCTTCATTCTGACAGAAACCTGGCAGCAAACAAACAACTTCGCTGCTCTGAATGACTTCACTCCTCCCTGCTTTGTTTACATCTGCCGTCCCCGTGGCAACGGCCGTGGAGGAGGTCTCGCGGTAATCCACCGCGAGAAGTGGAAAGTCTTGCCTGTCTCCGTCACTGCATCAAGCTTTTTTGAATGTCTGGTGTTTAAGCTCCCTGGACCCTCGCCAACCATCATTGCTACAATTTATCGCCCCCCCCCGAAGCCACATAGTGATTTTATCAATGAAACTTCATTGATAAGCTTAATTACACATTTATCCACTCTCTCGCCAAATTTAATTTTATTTGGAGATTTCAATATTCACATGGTCAACCCCAACCTGCCACTCACCAGAGACTTCACATCCTGCCTGGAGAGCCTCGGGATACACAGTCTTATTGACTTCCCCACCCACATTAAAGGCCACACATTGGACTTGGTTTGCTGCTCTGGCCTCTCCCCCTCCAAGCCCACTGCTGATGTTTTTCTTGAATCCGATCATGTCCTCCTCACTTTTAACACCGTACTCTGTCTCTCTACTGTCAAAACCTCCCGTCTCATTTCTTTTCGTAATACCAAAAATATCAACATTGACACCCTCTGCTCCATTATTGACCGTTCCCCGCCCCCAGACGCTCTTTCAAACCCGGATGACCTCACCGCTCACTACAATGCCTGCCTCACAAATATTCTAAATTCTCTTGCCCCCCTGAAGGCCAGGACTGCCTCATTCTCAACATCTGCCCCCTGGTTTACACCCGCTCTTAGGTTAATGAAATAAAAAAAACGCCAACTTGAGCGACTCTATAAGAAAACCGGCCTCACCATCCATAATGACATGTACATTACCCATATTGCCAAATACAAGGACCCAAATTGCACAAACCAAATCCAGTTACTACTCCGGCCTCATCCTTTCCAACGAAGGAAATTCAAGAACTCTCTTCTGTCATGAACAAAATCCTCCAGCCACCAAATTCTCTCCCCCTCCACCTGTACTCCACAACAACCTGCAACTCCATAATGGAGTACTTCAACCACAAAATACTTAAGATTCATCACCAACTCCATCAAAACCTGTCTGCTCCCTCCCCATCTGAATTTCCTTCTCCTTGTCACTTCTTCTCCAGTTTTGCTCCACCCACGACTGCTTAATTATCCAACCTCATACTCAAATCCAAGCCAACCACTTGCCAGCTCGATCCCCTCCCTTCATCCCTTGTTAAATCCTGCCTCCCTTCCCTGCTTCCTCTCATATCTGCCATTATCCACTCCCCACTCTCTTCTGGTATTGTCCCATCACTTTTTAAAACCGCTGCTGTTACCCCTACACTGAAAAAACATGGTGCTGACCCCAACAACTTTGACAACCTCCGCCACATCTGCAACCTTCCATTTATTTCGAAAATCCTCGAAAAAACTGTTGCTGCTCAACTCCACTCCCACCTATCCCTCCACTCTCTCTATGAACCCTTTCAGTCTGGTTTCCGCCCCCGCACAGAGACTGCCTTAATCCGTATTGTAAATGATCTCCTCATAGCATCTGACTCCGGTTTAGTCTCCATCCTCATCCTCCTAGACTTGAGCACCGCCTTCGACACAATCTCTCACCCTATCCTCCTCATTACACTCTCCTCCATTGGTCTCACCCACACTCCCCTCAGTTGGTTCCACTCCTACCTCAGTTTGTCCAGCTGAAATCCTTCACCTCAAAGCCCTCCCTAGTCACCACAGGTGTACCCCAGGGATCTGTCTTAGGTCCTCTTCTCTTCATTGTCTACCTCTTGCCTCTTGGTCAAATCCTCCGCAAATTTAATATCCACTTTCATTGCTTTGCTGATGACACCCAACTTTACCTCTCCTGCAAACCAAACTCCATACTCCCACCTCCCTCCCTCACCTCTTGCCTTTCCGAACTCAAAACATGGTTCACAACAAACTTTCTTAAATTAAATGCCAATAAAACCGAAATCCTCCTTCTTGGCACCAAATCCACTTTATCCAAAGTAAACAATTTCTCTCTCAACATCGACAGCTCCTTAGTGTCCCCCTCCCCCAGGTCAAGAGTATGGGTGTCATCCTGGATAGCATGCTTACCTTCCACTCACATATCATATCATCACCCGCACTGCTTATTTCCACCTCCGCAATATTACCAGACTCCGCCCTTCCCTCACCCCCCGCACCACTGCTATTCTTGTCCACAGTCTTGTCACATCCCGCCTTGACTACTGCAATGCTCTCCTCTTCGGCCTTCCTCAAAAGTCCCTCCATAAAATCCAGCTGGTTCAAAACGCCTCAGCTCGCATCATCACAAAAACATCTTCCCAGCAGCACATCACCCCCGTTCTCCAACAGCTACACTGGCTTCCTGTTCAGCATCGCATCAGCTACAAACTCATCTTATATACATATATGGCCACTCACAACCTGGCCCCTCCTTACCTGTCCGACCTTCTACAGGTGCACGTCCCCACTTGCTCCCTCAGATCCTCGTCCTCCCTCCGACTGTCAGTGCCCCCTGCCCACCTGAGCACCATGGGAGCCAGAGCCTTCAGTTGCGCTGCTCCAGAGCTTTGGAACAATCTACCTCCGGACCTCCAAAACTGCACACCTCTTTCCACTTTTAAGTGCCGTCTAATAACACACCTGTTCAGGACTGCCTACAACACATAGCTTCTCCATTTCCTATGTTTTTATGATTTTATGTCTTGTTTTTATTTATTATTTCTTACAACTTTTTAAATTGTATTTTTTCATTGTCTGTACAGTGTCCTTGGGTGGCTTGAAAGGCGCTTTTAAATAAAATGCATTATTATTATTATTATTATTATTATTATTATTATTATTATTATTATCAATCCGCCCACCCCTAATAAACATACTATAAAATAGAAGCATACGCCTGCTTGAAGAGTCTATCTTTATTCAAACTTTGTAAGTGGTAAAATTCACAGGTCTTCTGTCTGACTCCTCTTTGACAGCAGATCAGCCTGGCTCAAAGGAGATCACAAACTTGAATATGTCATAAGTGTCACCGTGAATCAATATGAATCTCCAAGGCTCAACATCATAAAGGCTAGAGCTTTGGGCCTCAATGTAATGGAAAAATTCTCTGAAGGAAATAAGTACTCCTGAGAATAACCCCAGGAAAATGTATGGTATAATCTGTTTCTGACATCCAAGCTGTACAAACTGACAGGAGATTTACTGTTAAATGTTCCTCAAATGACTGTATGTTTAGAGAAATATATATACATTTTGTTTGGAAGTTTATAAAGTAAATTTTCTTAACAAAGACATACTTTAAGATTTGTGGTTAGAGGTCCAGTATAATGAAAGAAAAAAAATCAAAGTTGGTGGTGTATGGACAAACAAAGAACATTTTGTTATTATTATAAAATTGTTGTTCTTGTTCACCTTAACGGTGCTGTACAGAATTTGGAAATTTTCTACTCACTGATGTCATCTTCCTGTGTCATTATTGTAGCCTCTGTCAACCTCCTTATGTTGTGCTTAAAAGTACTGTGCGTGCATTTCTCAGATGCGCTCAAATAATTGTTTTTGTTTTGCTTTTTCATACTTTTGGGAGTTTGGGTTGGGATTTGGACTGTACTTGAAACAGGCCTTTCCCTACTTCAACCATTGTCATGCTAGACTAAAAGCCACAGCAATGACGAGGATAAAGTCACTTTCCAACACTCCCCCATTTCCTCCTACCTAATGTGTTCCCAGGGTCAAACAGCTTTGCTAAAGTAAGTTAAAGGTAAATTGGTGCAAGTGAGAAAAAATAATATAAGAGCTCTTTGAACTAAGTAGGGCATTGTTAACATACACTTGATATAGAAAATATTGTACTTTAAACTTTTTTTTAGCTGGGAACACCAAAAACGACTCACCTGATCTTTAACATAAAGCAAACACAAAATAGGTCACTGCAATAAACCTAGAAAAGTAGCATAATTTGCAGGACTAAATATGCATGTTCAATAAAAGTAGGAGACTTAAGGGATTTATGTTTAGTCTTAAATGAAACCAACACTACCTGCTGCTCAATTGTCATTTTCCATTTCAACTCATTTTTGGATGCCTACAGAAAAATTAGTTCTGTAGCTATATAGGCATAGGACATATCAAAATAAAGCCTTAACCCTCATCTTCATTAGAAACAAAGCATGTTTCTAGCTTTTACCGTTGTTTAGTAAGCAACAGTTGAACTAAGTTTCTGGAAAATACTTCAAACCCCCAAAAAATATCAAGCAGTAATTTCACTTTGGTGTTTATCTTTTGCATTTGTGATACCTCCAATTTGAAAACAATGCTTTCCAAAAACACAAGGTTACTTTGCTTGCAAAATAACATTTCATTGCAAGAACACTAAACCTATACATGAAAGATGCATGTACTTTGCAAGAACTTTTCAACGTTCATTGTTTCCGGTATAGTGATCACATTTTGGTCGCCATTGCAAATGCGGACACTCACGAAATCTGATCCCTCTCTGCCCAACAATGACATATTTAACTGAGATAACTGTCCGTACTTACAGTATATCTACCGTTCTCTCACCACACTGATAAACTGCCCGTACTTGCCATAAGGACCACCTACACACTGTCATTTGGTGGATAAAGGAAGCAAAACTAGGCAGTGGGTATGTGGACAAAGATCTGATCAAAGGCACTCCTGTCATCTAAAACAAAAATATCATTTTAAAATCATAATTTGACAGGACTGAAAACAGCCATAAATGGAATTCATACAATAAGAGATTGACCACCTCTACAAATGGCCGCAACCATCCAAAGGCGACCTCTGAAAACGAACCAACCAAAACTAAAACTCACGTTTATGCTTAAGTGGAGTGAGACAAATTGGAGCAGACATAATCAGTGGGCCCTTGCAGGAGGACAAAGACAAACTTTAGAGCCAAAGAAAAAGTCACCTTAGGATGTTTAAGCTAACCGGGATGGCAGTGAGAGTCTACCCTCAAGGGCCTTTTGAGGGGACATGATGTACGTGAAGCCGCAAGGGCTCGGGTAGAGGTCTTGGCATAGGAAAGAAAGCACCCGGAGGGCCCGTATTATGTACGCAGCAGCCGTGGTCTGCCAGGGCCTGCAAAGCCTAAAAAAATATCTGAATCATGTGACTTTAATTATATTTTGTCCATGAATACCTATTAAATCATTCCAAATCGTCTGTCAGCCTCCTGTTGCTTTTTCTGATTGTTCGTCCAGATGTGCACTTTCATATTCAAGCATTAAACTAAAAATATTTCAAACATTACTTGTTGCCTGGCTCGGCAATCGGCCGGGAAGCCTTCACAAAGACTTCTGAAGGCCATGAGGCATAACATCAGGGTATGATAAAGCTTTTGGTCTCGCCACTTAGATTTCGAGTTGGTGGGGCTAGTGCCTGCTTGCCGGTCTTGGGAAATGTCACGGGTTAAACAAACTATGATTGCTTAGGGGGGCGGTAACCCAAGTAACTGCTTCTATCAAAAGGACTTTTTCAGCCCTAAATTTGAATAAAAAGTTAGGCCAAAAATACAACAAAAAAAGCTCGACTTTCGGCATTACCTTCGATGGCAATCGAAAAGAGTTATTGATAAAACTGAAATGCACTGAATCTCTACGACAAATTAAGTGAAATCTTGAAAAGAAAGGAGGATGAATTTTGAGCACAAATGAAAAAATATTATTGGTGAGTAAAATAAGGCAACATTCCTAAATAATATCACAGTGTTATGAGGTTATTATTGATGCTGCTGTAGCTGCAGTAAATGTTTTATAGCCATAAAATTGTTACTGACGATTGGATTGATTCTGCCCACTGAAAGCCTAAGTCTGAAAAACAAAGCCTGTCAGAGATATACACTTAGTGTATATACTCTTACAATGTTTATTTAAGTTTCCAAGATAAATGCATTTGGCAATAAATTTGCAGTTCAGCTAGCCCAGGGGTAGGGGACCTATGGCTCAGGAGCCATACATGGCTCTTTTCATGAGTACGCATAAAATTTAACTATTGCGCATTTCTCTGTGGCGTTCCAAAGTCAAGTGATTTCATCCCGATTTTGGTTCATATAATGCAGAAGTTCGATAGGTGAGCGGAGAAGATGAGGTAAAATTTTGGACTATTTGATAAAGTTTCAGGAGCGAGCAGAGAGAGTGGGAAAGGTGAGATGGCACAACATTCATTTGGACAGGTAACTTAAAATTAGTTTTACCTGGTTATATCAGTATCAGAAATTATTTTCCCCCCATTTTATTAACACTCCACTTATTGAAACATAAATATTTTGTTTGTTTGTTGTACATGATTCAATTGTTTGTTTGTTTGTACATGATTCAGATTGAATCGTTTCTTGTACATGATTCAATTGTTTGTTTGTTTGTACATGATTCAAATTGAATCGTTTCCCCGGCGCCGTCACGAATGGCAGCCACTCCAGCAGCTCCCGTGTTATTTTCGATTGTTCTCAGTTATTTTCGATTGTTCTCAGCTTAGGGATGCTGCTGGAAAAGTGAATTTCCCTTCGGGGATGAATAAAGTATCTATCTATCTATCTATCTATCTATTTAAAGTTATAAATAAAGACACTGGCAAACAACTTTGATTGGGTGAGGAGTACAGGTGGGCGGATCCCTGCACACAGCGCAATGCACTTCCTTCTCTCTCTCTCGCTCAGTGCAGTCTACACCGAAAGTGAATATGACGATATTCTTATCATTTGCAGTAATTTGTGACATTTTTACAAAAGAACTTTGCACGCATTGTTTTGAAACGGTTATTAAGGACAAATTTCATGGAAAAAAAATGCCTCAACATTCTTAACTGAAGGTGGAAGACAAACTGTAAATGGCATATTTACATTGATTTTGTCATGATTACCTAAGTGGAGCCACCTGGGGTAATCATTTGGCGCGCTGGAATGCGCTTCCTGATTGGTTCATGTTCCCTTTTTAAGCAGGCTACGCCGAGACCTCTTCGTCGGAGGATTACTTTTTACCCCGTTTGACTCGCCTGATTTTCCTGTGTCTTTTTGACTTGTTTACCTGATTCTGCCTGCCTCCGATCCGACCTGCTTCCGTTCCACGCTACGATCTTCTCTCCAGTCCCGGTAAACTCGACCTGCTTCCGTCCCACGCTACGATTGGCTACGTGTCCCGAAGTTGTCTTCACGGCGTTGCTGCTGAAGTTCAACGGTCATCGCGTCTCCCGCTAACCCTGTACGCTTCCCCAAATAAAAGACTTGTAACGAACGCTCTGGGGTCTCCTGCTCTGTTCTGGTCTGCCCTGACAGAATCCTCCGACCAGAATGGACCCCGCGTTCGTACATCTGCCCCCTGACGACATGAAAGCGAGAACCAGCAGCCCAATTCCCCTTTAGAATGTGCAGTTCGGCAAGTCATTTCCGACGTGGCGAAATTGGCTAAGGCACCTTCGGCCTTATGACAGCGCAATGACTCCCATGCATGCCTGTTCGACTCTCCGGCCGGCCTGTTCGACTCTCCGCGGCCGGCCTGTTCGACTCCCCGCGGCCTGCCTGTTCGACTCTCCGCGTCCTGCCTGTTCGACTCTCCGCGGCCTGCCAGTCCGACTCCGCTGCCTGCCAGTCCGACTTCGACTCTCCGGTCTGCCACTCCGACTCCGCTGCCTGCTAGTCCTGATTCCGACTCTCCTGATTCTCCTGTCCTGTTTGCCGGTTCTGAGTCGACTCTCCTGTCTTGCCGGTTCTGATTCTGCCTGTCCTGTTTTGCCGGTTCTGAGTCGACTCTCCTGTTTGCCGGTTCTGAGTGGACTCTCCTGTCTTGCCGGTTCTGATTCTGCCTGCCTCCGATCCGACCTGCTTCCGTTCCACGCTACGATCTTCTCTCCAGTCCCGGTAAATTCAACCTGCTTCCGTCCCACGCTACGATTGGCTACGTGTCTCGAAGTTTTCTTCACGGCGTTGCTGCTGACGTTCGACGGTCATCGCGTCTCCCGCTAACCCTGTACGCTTCCCCAAATAAAATACTTGTAACGAACGCTCTGGGGTCTCCTGCTCTGTTCTGGTCCGCCCTGACAGATTTGGGACAAAGGATTTGGCATTTTTATCATTTCATACTTTAGATTAAATCATCAAATGACACAGAGTGAAATAAAATGTGCTGAAGAATTAACTTTTGTCTAGAGAGCGTGTTTGGCAGTTTTTTTTCATTTTTGTCTGAAAATATATGATGTGGCTCTCTCAATTTATTTTTTAAACATTTTTTGCTTTTATGGCTCTTTGGGTTCCTGACCCCTGAGCTAGCCTGTCATTGGACAGCAAGACAAACTGGAAAACACACATGTTCGTGACATCTCAGTAAGATTGAATCTTAGATATTTATCACAACGCCAATACTAAAAATAAAGTTAAATATATTAATCAAATCTGGGTCAGGAGGGGACCTATACTCTACTCCGATTATTGAACTGACCTATACAAAATAATTCTCGCCATTATATTTAAAATAACAAAAACTGGGACATTTTCTTTTAAACCCATTGTTTTTTTTAACAAACCAAGTACAGTGGGACCTTGGTGATCGCGGTTAATGGGGACCAAAACCACCCACGATAAGTGAAGATCCGCGAAGTAGCGGTGCACCTTTAAAAAAAAAAATTATATATATATATATATATATATATATATATATATATATATATATATATATATATATATATATATATATATATATATATATATATATATATATATATATAATTTTTTTTATTATTATTATTTTTAGACGCGGTTAATGGGGACCAAAACCACCCGCGAAAAGTGAAAATCTGCGATGTAGTGACGCCCCTTCAAAAATGCTTAAAAATAAATATATACATTTTTTTTTTTAAATTATTTTATTCTAAAATTATTTTTTTTAGACCTGCAAAGCTCTGAACCCACGAACATGGAACCACGAAGTAGCGACGCCCCTTCAAAAATTATTTAAAAAAATAAATAAAATAATGTATTATTTTATTTTATTATCATTTTTTAGGCCCGCGAAGCACTGAATCCGCCAAGTAGCGAGGTCCCACTGTAAAATGGGGTGAAGAGACTCGCTGGGGTTGCTGCTTGGTCAGGAACCGATGGCTTATGAGCCATAAATGTGTCTTTTCATGAATACATATGGCTCAAAGATGAAATATAACTTGGGCTATTATTTGATAATTGATGTATGAAGCGTCTATTGCAAGGGTGGCGAACAAGTTTGACACAAATAGCTGAAATTTTTAACTGAGAGTCAAAGAGCCACACCACGCACTGACCTGCCATGACAGACAGACACACACAAACACACACAATTAAAAACATATTGATTCCCATAACACACTCCTCTCCTTACAATACAACAAGTATTGTTCTTTTGTTGATTTCAAGGAAAGTGTCCACCCTCAATACACACACAAAAAACACTAAACATGAAACAAGACAAACAGCCACAGTATATAGAAAATATGATGAGGCAAAGAGCCGCATTCTTATTGGCCAAGAGCTGCATGCGGCTCTAGAGCCACATGTTCGCCACCCCTGGTCTATTGTCATGAATGCGAAGCCGAGACTGTAGATAGATAGATAGATAGATAGATAGATAGATACTTTATTCATCCCCGAAGGGAAATTCACTTTTCCAGCAGCATCCCTAAGCTGAGAACAATCGAAAATAACTGAGAACAATCGAAAATAACACGGGAGCTGCTGGAGTGGCTGCCATTCGTGACGGCGCCGGAGAAACGATTCAATTTGAATCATGTACAAACAAACAAACAATTGAATCATGTACAAGAAACGATTCAATCTGAATCATGTACAAACAAACAAACAATTGAATCATGTACAACAAACAAACAAAATATTTATGTTTCAATAAGTGGAGTGTTAATAAAATGGGGGGAAAATAATTTCTGATACTGATAGTGATCTGCAAAGGGTATATGTATAGGACACAATTTTTTACCCAAAATTACCTACAGCAATTTGATTGGGTGAGGGGTTGGAATGGGCGGAGCTATACATAGGGCACATGCACTCTTTTTCCTCGCCCAGCCCCGTCTGCAGTGCCGAAAAATACGTTGGTTTCCTTGTTTGCAGTAATTTGTGACAGTTTTACGAAATAACTTTGCTTGCACCTAGTTTTGAAACCATCATTTGGGACATACAGCAAATGGCAGTCAAAATGAGCCTCAAAAATCTTAAGTAACTGTGGAAGGGGGACAAACCTTTAGTGGTGTATTTATATTTATAAGAGACAAAGGCTCTGGTATCTTATTATGTTATAGAGTATAGATCAAATGATCATCAAATATCACACAGTGAAATAAAATTAAGCTGAATTATCAGAGTGTGCTTGGCGGTTTTACAGAATTGTGTCTTAAAATATATGGTTTGGCTCTCTCAGGAAAAAAAAATCAAAATAGTTTCGCTTTTTATGGCTCTTTGTGTAAAAAAGGTTCGAGACTCCTGTGCTACTGGTCACCATGGAAACCAGTAGTCTCAGTTTCATTTGTGTATGTGGGGGCCTGTCCTCAGCAAAATATGCAAAGAAAATATTTCAATCCTTTTTTTTTTTTTTTACCCGATCGGTGCAGGGTGGACGAGAGTTTCTTTTTTTTTTTTGTCTTTTACATACGTCATGTCCGGGTCTTTGTATCAGCCATTTGGTCGGGGAAGAGTAAAACAAAAAATGACGCCCTCATTTCCCCGTTGCCATGGTGACAAGCTGTCTTCTACTGAGCACTAGTTATCAAGGTGAAACTACACTGATTAGAACACAATTATTTGGCCCTGAACACCAACTGTTTAGGCTTTATATTTCATGGTTTAATTCAGTGCTTGTTGAACCTGAGGGTCTGAGTTAGGACCTGTATTTTTTTTATTGTATATTCATGGCTTCCGTAATGTACAATTTAAATCAAAATGTTTACTATTCGCTGACAACAATATATTAGTTTAGGGTACAAATTTGAAGGAAGTACAGACAGAAATGACTTTTGAACTTGACCCTGTAAAGCCCAGCGTTGCCATATTGGCCTTTTTTTGTCACATGCCAAAATGAAAATCTACAAACATAAACAATCCTGCTTTGTGGAATATAACCCATATCAACACTTAACTGCTTAACTTGTTCTGCCGTGGAAACAATGTTGCCCCTTAAGGCCACCTACGTAGTCTGCATACTGGTCCTGAGAATATATCATGGATCATTGATATTTTCTATGAAATGTGATTTCTATCTGACATGTTTAGTGGTTGACTAAACATTTGGTAACCTCTAATAAGTACAACCTGGAAATATAGTAACAACAGAGTAATGGTATGTTATTTCAGAAAGTCATACTTGTAGCCCTTAGTATCAATCAGTGACAAAAAAGTAGCTCTCAGCTTCTTAAAAGTTGGTAATTTCTTCCTTTAAAGGGACTCTGTCTATTATTCAACCACAAGATGTTGCAGTATTGTTATGCAACCGAAAGTAGTCACAAGGTAGAATACAAACCATGGAGACTCAAAGTGACCTTTTTCTCATTTTTTTGCCAAGCCCTTTGCAAGGTTTATGGTTTTTGGGGGTACATGTAACAAAAATGGGGCAGACAATGTTGTCAGCTTCCTCTAGGCTAGCCTCAATCTGTAAAATAAATACAGATTTCTTGACCTGAGTTTTGAAGTTATATACTATTATATACACTGTTTTATCTTACGTAAAGTCAAATATACTTGTCCTAAAATCTGACTTCAGGGTTTGAGGGAAAACTATGAGAGAAGGTTTGTCTTGAACCGCACTTTGCCTTGGAATGTGCCTTTTCTTCCATTCTGTGCAGATAAAAATGACATATCTCCTCGCCAGCGGCTTGGTCGTGAGGCGTGAACGTTTTGTCGCCATGTGTCATAGAAGTGGGCAACCCTGGAAGCCCCCGTCGTCTTTCTGCACACGATTGTAATTGGCAAGGAAGCAAGATCCGATGTGTTCAACTCTTTGATTCGGCTAAATAAATTAATATGTGGACTATACTCGTCGCAATAACTTCTCTGGGTTCTGGACATGCTCCAACAGGAAATGTTAAAACCTTACAGTATTTAAATATATGCATGTTTATATGATAGGTTAAATTATTTGCTTTTTTAGTCAAATCCATGTTTTTGAGGAATGGTGTTCTCTTTCCCCCCCTTAGGAGGCGTTGAATTATCCACAATGTCCTTTTAATGGTATGTGTCATTATTGTTATTGCCTTTAGTTTATTTTTATCTTTTCTGAGGGGGGGGGGCACCTAATTTACTTACATTTTATTATAATAGAGAACAAAATAACTCTCACGTATTAGTTTAGCGCAGTGTTGTATCTTACCAGCGACAATGGCTTCCCACAGATCTTCTTACCATCACAAGAACACTTGTTTTACATAAGTGATCCGAGTGCCCCGAGTCGGAACCTCGCATTTCTCCTGTCGTTTCTCACCATGATGTCTGCTGTGATTGATGAAGTGTTTCTGACCCGGCGTTGTCTTCTCAAAGCCTTGTTTCCCTTCAAGCAGGGGCCAACTTTGGCCTTCTGTGTCTCACAGTTATTTTCTTTAAATTTACACTCTCTTCCCTCTTACTGAAGGCTAACTTTTTTCTATGCGTCACTTTCACGCTGCCTCTCCCTCGAGCTTCAGGCAAAACCGCCCTTCGTCTATTCTCCTCTCTATGTTGAGGGTCACATATCCCTCTGTCTTAATGCCGCTCTATGCCTGTTGGGAGGTTAATGGATGCCTTTTTTGTTAATTTGAACTCCGAAAGATATTGCTGCCACACGCTCAGCTAGCACTCATGACTGTTAGTAAACTTAAGGATTAAGTCGCTCATATAATGTCATCGGGCGCATTTGTTTTTTAGAACTGAAATACCCAAAATGTTGACTCTATAACCTAATTTGATGGGAGACCCAAGATCTAATGGATACAACATTGTCCTTTTCAGCTTTGATGTCAGAGACCATGCCTTGTATGCGTATAGGGACATGGAAGTAACAAGCATTTGCAAGCGTCTGATATCTGATTTCCCTGCACTTTTCTTGTCTTGCCACATGGGTTTAAGTCTGACGCTGTGATTTCAGCTAGAGTGCCGTGAAGAAGCATTTGCTCCCTAGCTGATTTCTGTTTTTTGTTTTTTGCATATTTATCACTCCTAAAAGGCTTCTGATCATTAAAACAATTTTAAGATCACACATACACAACCCAGGGAAATGCACAAACCAAATCAAAACCGTATGTGAAAAAGTAATTGGCCCCCTGAACCATACAGCGAGTTGGACCACCTTAGTTCAGCGATAACAGAAATCAAATGTTTACAATAATTGGTAATGAGTCTTCCACAATGCTGTGGAGGAATCTTCTCAGCAAAATTGTGAGCGTTATACAAGATACAAACTCTCTGTTGGCAGAATTATTCAGATTAAAGCACTTATTGAAGTTTTAACCTCCCTCGCGAATGGAGCCAGCACGGCCGAGCGGCCAGGTTCCCCGGGGGTGCTGACAACAATTGGTCAGTAGGCGTGGTTTATTGATTTTACACATAAACAGGAAATGAAGTCACACATAAGCACGACTTCACAATATAATGAAATAAAATTGAGAAACGAATTTACAAATAATGGAATTAGACTGATCTTTGTAACGTGACCATGTGTATGTGTGTGATGATTGTTTTTATATTCCTAAATATAAAAACAGGTTAATTTCATAGCATGGAAATCTGAAAAATACACAATCAAAAACAGCCAACTTTACAAAAATTGTTCCAAAGCTGCCATACTGGAGGGTTGTCTAACATGAACTGTTGATTCAAGCTCACACCACAGCATCGCAATTGGATTTAAATCCGAACTTTGACTTGGTCATCCCAGAACCTTAATTTTGTTTTGTTTCTATTGAAGCATACAGAGGTTGACTTACCGGCGTGTTTCGGATAGTTTTTCTCCTACATGATATAGGAGCGTTTGAGTTTGAGGGCACCAACTGATGACCAGACATTGTCCTTTGGGATCTACTGGTAAACACCAGAATCCATGATCATGTCATGATTTTGTGCCTTAGTAAATGGAAGTGACATTTCAAAACTGCATTTTGTATTTCCTTGGGGAGTCTCTGTGTTATATTAAAAGTGGTTTGAAGATCGGAAACCTTTGTGAGTGATAAATAGGCAATAAACACTGAAATCAGGAAGGGGGCTAATACCTTTTCAGGGCACTGTATTCTGGCCATGGTTTCTGATCCTGACCCCTTTTTTGATATGACAGCTCCAATATATTTAGATTTGTGACAGGTTCATGCTCTTGGTGGTTGATAGGGATGTTTGTGGTGATATTTTGGTCATTAGTTTTTTTTTGTTTTTTTTCTTCCTGTGCTGATTTTCCTCCCATGCTGGATTGGAACTTTGTCCAGGCGATCGACCAGATCTTTGAGTTCTCGGAGGTTAGTGACATTTTATCCCACTACTGCTGACTCTACTTCATCTTGGTCCAGGGCTATGGTCATGATCTGCTCCAAGAGGTTGAATACAGTTTGAGAAAAAATGCTGCATTTTCTCACATTGGCTGTTCTTTGAAACCACACTCACATGGTTTTATTGATCAGTACTTCATTGTTGGCATTGGCACATAGCTGTTCAATGCTCAATTCATGGGCCATGTTGTACTTCCGCATGGTGGCCCAATAATATTTACAATATGTCAATCCAAATATCTTATTTTTTTCAGTCATTTCAATCTTGTCCATTTTTGAAAGTTCCTGGTACCTTGGAGATGTTTTTAATTACATTTTCATCCAGTTTTGCAACTTTTTGTACTTTGCACAACATAACTAAAAAAGGAGAGTCAGGTTCATAGTCCAAATGTACATATGACTATGTAATGGATTTTATTATAAACTTCGGGAGAAATTAATCCCTCTTGTGGGTCTCTTCAGCACGTCATCTTGGCCTTCAGCCTACTAGTGTGCCATGCTTCCCTTTTTGATCCCTTGTCAAAACTATTTCCTCTTTTTCTTCCTCTGTGTCAATGTCCCTAGATGTGAAGCGTGAAATCAGGTAATTTAGCATCACAAAGGCCTTTGAAATGTAAATTGTGAGCGTATGTTGTGCGTGTAACTGTGCTAGTGAGAAAGTATAAGAAGATATGAAATAGACATCAGCAACTGTTGGAAGGAATTGAAGCAGTTTTTTTTTTTGTATTTTATGCACACATTTTTGTCTAATGTCAATGCATTTAATGGATTCTATAAATTTCTTTCCTGGGACGTGTAGACTTGGTACTTGAAATATGGACTTATAATGATAGCATCTTAATAAGTAAACAGTTTGGTTTGCCTCCAATTCATTTGAACTCAGTTAGTGTCAGAGGTTTCTTTCAAATGGAAAGTGCAAGTGCCAGCCAATTTTTGCCATCTTGACTAATTTTGACAACAGCAAATGTATTTCTTAGGCTATAGGAGCATAGGGCATATCAAGGGAGAGCTTCAACCTTCATCTTTCATTGGGAAAAAAAAAGACTGCTTCTAGCCTTTAATGTGGTTTTGTAAAGAGCAGTAGAGCATTGCAAGTTTCTTGAAAATACTGGTTTATAACAGAACTTTGGAGATAAATAGATTTCTGTGAAAGGAAACCCTAACTTTCACTTCTGTTTTTTTTTATTGGGCATTTGTGATAACTCCATCATATAAACATTGCTTTTCATAAATACAAGGGCACTTTGCTTGCAAGGTAACATTTTATCGCAGGAACACAGAACTTTTGTATTACATTTCAGAATTTGGAAATATTAAAGGGAATGATAAAAGCCATGTGACAGCCAACAATACTGTCTGAACTTTCTGCGGCAAATGGTCCTTTTGTGAATATTATAATATACTCATCACAGCTGTTGGCTGAAAAATGTCCCGAAATTCACCCATTCACATTCAAAAATGATGATTAGCTGAAAGGTTCCCATTATTAAAGATGCCCTTTGCACATCCAAAGGTCAGGACCATTACTTTGAGGATTTCTGGACTGGTACGGTTTGCCAAAAGGGAAAGTTCGAGATGGATTGACATTAGGGGTGAGAATGTTTCCTATTTTTTAACATTTTCTCTAGTAGCTATGTTATAGAAAAAGATTAGGCTGCAAAAGACAGGCAGTGCCAATAAGGGTGATATATGACGCAATCCCTTAGTGAAGATGGAGGTAGGACAAAAGACTAAACCTGCCAGGACTATAATCTATTTGGCGAAGACGGAGAAAAAGCACTAAAGGGGATAAAATGAACAAAAGAATAGTATGGAACATTCCCTTCCAGCTAAAAGGCAAAGTGTGGAAATCATCAGTAAGAGAATAGCAAGATGAAAAATATTTCCATCATTCAGACTTCACTGCAGCAGCTACTTAATAGCAGACCTGCAGGATTCCTAGGTACAGAAATTCATTTTATTAAACGACAGTTCAAGATAGAACAGTTCAAGACATATTGAATAAGGAAAACCTAGCTCAGCAAAACACATATAAAAAACTAAGTTCAACAAAAGCCAACATGTCAAAAAAAACGAGTACGAAAAAAATCCATACAAAAATAATGTAATCCATATTTAAACAGCAGAATACACAGCAAAGTCAGTTGAAGCTGTTGTTGTTTGCAGGTTGGACCCAAACACGGACACACGAGCAGAGTTCAAAAGTTTTGGGGGGCAACAAGGAAAAAACAAAAGGCACTCCGCATATGGGAGGAGGGAGATAAACATCAGAAACAACAGTCCGAATAAAACTCAGCAGGCAAGAAACAAGAAGTCCTGGGTTAGTTAAAGACATATATCCAGGAGTCAGGCAATAAAAACAGGCAGTTGATCCGCTTTGAGAGAAAACAATCCTTCAAAGAAACCACTTGGTGCAGTCAATCTTATACTTGGTTCTTAATTAGAGTCAGGCATGGATGATTGGAAGCAGGTGTGGGGGGTTATACATTCAAATTATCCGTCAGCACCTACTGGCAAATGATGACGTTCTGGACTATGACAAAGCAAGCAAATCAAGGTTTACTGGTTTGTCAGTTTTAATCAGTAATATATTTTAAACGTCACCTCTTCTTCATAAATTTCTTCTCCGGTGCAGTGTTGTGCGGCCCAGGTTGACTGCAATACTATAAATAATGAAAATCCCTGTCTGATGCTCTAATGAAAACACAATTAAGCTGTATTTGTTGCAAATAATTTACGAAGACTTAATGCTCAGAGAAGCACACCAAGCACCGATGCAAACCTAAAATAGGAGAAGTCGTCATAACACATATTTGTTGTATTAAAATTTAAAACAATATACGGTACTGGACAGTGTTTCTTTCTTTTTCACTGTTTAAACATTGCATGGCTTGTCAGTGAATTTTAGTTTTGCTAAGATTAACTTAAATTTTCATAGACTTTCTTTGTGTGGGGTATTAGAAAGACCACTGTTTGTTCAACTATCTAAATTATCTGGAGCTAAACCTGGAAAATATTTGGATTCAAAAGTATTTATTCAAAAACAAACATGAGTCAGTTTTTTTAAAGAAAAGTCCGCCAAGTAGCAACGCCACTTCATAAAAGCCCCCAAGGCTCAAACTTAAGGCTAGATGACGTCCTTACCGACTAAGAGTCTATGACTGTAAACAAATAACAACTATAGATTGACATATATAAAACAAAAAAGATAGAATTGTAGTTGTCATGATAGAAAAATACACAACAAAATTGGAAGGCTTCTCCTTTCTGTGTAAAATAGCCATTTTGTGGGTGGCTAGCTGCACACTAGCATTGGGTAGAGTTCAACTAGGTCTCTACCTAAGTAAATAATACTTACTTTATAACAATACATTGATTGTATAGTGGTTTGAAAAAAACAATTATCTGTAAAATAATATAAGAAGAAAATGAAACATATTTAGAAAATGATCCTGAACGCATCACTTGTGCGCAACTGCGCTGCCCTCACACAACGACAGGTTCACGCATATTCAACAAAATTCTGATACTGACAAAAAGAGTCGTCATTTTACCTGCTACACAGAGTGTATGAGTTGGCCATCTGTACAATCTGCACAACAAATACGGACATAACTATGTGTGCGCCTCATCTCTTTGTCTCTCCAGTTGTCAGTGATTTACATTATGTTTATCCATCCATTTTCTGTTTCTCTTTTCCTCAATACGATTGCGGAAAGTGCTGTAGCCAATCCCAGCCATCTTCGGACAGTGGGCAGGGATCACCCTGAACTGATTGCCAGTGTCAGGGCTATCAAGAGACATACAACTCACTCGCTCATTCACTCTTAAGAAAAATTGGACAGGCCAGTTAACCTGACATGCATGTTTTTGGAATGTGGGAGGAATTGCCCGGAGGGAAAAGACATGCATGCAAACTCCGCACAGGAAGGCCGGCAGCTGGATTTCAGAGACTTCAGCTATTATCACTACACTGCGGCTCTAGCTTCTCGGTAGCCCAGGAACAATAACTGTAAACTCCCTATTTCCTAAAGTTATTGATCAAAAAGCAAAGCTAATGGGGTGAGTAGGTCATTTTTCCTTTGCTTTGTCAGCGACTTTGCTCTTCAGTAATTAATTGCACCCCAAACAATTCACTTACACTGGCTTTATTTACTGTGCAAGTATGTAAAGATATCCAAGTATAATCACATTCATCTTTATCTAACCATTGAAGAAAAAATATATATTGAGATTTCCATTTCAAGCAAAAAAGATGGGTATGTTTCTATTTTAAATGGCAACAACATCACTTCTATATTGCCATGTACCATTTTTTATATATGAATCCCATGTTACTGACTAAAATGGATCAAAAATTATTCTCAAAAAGTTCACCATTATTACTTAATTTATTTTCTAACCACCTCAAGGTATACGGGATTACTGGAGCCTATCACAGCTGACTTGTCATCCCTAGGTACAACTTGAATCAGCCATTAAACCCTCCAAGAATGTTTTTGGGAGGTGCCCAGAGAAAACATAGCAGGGACAGGAGGAAAATGCTAATTCTGCAAAGGGGGATTAGTACTTGTAATCGAACCTAGACCTCTGAACAGTCAGTCCAATGCTGCCTAATTAATTCAGATAAGACAAGTTCAAGGCCTTGAACTTTCCCGGGTAAACCCAAGTCAAGAGAAGCAGGAACAGAGGCTGGGGTGCTTAAAAGAGCATGGTATAACCTCCCTCCAGTTTGGCACCTGAAATTGACTGTCCTGACATAACGCCTTCCTCAAGGTCCAGATGCCAGACGGCCCAAATCCAATTAAAAAAAAAAAAACATAGAGGCTACAGCAAACAGACCTTCTCAACCGGGACAGGGGATGGCTTAAGGTCCATGTTTGTCTCTGTCTAAACAGGGCGCGAAGCGGTCGAGGTTTTGAGTTTTTCCTCACCGGCATGTTGGTTTAAGATTAGGCGATGCTGTCATTGTAATCCTGTGTAGTTCTTTTCTACATTTTTGTGATTAAGGGCTATACAAATGAATGTGACTTGACTAGTCCCATCCTCACACCCGGGAAAAGGGCGTTCAAGGGTCCTTCTCTGAAAATAACATGCACAAACAAAAACAAACTTGACAATATTTAAATCAACAAGAAAACCAAACACGAAATGTACCATAACATTCTGACTAGAAGACACAACTGATTATGAGCCGCACCCTGTAAATTATATATAGGAATCCTCCTCTAACATTTCTGTTTCATTTTATGTTGCATTTTGCAATGTGTTTGTTTCGCCGCATTATTTGCATTTACCAATTAATTAACTTGTGAGATGAATTCCAATATGGTAGTTAGCACTCCCCGTTTGATTGATACCTTTTCCATGATGAGGCCCTGTTCATGCTAGTTTTATTGATGCACAAAAGCGCCAAGTTACATTTAGCTTGCATTTTCCTTGACTCATATAGTCCACGTGTCTATCTCTTGCCTTTACTGCTCAAGCGCTTTTGGCAGCCATTTAAAAATTGCATAACCTAGCTGCATCATTCCATAGGCCGCAGGGTTGAAAGCTTGGGAGAAAAGTCACAGCTTATAGTTCGAATTATACATAGTACATCGTCCGACCCGGTGTACTGTCCAAGCAATCAATATAAGGGGTTGGAATGATAAGGGACTGGTATGTGGAGATTGAGTCCAGACATAATGTAAATAAGAGAAAAATGAAAAACTTAGACAACGGACTAAATGAAATCTAAACAAATGGTTACGTTTTTTATACGGCTACAATTTGGAACCCACTTTTCTCTTTGTGATTTATAAAAATACATCGTAGCCGACATTGGTCACTTAAACAAGGACACTGGTGAAGGATTTTATATTTTATACGATTAAATACATGTTACATTTATCGAGTGCAATGAAGATTTTCACTGAGTGAGCTTCAGGTCACGCCGTTCCAAATGCGAAATGTATTGGCTGGGGAATTTTGATAACAGAAATCTAACGCAGAAGGCAGGCATTGTTTGGAGAAATTGTTCTGATAAGCGCTCTGATGTTTTGACCATTTCAGACATCAAGGCAAGGTGGTGGAGCCGTGGAGCCCACGTGAGGGGTTTTCCTGGCGCGCCCATGGGAGGAATCGAGGCGCCTGCTTGGGGGATAAAGGCGTGGGCCGGGAGAACTTCAGAAGATCGAGAAAGGGAGAAGATTGAGGGAGAATCGAGAAGAGGCTCGACTGAGACTCGGGCGACACTAATTTTGCTAATTCGATGGAGTTCACTTAGTTAAATACTTTGAGAAAATAAATTTGCCCCTGGTGAAAATGTCGGCTATTCTTGTCCATCTTTTCCCAAAAAGAGACAAATGCGCATTGTTAGGTGGTGTTTGGTTAATGGAGTCAGATAACTAATTGGAACAATTTGGTAAACGGTACATTTTAAAAGTTTAATTCCTAACACTGGCCAGATTACCTGTCTCTCCAATTTTATAAAATAATCAATCAAAATTGTTGATATGTTACATTGTCTTGTTATTTTGTGGAAATTGTCCCTATTTAGTACGTTTTTATTTTTCAATCATCTGTTAAAAGTTTTCAGCTTATGAGTGAACTAGTTCAAAGTACACACGGGAAGGAAAATTGTTTTTCTTATCTGTGGAACCAAATTAGGTCACTTTCCACCCCACAAACTCTGAACTCAACAATCATACTTTAGCTGCAGTGCTTTCTTTTTCAAAACAGTAACAGTCTAAATTTCACAACTTTCAAGACTTTTCCTTCTAATAGCTAACCTAATAAGTTATAGTGTAACTCACAATGGGTGATTATTTATGTTAAATAAAATACAATTAAAAATAAAGCTTTTTAAACCAGTGAATGAATGGTTTGTTGGACAAAAAGAATTAGGCTAAATAGATAAAGTTTTTTTTATTTTTTTCATTTGTTTGATTAGTTTTGTGTTGAATGTATCATAGAGAATGTAATGTAGAGCAGGGATCGCCAACTTTTTTAAAGTGGATTCCTACTTTTTTTATTACTGATTAATGCGAGGGTACAAGTGTGATATGCATTTGTAAGATAACATGCTATTACTATGTTGCCACTATGGTATGACCAGGTTGTTATTATAACATAATAAAGTAGGCTCAATCAACCAATAAACATCATGCCATTAAAGAAATCGAATTTCCAAGAAAACCCAATGACCCATAATATTGCGGGCTATCTCGTCCCCACGGGCACCACGTTGGATACCTTTAATGTAGAGCATACTAAGATAAAAGTTTAATGGGCCAAATCCTAACCATTTATGTATCTTTTATTGAGCTGAAAATAGTGGCTCAAAATTGTTCTTCAAAATTTAAGTTTTTCCCAAGTCTGTTGAATATTTTAACAACTTGCTCACAGCTTCAAAATATGTTTACTTCGTCTCGGTTGATCCACTGGGTGTAGAAGATGTTTCCGACAAATGTTTACAAACTCTCCGGTGGCTCTTCAGGAGTTTCGCAATGTCTTTGGGGATTCTCTCCCAGGACTTTTCCACATTTCAAAAAGTCAGACAGTCAATGGCTGTGTTTGCTACTAGGAGTTCCCTCTTGACTAGAATCTCTAAAACGACAACGGACTACAGGTTATGCTTAAAAATAATATCAGCTTAAAAACTTCAGGTAAGGTTAGTGTTCTTAGTTGAAGTCCAACATCCCAGGTGACGACTTTAAAGGTACTTTTTGTAATACTTGAACAATAGGTATCTCTGCATGGTGTTGTCCAACTGAAAATTAGTGCTACAAAGCGCAATAATGAATAAGAACAATGAAGACTCCAATTGACCAAAGCACAACATTCTTTTCCCTTACTAGTTTCCCTAGACGTACACACAGAGTGGAACAAAAAAGTAAAATTAAAAAAAAGGAAATGAAGGAAAAATGAAAAGGAGGGAAAAGTCAGAAAAAAGGAAGAAATGAAAAAAAAAAAGGTACAGTCCCGATTTTCGGTTTGATTTCCTCTCTTTCCCCTTCAATTGTCCTTACCTTAATAGGTCATTCACTTCCTATCTTCAACTTCCAACCCACACCTGGTATCACTTGTTCTTATCACTCTCTATTACACCATTCCTGCTTCACTATTCAAACACTCTAGTTTCTGAGCCAGGTGCCAGTCTGTTGCCTCTTTTGCCATGTTCCAAGCCTTCTTGTCACAGCTCTGTTTATTTCCAGTGTACCGAACCCTTGCCTGCTTTCTCAACCACGACTGCTGCCTCTTGTGATCAAGATTCAGCTGATCCGATGCCTGATTCCTCTTGAGACAAACCCTGCTTAAAATAAAAACCACTGTTCTTGGTCTTTTTACATTAAGCTTGCACGCCACCCTAAGCGGGTCTTTGCCAGACGAAAGGGGGAAAAAAAGAGGATAAACTAAGAATATGGAAAATAAGCAAGTATGAAAAAGAGAAGAAAAAGGGATAATTGACAAGATAAAGATTTGAATGAGCAAACATTTTCTTACTGTAAAACCTTTTTTACTATGTTCTAATGTATTTCTAGTTTTTTGTGTAAAAAATAAATAATTCTAATTATGTGCTAAAGAAAGAAAAGAAAAAAAAGGTTTTGACTAAAGAGTTGGCTCCCATTCACTCCTTGTCAGTCCGTCGATGAACCTCTGCATGCATTTTGACTCTGCCCGGTATTCTGCTCGTGGACCTAGTATCGATCCCATTCGTCCCGTCCTGTAACTTGCTTATGTATCCAGTATCCGGTATCAATCCCATCTGTCCCATCCTGTCTGGTATCCTGCCTATGTATCCAGTATCCGGGTTTGATTCCGTCTGTCCCATCATGTCCGGTATCTTGCTTGTGTATCCTGTATCCGATATTGGTCCCGTCCTGTCCGGTATCCTGCCCGTGTATTGATTCCATCTGTCCTGTCCGGTATCTTGCTAGTGCATCTTCAATCCGGCATCGATCCCGTCAGTCCCGTCCGGTATCTTGCTCGTGCATCCTGTATCCGGTATCAACTCCATCTGTCCCGTCCTGTCCGGTATCTTGCTCGTGCATCCTGTATCGACTCCATCTGTCCCGTCCTGTCCGGTATTTTGCTCATGTATCCTGTATCCAGTATTGGTCCCGTGCTGTCCGGTACCCTGCTCGTGTATTGATCCCATCTGTCCTGTTCGGTATCTTGATAGTGCACCTTGTATCCTGCATCGATCCCATCAGTCCTATCCGGTATCTTGCTCGTGCATCCTGTATCCGGTATCGACCCCGTCTGTCCCGTCCTGTCCGGCATCTGCTCGTGTATCTGGTATCGATCCAGTCTGTCCTGTCCGGTTTCGATCTCATTTGCCCCTGGCTTCCTGTTTTCTCGCGCCAGACTTCTCTGTCTCACTTCTTCTGCCCAGAGATCCCTGAATCGCTGGCGTTTGTCTTCCCCCGCATGACTGACCCGTATCCGTAAAATTAAGCTTAGTGTGAACACATTACGCATTTGGGTCCACGTCTGTTCGGGTTCTGACTTGTTCAAACTTCAGGGCATCTTGAAAATGCCCTACGCATGCATGCATACATGTGAACACAAACCACATGAGGCTATACCTCAAACTTGACCTGACTAAACAAAACTGAAATAGTCAAGTATTTCAATGCCCCTTTTTAGTCATGATTACATACTCTATTCATTTATAATTTCCTCATTTATTTATTAAGTCATAATTCTGTAACTTCAGTTTTGTTTTATAATATCATCTTACTTCTTTTAGTGACGTACACAATGCAAGGCAGGAAAGATCAGTTTCAGTTCTGGTGTTGTCTAAACAGGCACATTTGAAAGAAGACCACACACTAAGGGGCCGGTCACACAGACATTTGCGGCTGAATCACGCCCTGCTTTATTCCTGGACCCTGGCTATTTCAGCTGAAAATGAAAATCTCCATTCTGATCCCTGTACATGGGTGTCCATTCCATTAGGAACTGGCTTTAACCTTCGAGACAGGCGCTTTTTGCCTCACCATTAGGTAGCTTGTGATGTAACTGTTTTTAAACATGAAACTAATCTATTTTTCTTTGCACTATTTTTCATGACACGATTATTTGGCTTATAACTTAGGGAATCCCAGTTGGTAAGCCTAACATTGGTTTAAAATTATAGTTATTGTTTCACGGATGCCTTGACCCCCTGGGTCGCTGCGGTACCACTAAGGATGCAACTCTGAACAGCTTTCTCCACTGCTGACGGTGCCTGGCATCTTTTGGGGCCGTGGCAAAGTTGGAACCTAGTAACAAGCCGAAACCCAGGTCAGCAAACCTGAAATTTCTTTAAAACTATCATCAAGCCCAAATGCTGCTTCAAAACTCTAATACAGGGGTGTCAAACTTATTTTAACTTGGGGGCTGGACGAGTTGATTAAAAAGAAAAAAAAATAGAGATAGAGAAATAAGAGAAAGAGGTAGGGAAAAGGAGAGAGGGCGGGACAGAGAAAGAAAGAGACAGAGAGTGGGAGAAATGGGGTGGAAAAGAGAAAGGGAGAGAGAGAGAGAGAGAGAGAGAGAGAGAGAGAGAGAGAGAGAGAGAGAGAGAGAGAGAGAGAGAGAGAGAGAGAGAGAGAGAGAGAGAGAGAGAGAAAGAAATACAAGTACAGTGTCTTTGTTTGGGGCACCTTTCTTTGGCAACATCAAGTTCACATGTTTCAACCTTAAGCTTGTTTTTCTCTTGAGCTTCTCTGAGTGGCCGGATTCAATCCCTTAGCGGGCCGCGTGTTTGACACCTGTGCCCTAATAGGAACCCTTAAAAGGCTTATAAACCCTAGAATCAAGCCAACACACTAGTTGAAAACCCTAAAAACGTTTTTTTAAACCAAGAATCATGCCAAAATCATAGTTGAAAACCCTCAGAATGCTTCGAAACCCTAGTATCACCCGAAACCCTCATTTGAAAACCTAGTTTAATACCCCTGGTATCAAGGCAAGTCCTTAGTTATAAAACCCAAGTTGAATATACTTATTTGGGAATTTTGTTGCTACTAAATATTAATGCATTGTTAATATTATGATGCACTTGCAACTTAAAACAGTCTAAAAATAAATGTATTCGCTTATTTATCCTAACATTCTGAATTACATGTATTTATATTGTGTTCATTCTGGAGTGCCATGTCTGATCTCGTTGTATAACATATTCAATAACAATAAAGACAGCACAAATCCTGCTATTTTTCATCTCACTTCAAAGTAGTTTTTTGCAAGGTGTCAGATCTGAAGTTCCGAAACAAAGTAGATGACTGACTAGGTGGCCCCCTCTTTAGAGTATGGGCACTTAAGAAAGGCAAGTTCTGGACCCTGTCAAAGGAATTGCTCAATGAATGAGCAGCATGAAAAGAACTGGAAGGATACAAACAAGAGAAAATAAGTCTCTTGATAGGGACCTTGGGAAATAGCTTTGGAAAGTGTTTCGCTTTCCCACAGCATTTTTGAATATGAATATATTATCCAATTAAATAGAGACTAAAGACGGAAATTGAATGTTTTTTAGATGAAGTGTTTGAGGACTATGTTAAGAGTGACAAGATTGGATAGATTGAGAAATAAAATTGTGAGAGACAGAACTGGAGTAGTTGTGGAACTGAGCAAGCATGTTGATAAGAGAGTAATCTGTTGGTTTGGACACATGGAGAGGATGGATGAGGAGCGAATGTTGAAGAGGATCTACAGGGCAAAAGTCAATGGAAGGAGACCAAGAGGAAGGCTGCGATTGACGTGGATGGATGGTGTCATGAGTGCACTGCAGGAAAGAGGTCTAAATATAGTGGAAGCTAGAGCTCTTGTTGGTGATAGAAAGGAGTGGAGAGGTGTTGTGAAAGGATAGTGGGATTGTGGACGCGTTCTTAAGGATGGGCTGGGCACCCGTATAATGCGGCAGGGGTAAAGCAGTGAAAACTGTCGGGCCCTGCTGCTGAACAAAAGATTGTGTTGTGTCACCCTAACCTGAGTGACATGGCCGCTTTCTGGTGTCCCATTTCGTCAGGAGGGACGAAAGCATGACCAACTTCGGTGCCGAGGTGCCTAACTTGTTTGGGTGTTTGGGCAATTGGGTTGGCCATTGTCCCAAACATTTTGTGTGTTTTTTTTTGCTATTTTTTTCCCTTTTATTTTTTTTTGTTATCGTATGTGTTTGTCTTGCTGTCGGTCACCCCTCTTGAGGGATATGACCATGGTAGATAGATAGATAGATAGATAGATAGATAGAATAAATAGGGACTAATGCAGCTTAATTCATCTTTTCACTCTTTTTCCACTGTTTGTGTGGAGTAAGAACTATAAAAATGTTCAAAGGTACAATCAATAAGTCAATTCATATTTTTTTGTATAGCACTTATGGAAATCAATTACAACTCTGTGCTTTATAAAAACATTGAGTATACAATGTGAAATCTAAAATAATTCATTTTTCCCCCACCAACAACTCAAATCGCCATATATACAGACACGCAGGATGGTTAAAACAAAATGAAAATAAATAACATCGTCTCTGTTTAGTGTAATTTCACTAACCACCACTAGTTGGAAAGACTATTTTGTTTGCCACTAAAAAGGGAAAAAGGGTTAGGATTAGGGTTGTACCCACTTTTTATGGTTGTGTATTATTTAGCTCATCCTAGCTTCAAATTTCTCGACCTATGAGTATGTTTTAGGCTGCATTTTTACATGAGCTGTTAGGAATTAGATATCAAAAATGTACCGTTTACCAAATTGTTCGAATTAGTTATCTGACTCCATTACCCAACACAACCTTCATTCACCTAACAATGAGCGCCCGTTTCTTGATGGGAAAAGATGGACAAGAGACCGGCATTTCCACACAGGGGGCAGATTAAATTTCTTAAAGTATTTAACTAAGTAAACGCCATCGAATTAGCCAAATTAGTGTCGGTCGAGTCTCTGTCAGGCCTAATCTCTCTATCTTCTACGATCTTCTGCCTTTTTTCCTCTGCCCACGTTTTTTCCACAAGCTGGTGTGCCGGCTCCTCCCATGGGCGTGCCAGGAAGGCCCCCTCGCCACGATGTCTGAAATGGTCAAAACATCCCCAAGTGTTTCTACGTCACCAGGGCCCCTCTGCGTCGAGAAGTGCTGATTATCTTATCAGCCCTTTGTCCCAGTTCCCCGCTGTTCCTGTAAACACCATTCTTTAATAGGTTGCATTGACCTCGCCCTAAATCTCATCCAGTGAATATATTTTGCATTTAAATGTAATTTGTATTTGATCGTACAAAATCCTTTATAGTCAAATGTATAAAATCATTCAATGCGTTCGTGCGTTTTTGCTCATTCAAATCAATATATTTTTCTTTTGGTGTGGTTTGGTCTGTTTAATTATATGCAGTTTGCAGTCTTCAGTGTGCTTTGTAGCCCTCGTTTTTGATTGCAATACACAGTACAGCGATATCTAGTGGTCAAATATTGCAGTGTCTTTTAAAAACACAAAACTATTATGTCCCCTGCCCACTGCCCAAAGATAGCTGGGATGGGCTCCAGCACCCCCGCGACCCTACTGAGGATAAGCGTTGCAGATAATGTATATATATATATATATATATATATATATATATATATATATATATATATATATATATATATATATATATATATATATATATATATATATATATATATATATATATATATTCATGCTAGTTTAAATGGAAAGGAGTTGTCAATCAGCAAGACTACGGGGACAAATGGGGGACAGGGACACGGTATTATATAGTATGCATTCATTATAGCAGGGGTCCCTAACCTTTTCTAGTTTCCATAACACGGACCGGTTTGAAATTAATATAACTGCTTCTTCCATACCAAAATAAGTAACAACAAAAATAATAACATTTACAAAGCATAAGACATTTATTAAACAATAAGCAAACATGTTTTCTGTTTATGTTTGGCACTGAATGTGTTAACTAGTTTATTTTAACAGCTGGGCGAATGTAATTTTACACCTTAACCAACCTACCACACTTGACAAACTCAGGTACCTATGAAATATATTTATACTATTTCTCTCAATTGTGGTACTGGTTTGAGGTAAATAGAAATAATATTTGAAAATAAACGTTCCAGTAGTGCATGAGCAATAAGAGTACATAAGATGTACTGGCTGGCAACAAGTTCAGGGTGTCCTCTGCCCACTGCCCGAAGATAGCTGGGATAGGCTCCAGCACCCCTGCGACCTTACTGAGGATAAGCGGTGCAGATAATGCGTGGAGATCAAGCTACTACTAGGGTCCTACTAAAGCTGATAATCTTTTACTGCCCTTGGCGGACAGATAGAGCATTAAGTTTGCATTCATTTAAAAAAAAAAAAAAAAAAAAACTCAGAGAATGCCTTCTTTTTTTGACGTAACCAGAAATCTAAGGCGGGCTGGCTTGAATCATCCAGCGGTCCATATGTTAAAACATCCTTGTTTTTGAAGGTAGGATACAGAGGATTTTTGATGTCTTCTTTTAAAGCTACCTTGAGAAGTAACCGACCCAGATAATTTGAATTCATTTCTGTCATAAATGTAAAAAAAACAGTCCTACAAATGTGTTGGATGTGCAAAACCAGCCCACTGAAATTTTGTAGCTTTCAGTGTTCAATGCTGCTTTCAATTGTTATCATGAGTTTGGAATTGTGTCATGTAGCATAAAATTCCCCTTTCAAGTTTTATGCCATTTCTGCCGGAGACTGTCACTGCAGTTTATCTATTTCCCTTTTAATGTCAACGGCCTCGTTGCAGTGCCGAGGACAAGGGTCACAGCCAGGCAAAGGGGTCCCAAACATTTAGTAAAATGTGTGCCAGTGGGCCTTTTTTTTGTTATTTTTAAGGAGCAACACAACTTCCATCCATTATCTGCACTGCTTACTCTCAGTAGGGTCGCGGGTGCTCGAACCCATCCCAGCTATCTTCAGTCAGTAAGCATGGGACACCCTGAACTGGTTGCAGGCAGTCACAGGGCACACGGAGACAGACAACTCACTTTCTCATTCACACCTAGGGACAATTTGGACCGGCCAATTAACCTGATATGGATGTTTTTGGAATGTGGGTGTAAACGTGAGTGCCCGGAGGAAACCCACGCAAGCACAAGGAGAACATGCATACTTCACACAAGAACACGGGGTGGCGAACAAGTTTGACACAAAGAGCAGAATTTTTTAACTGTGAGAGTCAAAGAGCCACACCACGCACTGACCTGCCATGACGTAAAGACACACACAAACACACACAATTTTTCCCATATTTCCCATAACACACTCCTCTCCTTACAATACAAGTATTGTTCTTGTGTTGATGTCAAGGAAAGTGTCCACCCTCAATACAGAAAAAAACAAACAAACATGAAACAAGGCAAAGAGACACAGTATATATAATGTGTCAAAGAGCAACATTCTATATATATATATATATATATATATATATATATATATATATATATATATATATATATATATATATATATATATATATATATATATATATATATATATATATATATATTATTTTTAATCTACTATCAGCTGAAGGTTGCTAAAACAATATCCCATTTCAACAGTCAAACTTAGCTAACTCAGTTTGGCTTGGGGGCTAGAATTTATGTTCACCGATGGGCCGGATCAGTAAAAAAGGCCTAAATTTTCAGTTTTTTTCAGCTTACATTGTGTAGCCTACACCGATGATTACAATCCTTCTCATTGCCCTCAAACTGTATGTTTTCATTCTGTGCCTAAGCCTATACACTACTCCCTTGCTGCATCAATGTTTAATTGTTCGCTGTTTTGCGACTTCACCGATTACTATCAAGCATTGTGTGCTGCATTTTTATTGTCTAAACACAGGAATAATGCTCCTATCGCTAACACAGTTGTACTTCCCGACATGCTAAAGTTGCTCGCTGGCGCTTTAACAAAATAGTTTGATAATAGAAAAGAAAATATCGTTCTGTAGGACAGAACTAGAAGGTAAATGCAGTTTTCATTCACGTCCACATGATGGCGGAAAAGTATGATGTAGAGTGGCCCGTGTCCTTAACCCATCCAGTTGTGCAATAAAACAGCAAGATTTGTTTTTAAATTAGAATTTTACAGTAAATGATGTTTTTATAAAAAGAAAATACTTATATTGTTAGACATACTTGAGACTGTGAATTTGATTTGTTCTTGAGTAACAAATAAATAAATAAAGGTTTCTCATTGGCAGGATTTGACAATCGCGGAATGTTTTTAAGCTCATACAGCGCGAAAGACAAGGGATGAATGTACGCATAATTTTCCTTCCATACAATTTTATTTCCATAAAATAACTTCACATTAATGTGTTCACGTTCAGTGTTCACAAATCCCTTAACCACCTGGGTACTTCCTGTGGTGTGTCTTGGGCAAGTACAGCCTGGCTTTGCCCATCAAGCTTCAGGCTGGTTTTTCAGCAGGAATCAGCTCCCCCACATGATATGGATAGTACTTGTTTCCATGTTTACCAGCAGCAGGAGAACCCTCCTGATCTGACTCAGATACATCACTTTCATCATATGGTTACCATTGTTTTTCTGTGCAACGCATCATCCCACTCTTTAGAGATGAGTCAGATCCCCGCATTGACTGGCAGCGACACGTGACCATACTAATCCTAGCATTTTCTCCCTGTGCTTGCGTGGGTTTTCTCCCACATTCTAAAAACATGCTTTTCAGGTTAATTGGTCGGACCAAATTGTCCCTACATGTGAATGAGCGAGTGAGATGTATGTCTCCATGTGCCCTGCGACTAGCTAGCAACCAGTTCTGGGTGCCCCCTGCCCACTGCCTGTAGATAGCTGGGATGGGCTCCAGCACCCCCGTGACCCTACTGAGGATAAGCGGTGCAGAAAATGGATGGAAAGATGGATGTTTACTAGCCTGGATAATGTCCAAGCACAGGGGTGTCCAAACTTTTCAGTAAGCGGGACAGATTTGGTGAGCTGAAAATGTGTGAGGGCCGACTATTCAGCTGACAATCTTTAAACGGTCTTAAATAAATTCACTCTACATGAAAGGTTTGCGGTGCTTTGTGATCAGCGTCCCAGCCTTGTAACTAGCCTTCGCAGACTTTTTTATTCGCCTTACATTTGATTTATTAGTTTTGTAAGAAAGCACGGTCGTGCCATTAAAACTGCTTCCAGCTGCTTCACCTTTTCAAAGCTTTCGTTTCCAGTTAGCTTTTTGTAGTTGGCATGTTTCGTCTGGCAGTGCCTCTTGAGATCATAGTCTTTGAAAACAGCAGGCCTTTAGCATATTAGGCAGACACAGTTGTTTTGGATTTCTGTGAAAAAAACAAAACACAAACCTAATCTCCACTTGTCCGAGAACCGGCGGCCCTCAGTCAACTTTCCTTTTTTTAATCTCCAGTCGCCATGTCTGAAATGGGGTGGGCTTACATTCTCACAGAAAGCCAAAGGCAAGGTTGAAGATGGCTCTTGATTGGGTTCCGGTGAGAGTGAACGCTGGCGCTACTGGCTGCGACTACTGGCTGTGACTACTGGCTGCCACTACTCTCCAGTTTCTTTTTATAGTTAGTTATTATTTGTTATTTGTTGGAGTTGAGGCACCAACGTGTTTATACTTCTATGAGCCCTCTCCTTGTTTTGCCTCTGTGTGCTTGCTTGTTAAAGCTTGCCTAAATGCTGGTAATTGGCACCTTGCCACAGAAATGATGCAGACCGACAACTCTTACATTTTGTCGGCATGGACTCCATGGCCATCGTCTAGTGGTGGAGCCGCTGCAGCATGCAGCTACATAACCCATCCAGATCCGCTGGAATCTTCCCGTGCCGCCACTACCAAAACTCCATCACAACCCAGATATTGGGCATGCCTGTTCTAGCAGGTCTGCATTTGGCCTCAAACTTGCAAACCTTACCGTCCCATCCTAGAAAGGCTTTGGTCACAAGAGCTGTGAGCCATCTATTGTGAAACATTGGATTATCTTCTTTGATGTTATGACATTTGTGTCTGACTTGTCATGTGTGCAGATTTTCTTGCTTTCAGTTAATGGTTTGTCCGTCTCTGCACTTGTCACTTCTTGTCATACCCTGGCTCAGTTAAAGGAGCAAACAGACAGGACATGAGCACCATCTTGCAAGAGGATACAGGCGACAGCTACGTCAAGGACAGTCAAATCACCAATTGAATAAATCAATTTATTGCAGGTCAGTGACAGGCTGAAGCAGGTGCAGCAGCAGCAACTCGAAAACAACCAAAGAGCGGTACATGTACGATTACAAACAAGGCTGTGTTCTAACATTCACAAAAACTATACAGTGAATGAATGAATGAATGAAAACTATTGAAAATAGTAGTATTTGCAGACGACACTAACATTTTCTATTCAAATGATAACTATATGGATTTGGTAACCTGTATTAATCGTGAACTAATTAACCTAAAAGTATGGATGGATATAAATAAATTATCTTTAAATTTAAATAAAACCAAAGTAATATTCTTTGGTAATCGTAAGGCAAATCAAGATTTAGAAGTAAAAATGGATGGTGTCACGATAGACATTGTATCAGAAATTAAGTTTTTAGGGGTCATAATAGACAATAAATTAAGTTGGAAAACACACATCAGACACATACAAACAAAGGTATCTAAAAGCATTTCAATAATTAATAAAACCAAAGTTCTTTTACATTATAATGCATTGTATTTATTATATTGTTCTCTAGTTCTGCCATATTTAACCTATGGTGCAGAAGTCTGGGGCAATAATTACAAAAGTTCACTACAGCCCCTTTTTATCCTTCAAAAACGTGCAATAAGAACCATACACAGGGTAGGATATCGGGATCATACCAATATTTTATTCATGCAGTCCAATTTATTGAAATTGGATGATTTAATAAAATTTTTCACTTCACAACTGTTATTTAAGGTCAACAAAAACATAGTGCCAGAAAACATACAAAGATTATTCACTCGGAAAGAGGGAAATTATAACTTGAGGGGCTGTGGTGAATTCAAAATTCCAAAGGTGAGAACCACCAGGAGAAGTATGTGTGTGTCTGTGTGTGAAGTCAGACTTTGGAATAATTTGCAAAATGAAATCAAACAATGTCCAAATATACATGTGTTCAAATTTAAATATAAAAAAGCATTACTGGCGAAATACAGAGATGAAGAAAATGGGATATGAGGGAGACTGGAAATACTGCACTTCAAACTATGGCTAACTTGTTGTTATTGTTCTATTATCACATCAGAACTGTTATAAGTATTGTGTTTATTTTTATTGATATTATCACTGGTGCCGCAGTGACATTATGCGCATTATGACGTTGAGGGATGGTTATTGCGAAGATTAGTGTATAAAGTATGTGATTATTGTAACTATTATAATTATTGATATCTGACCTATTTAATAAGTATATCCATGAGATTTTGTTGTATTGGACATAAGAGGAGCTATATATAAAATGTGTTTTATAGGGAAGATAAAGGGGTAGGAAAAATAAGCATCTGCTTCTGACTACCCCTTTTCGAACATGTGTGACATTATTTCGTTGTTGATTCATTGTTTTTGTCCTGTTTTTATTTTTATGTTCGAAATAAAGTTTTCATTCATTCAAAATAAAACAGGACAAAAACAATGAGTCAACAACAAAATAATGTCACATAACATGTTCGAAAAGGGGTAGTCAGAAGCAGATGCTTATTTTCCCTACCCCTTTATCTTTCCTATTAAATACATTTAACAAATCCTCCTTTCCTCTTATGTCTAATATAACAAAATCTCATGGATATACTTATTACATAGGTCAGATATCAATAATTATAATAATTACAATAATCACATATTTTATACACTAATCTTCGTAATGCCCATCCCTCAACGTCATAATGTGTCTAGTTACCAAATGTCACTGCGGCACCAATGATAATAACAACAATAAAAATAAACATAATATTTATGATAACAGTTCTGATATAATAATAGCAACAATAACAAAAAGTTAACCATAGTTTTAAACCCAGTATTTCCAATCCCCCTCATATCCCATTTTCTCAATCCCTGTATTTCGCCAGTAATGCTTTTTTGTATTTAAATTTGAACACATGGATAGTTGGACATTGTTTGATCTCATCTTGTAAATTATTCCAAAGTTTGACTCCACACACAGACACCCACATACTTTTCCTGGTTGTTCTCACCTTTGGGATTTTGAATTCACTACAGCCCTTCAAGTTATAAGTTCCCTCTTTTCTGAGTGAATAACTTTTGTATGTTTTCTGGCACTGTTTTTGTTGACCTTAAATGACAGTTGTGAAGTGTTTTTTTTTTTATTAAATCATCCAATTTTAATAATTTGGACTGCATGAATAAAATATCAGTATGATCCCGATATCCTACCCTGTGTATGGTTCTTATTGCACGTGTTTGAAGGATAAAAAGGGGCTGTAGTGAACTTTTGTAATTATTGCCCAAGACTTCTGCACAATATGTTAAATATGGCAGAACTAGAGAACAATATAACAAGTACAATGCATTATAGTTTAAAAGAAATTTGGCTTTATTAATTATTGAAATGTTTGTATATACCTTAGTTTTGTATGTGTCTGATGTGTGTTTTCCGACTTAATTCATTGTCTATTATGACCCCTAAAAACTTCATTTCTGATACAATGTCTATTGCAACACCATCCATTTTTACTTCTAAATCTTGATTTGCCTTGCGATTACCAAAGAATATTACTTTGGTTTTATTTAAATTTAAAGATAATTTATTTATATCCACCCATAATTTTAGGTTAATTAGTTCACAATTAATACAGGTTACCAAATCAATATAGTTATTATTTGAATAGAAAATGTTAGTGTTGTCTGCAAATATTGCTACTTTCAATAGATTTTAAACATTAATAATATCGTTAATATATAAATTAAATAACTTTGGTCCCAGGATAGAACCCTGTGGTACTCCACAACAGATGTCCAAGTATTCAGATGACAACTCTCCCATTTTTACATATTGCTTCCTCCCTGTCAAATAACTGAAGCCATATCTTTCCAGTTTTTTTAATAGTATATAATGATTAATGGTATCAAATTCTTATTTTAAGTCAATAAATACCCCGACTGCGTATCTCTTCTTTTCTATACTATGGATGATTTCTTCTACTGCATCAATAATAGCCATTGTTGCTGATCTGTTTGCTTTAAAACCATATGACTTTCATTAATCAATTTATGTTTATCTACAAATTGTCCTAGTCTATTATTGTAATTTCTCTGTAATATTTTTGAAAACTGAGGAATCAGAGATACCGTTCCATAGTTTGTAAAAATATGCTTGTTTCCATTTTTGTATATTGGTATAACTTTTGCTATTTTAATAATAATAATAATAATTTCCTTTGTATTGTCATTCTTTGTAACAATGTACACAGAACGAAATGTCGATACACCTGACCCGTTGTAGCGAGCCCATTTTCATTTGATTTGGAAATTTGCCTGTTAGAAATGATAGATTACAGATGTAGGTCAATGGTTTCACAATGCTATTTATAATTTGCTTAACTAGTACCATATTAAAACAATCCATAGACGTTTTGTTTTTACAGTTGTTAACCACGTCTAAGATTTCTGATTCCGTAACCCCAGATAAAAACTTGGTCTTGGAGTTCATTTTTATCAGTGACTCAAATTGCTTACCACTGCACTCTGGGATATTTGCAGCGAGCGCTGGTCCAACATTTACAAAATAACTATTGAAATTCTCCACAGCTTGATTTAAATGATAATTTTCACTGTTCTTATCGATAAAATAATTTTGATATGCATTACTTACATTCTTTTCTTTTATTATACTATTTAATATATTCAAAATACCTTTAATATTACTTTTGTTAAGATGTAATAAATTGGTATAGTATAATTTCTTACTCGCTCTTATTATTCCTGTCAATTTTTTAAATACGTTTTATATCTGGATTCGGCTTCCTCAGTTCTTAGTTTAACAAATTTTCTATATAAGGTGTTTTTTTTTTCTTACAAGCATAATATAAACCCTTAGTTATCCATGGATGGTTTACAGATTTATTCTTAATGTTAGTTTGTCTCATTGGGTAATTTTTGTTATACTTGTAAAGTATAGTCATACACGCAATATGGTAGATACAATTAAAGTTGGGTAAACTCTAAAGTAATGTTGAGCTGTCGTTAAACGAGAGCTATGCGATCGCTATGCTAAAATTATACTAACGTTTAGATTCTCTGCGTAGCCTAGTTCTGAGCACTTCTGCCCTCGAGGGCCGCATGTCCTGCATGATATTTGAGGTTTCTCTTATTCAACCCAGGAAATTATCAGCCCGTTAGCAAGCTGGCAGGAGCTTGGATTCACCTGCATTAGAGTAAAGACGCTCCCCTACTTACGAACATTCGAATTACGAACATTTTTTAAAGGATGCCGAAAAACATATAGACATTGCTGTAAATTAGATTTTGTGTTGTTCGCACCTTAATCCGAGTGGAGGACAGTGCTCTAGTGCTTCTTTCCACCACGTGGTGCTGTAAGAGGTCACCCAGCATCCACCCCGAAGAAGAAATCCGGCTTCTACTTCCTTGTTTGTGTGTATACACACTGCACTGTATCTCTAGCACCCTAAGAACTTTGGTGTTTTTATTATTTAATGTCTCATGGTTCCATTTAATATGGTTGGTGTAAAGCTTAAGGAAGAAGCGAGCTGTTACTTATGAAATGAAAATGGAATAAGGAAACTTGATGCTGTTGAGAAAATCGTTGGATCGAGGATGAGGTCCCCTTACTCTTCCAAAAGTAAGTTAACTTTATTTATCTTTATAGTCAAGTCAAGTCGTGTTTATTTGTAACACCCTTAATCACAAGGATAATCAAATGGCTTCAAAGAACTACAAAATGTCAAAGTGTAATGTGTTGCTTTGTTTTTCAGTACAATGCTTCATCATTCAGCCTGCTTTGTAACGTTATAGAGCATATTATTTCATTAAACATTTATTTTACAGTTTCAAAACAATACAGGATACTTATACAAGCATTACACATACTTATACAAAACTTAAACATAAATTCCATACAAAATTTAGCACTGGATTCGTAAATAGGGAAGCGTCTGTACAAAGTAAAACACACGGATAAAAATGTGTTGGAGCTCGTTTTTCAACTTCCTCCAACTTGCCAACCTTCAATTCATCAATCTTCAATTTTCTCGCGGTGTAGATATGATGACCCCATCCAGCTTCACACAACCGAGCGGCCCCTACAGGAAGTGCCTGAACTCCCCAAAAGATAGGTTGGCATATACTCGACTAATCATTTTGAAATCACACTCTCGCCTCCCACCTGTAAAACCAACTGAAAGTGCCAAACTTCCTCTCTTTTTGGGCAAGTGCGCCTGCTCTACGCAAACCCAGCCAAGGGTGGTTAACCTTGACTGAGTTCATTTATCAGCTTTCTCCAACTTGAAAACCTTTGATGCATTATTCGTCAATTATTTCGCAGCAGGTATTTTGTTTCCATGTTCTTTCGCGTAGCGAAGAAATTAACACACCACGGTGGACGAAAACACGAAAAACATTCAATAGAGGGAACGTAATGTTTTGGATTCAATCGATATTCGGGGGGCAACTCTCTTCAGACTCTTCCGACTTTTAAATTGCTAGTTATACAAAGCGTCCATATCCGTGAGCACTTCCGCCAACAATGCATTGCGTGTGATGTCTCGTGTCCTCTTCCGCGCAAATGATGGCAATCAAACAAGAGACACTTTAAAGTCATAGGTCACGCATATAAGTCACATTTAGTTGGCCATGTGAACAATCTCACAAGAACATTAGATTTAATACAAAAACGTTGTAGGCTTTGACTTGGCCAAGGCTCAAACCTGTGACCTCCCACTCTTGGGAGCGGGCGCCTAACCCTTGTTTCTGTCTGCTGCGCTGCACGAGAGACAGGGCAATTTGTCCGATGGAGCACACCCTACAATTTAAAGCACATCTGAGACTTAAATGCACATTAGATCGTAAAAAATAGAGTACTTCTTCACATATGGCCAGATATGTTTTGATTTTTATGTGCCCTAAAAAATGGAATCAAAATTTCCGAACTGCATTTTGTATTTCCGTGGGTTTTCTCAGTTTGATATTAAAAATGTATTGATGATCTGAAATCTTTGTGAGGAATAAATATGCAAAAACCCCATAAATCAGGAAGAGGGAAAATACTTGTTCACGCCATTTTACCTGTCTTGATTTGGAACTTAAAAATTACACCTCAAAAGTGCTATTTACAAGCTTAGTATAAAACAGTTTGCAATGCGATGTGGCGATCAAGTTTTCTCCAGTAACTCAGTTCGAACGTGCACAGATTTAGATAATTCCATTTCTCTTTTCTTTCCAAACAGTACTCCTTACCAAGTTTGCAGCTGGCATCCCCTCACAAAAACAAGACTCCAATCTGACAAGTAGTGGCATTGCTATCATCTTGTTGCACTTGTAACAGCCTGAAGCTTGACAACAGCACACCGTGTGCTGCCATCCTTCGTCACATCTGGTTGAGTGCAGCAACTGCGTAAGGGCTTCTTTCCAGATGGTTTCAAACACTTTGCTCAAGGAGACAATGGGAGATTCGAGTTAACGACACTGTGAATATGTTTTAATTTAGGTTTTGGATTCAGCATTTTTTTTTTGCATTCTGTTTTTTCAGAGTCTGACTTTTCCTAGGTTCGATGTTGCAGCAAACAGTCGTGGACCCTGAGTGCCAGCAAGCTTTTCTCTGCTGCATGAAAAAAAAAAATGTCGGCCACCACTTTTTCGACTTGTTGCCCTCTCTTGGGTGCTACAGGTCCCTCAAATTAAGGACAACTAGGCTCAGGTAAAGCTTTTTTTCTCCAGGACAATCAATACCATAAACGAGCGCACAAAACTGTGTTTTCCTTTTTTGTTGCTGCTTAAAGTTTTTGCACAAAATTGCAAATTTAAATATAAGTTGTCAAATATTATTATATAATATCTATTTTTAATATTATTATTTATGTATTTTCTAATTGCTAAATATGATTGCACTTCTTTTCATTGGACTATTGTTACGATGCACTATTCCTTCACATTCCCACACATTGCACTATTATTTCAATTTAGGTCAGTCTTTAATCAATCCATCCATTCATCCTTTATATGTACCCTTTATCCTCAGTAGGGTTGCGGGGGTGCGCGAGCCCATCCCAGCTATCTTCGGGCATTGGACACCCTGAACTTGTGTTCTAAATGTTCTGGACACCACTGCTCCTGTTAAGGTCAATATGGTTAGAAATAGGCGGAAGACGCCATGGAGAAATGATGACTCGGTCAGGGCACAGAAGATGGAGTGTCGGAGAGCCGAACGGAGATGGCGCAAGTCTAAGCTTCAGATTCATTATGAGATTTACAAAGAAAAGTTGTGTGTGTTCAACCAGATTTCACGTACAGCAAGAGAGAGGTATTTTTAAGAAATGATTGCAAAGTGCAGTCACAACTCTCGTGTCCTCTTTGAGACAGTGAACAGGTTAACAAACCCTCTTGTTCCATTACCATCAGAACTAGTTTCCACATCTAAGTGCAATGAGTTTGCAATATTCTTTAATGACAAGATTCAGGGCATTAAGGGTTCAATAAATCCCACAACAAAGTTACCACTACAGCCCTCCACACATTTAGAGCTGACACATTTCACACCTGTCACTGAAAAAACAGTCCAAGAGACCGTCTCCAGTCTGAGTTCAGCCACATGTTGCCTCGATGAGTTGCCCACTAAATTTTTAAAATCTGTGCTGAGAAGTTTGTTACCACAACTCACTCATTTAGTGAACATTTCACTCCTGTCTGGAACATTTCCAAGGGCCTTGAAAAGTGCTGTCATTAGGTAGGCCTCTCCTAAAAAAGAGTAGTCTGGATGTCATAGTACTGAATAACTATCGGCCCATACAAGACCTGCCGTTTTTAGGGAAAGTCCTTGAGAGAGTTGTTTACCAACAGCTCAGCGATTATCTTCTAATAAGAAACTGCTTTGATGATTTCCAGTCAGGCTTCAGGCCCCATCACAGCACTGAAACCGCTCTGACAAGGTGATAAACGACATCCGTCTGAACACTAATGCAGATAAAGTCTCAGTCTTAGTCCTGCTGGATCTGAGTGCTTGCAGGTAAAGTCTTAGTCTTAGTCCTGCTGGATCTGAGTGCTGCATTTGACACAATCGATCATGTGATCTTGTTGCAGAGGTTAGAGGACTGGGTAGGCATCTCTGGTCCTGCCCTGAAATGTTTGCAGTCCTATGATAAAGTTAAAACTTATATGAACTCTATGTTGGCAGAATTAAACAAATAAAAAAAAGCATTAAGTTGAATAAAATGTATTAGCATTGGTGATGGCCCAAACGCCACTGGCCCCGGCTGGGCTCCCGGCCACACTGCGCGCCCCGTGTGTCTAGTTAACTTTAGTCACACAGGAAACAGATATACACCGGAAATGCAAATTCAAAATAAGAGTACAAAACTGATAAACGTACAAGACACGCAATTAGACTGATTATTGAACCGTTACTTCATGTGTGTGTGTCTGTGTGAAAGATTGTTTTCATATTTAGGAATATAAAAACAAGTTATATTCACACAGTGAATTCTGAGAAATGTTACAACCAAAACGACCAACCTATCATCTTACCTCGAGGACAGGAGGTATTTTGTTCAGATTTGTGTCAGACCAATTGGCAGTGACCTCTGAGGTCCCCCAGGGGTCCATCCTGGGACCCCTCTTGTTCAAACTTTACATTTACACAGTAATAACATGTCCTACCATAACTATGCAGATTTACATCTCGATGGCAGCATGTGAACATGGGCCCGTGAACTCACTCTGTCACTGCCTCCAACAGATCACTGTGTGGATGCAAAACAACTTTCTCCAACTAAACTCAGACAAGACTGAAGTCATTGTCTTTGGCCCACAAAAACCCAGAGAAAGTGTCATCAGTCATCTGGAATCACTTAGTTTAAAAGCTAAAAATCAGGTTAGAAATCTCGGGGTAATAATGGACTCAGACCTAAACTTTTACAGCCACAATAAATCCATAACATCATCAGCCTTTTACCATCTCAAAAACATTGCCAGAATCAAAGGTTTACTGTCTAAACCAGACTTAGAGAAACGTATTCATGCATTTATCTCTAGCAGGTTAGACTACTTCCGTCGCGAATGGCAGCTACTCCAGCAAGCTCCCATGTTATTCTCGCTACTTTTGTGATTTATTGTTTTGTTTTTGCTTATATCTTCAATGTTTGCCTTGCCTTGCCTTGCAGCACTTTGGATTACTTTCTATCCTATGGATATGGGTTATAACGCACATAAATGTGTTTATTAGAGGAATCAACTCCTCTACCTGAAGAATTCTCGAGCTGGCGTGGTTCCCCTTTTACCTGATGAGGTGAGGCGGCCCTATTGGGGGTGCAGAGCCGGTGCTAAGGTTAAGGCTTAGCGGCTAGCGGCGAAGTGGCGATATAAGCCCTCGGTACCGTCCATAGTCATGGGGAATGTCAACTCCCTACCAAATAAGATCGACGAACTGGCTGTGCTTGTGAAAGACATCAAAGCATACAGGGAGTGCCGTTTGCTTTGCTTTACGGAAACAAGGCTCACGTCGAGCATCCCGGAGGCGGACTTGCCATCTACGTGAACACAAGGTGGTGTAACCCCGGGCATGTAAACACAAAGATTTCTATCTGCTGCCGTGATGTCGAACTTTTGGCTGTAAGTCTGCGTCCCTATTACTTGCCCAGAGAGTTTGGACACGCCATTGCTGTTATTGTTTACATCCCACGGCGCGCTGATGCGGAAGTAGCGTGTGACGTCATCCACTCCGCTGTGGCCAAGCTACAAACACAACACCCGGAGGCCGCCATGTTAATCTCTGGGGACTTCAATCACGTGACTCTTGATACAACACTGCCCTCTTTCGTCCAGTATGTGGACTGTAAGACCAGGGGAAATAGAACTATTGACCTTCAGTATGCGAATATCAAGGACGCATACAGTGCTAAGCCACTGCCTGCCCTTGGGAAAGGAGACCACAACCTCATTCTGCTTTAACCTCATTACAAACCAAAAGTGAGGAGGCTACCAACAACCACACGCTCTTTCAGGAAATGGTCTACTGAGGCAGAGCAGGCTCTGAGAGACTGCTTTGGACGTACGGACTGGGATGTCCTGCTAGGGTCCAGCAGTGGGGACATTGAAGAGGTGGCAAACTGCACCACTGACTACATTAACTTCTGTATGGACAATGTTGTTCCTATAAAGACTGTACGCTGCTATGCCAACAGCAAGCCCTGCATCACGAGCGACATCAAGTGCCTTCTGAACCAAAAAAAGAGGGCCTTTAAAGATGGTGATCAGCAGGAGCTAAAACAAGTACAGAGGGAGCTCAGACTCCAGCTCTGTGAAGGGAAGGAGCAGTACAGGAGGACGTTGGAGAACAAGCTGCAGAACAACAGCATGAAGGAGTTATGGTAAGGGATGAAAACCATTACTGGCTGCAGCACCAAGCAGGCTGTGGACATAGATGTTGGGAGGGTCAACCAGTTGAACAAATTTTTCAACAGGTTTGACCACCTTAACTCATCCTTACCCCAAAGTACTGCAGCTGTCCCTCCCCCTCTGGACACTAGCACAGAGGACATCCCACCACTCAAGATAACTGCAGCCCAGGTGTGTTGAGAGCTAAGGAGGCTGCGAACCAGCAAGGCAGCTGGTCCAGATCTAGTATCCCCCCGACTGCTGAAGGCCTGTGCGTTGGAGCTGGGAGACCCTCTATAGCACATCTTCAACCTGAGCCTTGAACAGGGGAGTGTCCCTCAGCTGTGGAAAACATCCTGCATCATCCCATTCCCAAAGAAATCAAGACCTGAGGAACTCAACGACTTCAGGCTGGTCGCACTGACATCACATGTGATGAAAACCATGGAGCGGTTGCTGCTGCACCACCTGAGGCTACAGGTCTGTCACACCATTGACCCTCTGCAATTTGCTTACCAGGAGAAGGTGGGAGTGGAGGATGCTATAATCTACATGCTACACCGATCCCCCTCTCACCTGGATAGGGCTAAGGGGTCTGTGAGGATTATATTTTGGGACTTCTCCAGTACCTTCAATACCATACAACCTCTGCTACTGAGTAGGGAACTGACAGAGATGTGAGTTAGCGCACACCTTGTAGAATGGATTACGGACTACCTGACAGGCAGACCCCAGTATGTGAAACAGGGGGGCTGTACATCGGACACTGTGGTTAGTAGCACAGGATCTCCGCAGGGGACCGTGCTCTCTCCGTTCCTATTCACCCTGTATACATCGGACTTTAAGTACAACTCTGAATCCTGCCACGTGCAAAAGCTTTCTGATGACACTGCGATCGTAGTATGTATCAGAAGTGGGCAGGAGGAGGAGTACAGGAAATTGATTCAGGACTTCGCCCAATGGAGCGACGCAAACCACCTGCACCTGAACACCACCGAGACCAGGGAGATGGTGGTGGACTTCAGGAGAACTAAAACTCACCCGATTTCTGTAACCATCAAATGAGAATGTGTAGAATTTGTCCAGACCTACAAATACCTGGGTGTGCAGCTGAACAACAAACTGGACTGGACTGCCAACACAGAAGCTCTATGTAGGAAAGGTCAAAGCCGACTTTACTTCCTCGGAAGGCTGGCCTCCTTCAACATCTGCAAGGAGCTCCTGAAAATATTCTATGAGACAATTGTGGCAAGCGCCCTCTTCTATGCGGCAGCGTGTTGGGGAGGCAGCGTCATGAAGAAGGATGCCTCTCGTCTCAATAAACTGGCGAGGAAAGCAAGCTCTGTTGTGGGCACAGACCTCGACAGCCTGTAACAGTAGCTGAGAGACGGGCACTGAAAAAGCTGCGGTCAATCATGGACAATTCATCACATCCACTACACAGCATTATATTCAGACAGAGGAGCAGCTTCAGCGACAGACTGCTGTCACTGTCTTGTACCACGGACAGACTGAAGAGATTTTTTCTTCCTCATGCCATGAGGCTCTTTAACTCCACCCGGCGGAGTAAAGGCCCACATTAAACCACAGCCCCTACATTGCATATTACCGTACTTTTATTGCAGTGTGTATTTTATCCAGCACTATTTAAATACTCTATACAACACGCTACAGTGGGTATTAGCAGGTCACATTGGGTATTTGTATATTGTATTCCTTTTGCTTTATTATTGTATTGTTCTCAGCGAAGGGATGCTTCTGGAAATGTGAATTTCCCTGCGGGGATGATAAAGTATCTATCTATCTATCTACTGTAACGGCCTTCTAACTGGACTTTCTAAACGAGCTGTAAGACAGCTGTAGAACATCCAGAACGCTGCTGCTCGGGTCCTGACTAGAACCAGGAAGTACGACCATATTAGTATTGTGCTCAGGTCTTTGCACTGGCTTCCTGTCGCTCAGAGAATAGACTTTAAAACAGCTCTGCTGGTGTATAAGTCTCTTCATGGTCAAGCACCAAAGTACATCTGTGACATGTTGGTCCCATATGAACCATCTGGGACCCTGAGAACCTCAGGGACAGGCCTTCTGCTGGTGCCCAGAGCCAGGACTAAATAGTGTGAAGCTGTGTTTCAGTTCCATGCAGCTTAACTCTGGAATAGTCTTCCTGATGACGTCAGACAGGCGTCTACTCTGACAGTGTTTAAGACCAGGCTGAAAACAGCTCTGTTCAACTGCATAGAACTGAAAGGGTTCTATCTGCACTCTTCACTTTTACTTTATTTTAATTCATTGATTTTATTATGTTTTATCTAAGTTTTAATCCATTTTAAAAACCACAATTAAAATTTTCAATGTCTTTTCTTCTATGTTTTAACTGTAATTGTGTGTTTTTGTGTGCCTTGCCTTGCCTTGCCTTAAACTGGTTGCCAGCCAGTCGCAAAGCAGACTAAGACAGCCAATTTGTACCAGCCAATTAATCTTACATCCATGTTTTTTGGAATGTGGGAGGAAACCTGCCCTTTGTCACCGATTCTGTTCATAACTATTATGGACAGAATTTGTAGGCGTAGCCTTGGAGGGGATGCAGTCCGGTTTGGGGGCCTCAGCATTGCGCCACTGCTTTTTGCAGATGAAGTGGTGCTGTTGGCTTCCTCAGGCCGTGAGCTTCAGCTCTTGCTGGAGCGATTCGCAGCCGATTGTGAAGCGGCCGGTATGAGGATCAGCACCTCTAAGTCCGAGACCATGGTACTCAGTCGGAAAGGGTGGCATGCTCCCACCGGGTTGGGGATGAGATATTGCCCCAAGTGGAGGAGTTCAAGTATCTTGGGGTCTTGTTCACGAGTAAGGGTAGGATGGAACGGGAGATCGACAGACAGGTTGGTGCAGCGTCTGCCGTCATTCGGACCCTGTACCGGTCCGTCGTGGTGAAGAGGGAGCTCGATCTACCGGTCGATCTACGTTCCTACCGTCACCTATGGTCATGAACTTTGGGTTATGACCTAAAGAACACGATCCCGGATACAAGTGGCCGAAATGAATTTCCTCCGCAGGGGGTCTGGGTTTTCCATTAGAGATAAGGTGAGAAGCTCAGTCATCCGGGAGGGACTCTGTGTAGAGCCACTGCTCCTCCGCATTGAGAGGAGCCAGTTGAGGTGGCTTGGGCATCTGATAAGGATGCCTCCTGGACGCCTCCCTCGGGAGGTGTTCCGCGCATGTCCCACCGGCAGGAGGCCCCCAGGGCGACCCAGGACAGGTTTGAGAGACTCATGTCTCTCGGCTGGCTTGGAAACGCCTCAGGATCCTGTCGAATGAGCTGGAGGAGATGGCTGGGGGTAGGGACGTCTGAATCAAGTCTTTAGATGACCACTTTTACTTCTACTGAAGTAAGGGAACTTTTACTTTAGTAAAGTTTTTGTGGGTAACAGGACACAAAACATAGTGAACATTGATTAAAAAAAAATCAATAAGCAACATGTTTAAATGTGTCTAGAAAGTCCCTGACAGCAACGAAACCTTGGGCCTGTAAAGTTGTCTTAAAAGTCCATGACAGTAATAACCCAGCTTCCCATCTCTTCTGGCTGGTCGATGCAGGTGTTAGAATAAATTAGGTCTTGACGCTGGTCTGCCGACTCATCTTAAATTTTCCTTCTCCTTCATATCACCACCATCAAGACAGTCGTAAAAGAGACAGGAAAAGTAAAGTATGGGCTGGGCATAATCTACATGCTACACCGATCCCCCTCTCACCTGGATAGGGCTAAGGGGGCTGTGAAGATTATATTTTTGGACTTCTCCAGTGCCTTCAATACCATACAGCCTCTGCTACTGAGTAGGAAACTGACAGAGATGGGAGTTAGCGCACACCTTGTAGAATGGATTACAGACTACCTAACAGGCAGATCCCAGTATGTGAAACCATTCGAAATAAGTGGGTCTTAAGTCTAGATTTAAAAGCTTCCACTGAGGTTGCAGATCTTATCGCCGGAGGCAGAGCATTCCACAGCGCCATGCCCGGATGGAGAACACTCTCCAGCCTTCCTTCTTGGCTCTTGGAGTCACAAGTAGACCGGTATTTTCCGGGCAGAGGCTCTGTGCAGGACTCGGAATAATCAAATCGGAGATATAAGAGGGGGAAAGTCCATGCAAATATTCGTATGTTTGTAAGATAACCTTCGAATCACATCATAAGCGGACTAGGAGCCAGGGCAAGTAAGCCAATATAAGAGTGATATGGTCAATATTTCTTGTCTTAGTCAATAGTGTAGCATCCACATTTGAAACCAGCTGCAACTATGCACTATGATGTCTATGTTTGCACCAATGCATATGCTGACTATTTTTGCACTATGATGACTTTGCACCAAATGCAATATTGCACAACCGTTACGATACCAACGTTATCACGACAACCCTGTATGTAACATCCCACATGCCGACATTTCTTGTGTAAATACCATGTAAATTATAACTATAGCCTTATCCCCCTTGTCTTATAACATTATCTTCTGTTCCTTTATCTTCTTGCTCATACCTCACTATGAATGTGTAAAACTGGAGTGTCATGCCCAATTTCGTTATCACAATATGTTAGCCCATTTGTAACAATGACAATAAAGGTATATTCTATTCTATTCTATTCTATTGTAGATGCTAGACATCAAGAGACCAGAAAGCAATATTTTACAGTAATCAAGCCGAGAAGTAATGAACACATTAATTATAATATCAACATCTGATTGAGACAGCATTGGGCGAATCTTTGCGAAATTAAGGAGGTGGATAAAAGTTATTCTTGTCATATTTTTCACATGTAACTGAAATTGCACATTAGGATCAAATATATCACCTAGATTTTTGACCGAGTCACTCCGGGTCATATTACATTTGTCAAGGTTATATGTAGTGTTTGAGAACAAATCCCAGCAATGAGCTCGACCAACAGTCGACATTTCGGTTTTTATGGGTTTACATGCAAAAAATGAAGTGACATGCATCTTGGTCAGTATGACAGGCCTCCACATTTCTACAACTTAACTGAGCAGTTGTCTCAACTGGCAGATACAGTTGAGTGTCATATACATACTAAAAAAAAGGGCCAAGTACAGAGCCAAAGACTTTAAAATGTTTACTGTCTGGTTTAGACAGTAAACCTTTGATTCTGGCAATGTTTTTGAGATGGTAAAAGGCTGATGATGTTATGGATTTAATGTGGCTGTTAAAGTTTAGGTCTGAGTCCATTATTACCCCGAGATTTCTAACCTTAAAATGTTCCGAGGCCAAATTTCCGTAGTTACACATTGTGTCCTGTCTGACAGGTAGGACCTAAACCACGAGGGTATAGTTTTTGAGGAATATGTTGTGGTCCACAGTATCAAAAGCAGGACTGAAATCCAGGAACAGTAGCATTGACAAGGCACTGGGATCTATTGCTAAGAGGATCTCATTGGTTACTTTGGCCAAGGCTGTCTCAGTCGAGTGATTTGAATGCTGACTGGACAGAGAGATAATTTTCACACATAAAGTCGTTCAGCTGCAGTGCAACAACATTTTCAAGTAATTAAGCATGAAAATGGTGGCTTTGACCCTGGCTTATAATTACACAGGCTTTCCTGGTCAAGGTTAAGTTGCTTAAGTATGGTTTTAATGACAGCAGACTTGAAGGCTACCGGAATAATACCAGAGGAGTGCGATATATAAAGAATATTTAAAACTGAAGGTCCTAAGATACCAAACAGATCTTTCACAAGTAAAGCAGTGTAGATTTTCACAATAATCAGTAAAGCTGTTTCGGAGCCTATAAATTGCACATGCACATACACACACAAACCTACGGTTTTATAATGTAGTTCAGATTCGATTTAGATGGATACATTTGTAGCAGGTGTCTGCTGGTATTAAGGTATTGTATGGGATCACCACAAAGCCACTCTACCACATCTGTATTTATATATTTATTTATTCAATTTAATTTTTTGTATTTGTATGTGTGTGTGGAGGGAAGGGGTTTGGTTGACACGGCTCAATGTAGAAAATAACGTATGTTTACTTAATCAGAGTGGATCAATGCTACAGCCTCAATGTTAAAATCATTACTTGAGCAAATGCTTTTACTTTTATTTTGGGGGTTTGAACAGGGCATAGCTGAGTATAATCAACACACACCTGTGCCCAATTATACTGCACCCTTTAAAAAAATACATTTATAATCTTGGCCCATTGTTTGGGTCATTGTTTTTTTTGTCATCGTTATCCTGATATTCATTGTAATTTCCTTCCATCACCACCACACCAGGTCCGTTTTCTGGTTTCTTGGTTAGACATTAGTGATCACTTGATTGTTTTGATACTTTGGTCATGATTTTGTTAATATATATACAGTCCTTATTTTGAAACCCTGCCACGTACCAGGCAGTGCGTTACCCCACATGGGTCCATCACCGTAAAAAAGTTTCCACCTGTATTTCAATGTTTGTTTGGATAAAAAAACTATTATTCCATCACTGCTCATCTTATTCCAACATTCAATGATCAATCAAAGTAAATCGAGGGCACAGCCAGATGTGAATAGAGACACTGTGCCTTAGTCGTTAAAACTCAACTACAGTTAACCACTTCCTACAGGGAGTGCAGAATTATTTAAAATGAGTATTTTGACCACATCATCCTCTTTATGCATGTTGTCTTACTCCAAGCTGTATAGGCTCATCTCTGTAATGAGAAGGGGTGTGGTCTAATGACATCAACACCCTATATCAGGTGTGCATAATTATTAGGCAACTTCCTTTCCTTTGGCAAAATGGGTCAGAAGAGGGACTTGACAGGCTCTGAAAAGTCAAAAATAGTGAGATATCTTGCAGAGGGATGCAGCACTCTTAAAATTGCCAAGCTTCTGAAGCGTGATCATCGAACAATCAAGCGTTACATTCAAAATAGTCAACAGGGTCGCAAGAAGCGTGTAGAAAAACCAAGGCGCAAAATAACTGCCCGTGAACTGAGAAAAGTCAAGCGTACAGCTGCCAAGATGCCACTTGCCACCAGTTTTGCCATATTTCAGAGCTGCAACATCACTGGAGTGCCCAAAAGCACAAGGTGTGCAATACTCAGAGACATGGCCAAGGTAAGAAAGGCTGAAAAACGACCACCACTGAACAAGACACACAAGCTGAAACGTCAAGACTGGGCCAAGAAAAATCTCAAGACGGATTTTTCTAAGGTTTTATGGACTGATGAAATGAGAGTGAGTCTTGATGGGCCAGATGGATGGGCCCGTGGCTGGATCGGTAAAGGGCAGAGAGCTCCAGTCCGCCTCAGACGCCAGCAAGGTGGAGGCGGGGTACTGGTATGGGCTGGTATCATCAAAGATGAGCTTGTGGGGCCTTTTCGGGTTGAGGATGGACTCAAGCTCAACTCCCAGTCCTACTGCCAGTTTCTGGAAGACACCTTCTTCAAGCAGTGGTACAGGAAGAAGTCCGCATCCTTCAAGAAAAACATGATTTTCATGCAGGACAACGCTCCATCACACGCATCCAAGTACTCCACAGCGTGGCTGGCAAGAAAGGGTCTAAAAGAAGAAAAACTAATGACATGGCCTCCTTGTTCACCTGATCTGAACCCCATAGAGAACCTGTGGTCCCTCATCAAATGTGAGATTTACAAGGAGGGAAAACAGTACACCTCTCTGAACAGTGTCTGGGAGGCTGTGGTTGCTGCTGTACGCAATGTTGATCGTGAACAGATCAAAGCACTGACAGAATCCATGGATGGCAGGCTGTTGAGTGTCCTTGCAAAGAAAGGTGGCTATATTGGTCACTGATTTGTTTTTGTTTTGTTTTTGAATGTCAGAAATGTATATTTGTGAATGTTGAGCTGTTATATTGGTTTCCCTGATGAAAATAAATAATTGAAATGGGTATACATTTGTTTTTTGTTAAGTTGCCTAATAATTATGCACAGTAATAGTCACCTGCACACACAGATATCCTCCTAAAATAGCTAAAACTAAAAAAGCCCCACTTCCAAAATATTCAGCTTTGATATTAATGAGACTTTTGGGTTCATTAAGAACATGGTTGTTGTTCAATAATAAAATTAATCCTCAAAAATACAACTTGCCTAATAATTCTGCACTCCCTGTATAACAAAAAACACCAGGCTCCTATTTTGGGGGATCTCATGACATATGAGCAATAAGGTGCGGTTAAGGCATTATAAAAAGTGGCTTTAGTTTAGTTTTACTCCCTATTATTACTCTCATTCCCTGGGTCGTAATTATGCTGTTCAACATCTAATAGTTTTAGTCATGAACTATGTTTATGATCACACTACTCGGGACCTCGACAGAAGCTTTTAAGTATTCATCACCAAACCTTAAAAAAATATCTGTTCCATTTAACGTCACTTATCAGTGTGCACTTTATGGTGTAGAAACTAACACTTTGTAATTTCCAGATGAGGCAAAATGAGCTTAATGATAAGTGCACAGTCGAAGACAAAGCATCGGTGTGTATATCTTGTAAACATACATTTACATTTACGTTTTGGTGTAATCCCTGTAAACCCAAAATGCTGTCGCTTTCCCACACATTCTCTCAATGTATCCCTGTCTCAGCCTATACTTCACGTTATATCTATTAGGGGTCGGTCACACAGCCGTTTGCGGCTGAATCACGGCTAAAATTTTGCGGGGTTTTTTTGCCCGTGGTTTCCCGCGATGGAAAATGCGCAAAATTGGCCAACCCGCTGTTCATCGGTGGTATGCCCGCAAAACAGACGCTGGCGACTGTTCCGCTTCCTCATCGCGTCATTTCCGCGTCATTTTCTCGTGTGGACCACGGGTATAAAAGTGTTGTGCCCAAATCCGACTCCTACGCAACCCCCCATTGTTATGAAATGAAAAGAAATGTCAAGAAATAAAAATGGATTAAGACGAGGTCACTACGGTGACGGGGATCCATGTCCACCCCTTGACGCCTCGAGCACAACTGACGTGTGCTCGGCAAATCGCGCTGTATATACGCAGAGAAAGGCGTTTGACCGTCACACGCGTAACACGCTAATTTCACGTAATAACACCGCGATACAGGCGCAGAACATGCTATTACCATGCTCCACCCACGATTACCCGCTGAAATTTCCCGTCCTACCCATGTGTAACCACGCCCTGGCCGCGGCCAGAGCACGTCGTTCCGCGTCATTTCCGCGTCATTACCTCGTGTGCCGCCCGCGGTTAACACGTGCTCAAAGTTTTGAGCAGCTCAAAACTTTTTCGCGCGGCCAACCGCATGTGAATTTCCGACCGCGAGTAAAGCACTGCTGTATCCCGTCTATATGGCGGTCTCAAAGCGTCCAATAGCGTCCGCCTCACAGGCAGAAATTTCTGGCCATGATTCAGCCGCAAACGGCTGTGTGACCGGCCCCTTAAGACTTGATTCAGACAAGGGCATATTTTGAGCATGGACATAGGGGAAGTGTCCCTACGGATATTGAGCAATCATTGTAATATCATGTTATCACAGAAATGTTTCTATGTCCGCACCAAAGCAAAGACCTGTGAGGAAGGGGTAGGGAGGTGAATTCTAGCGTGGGTTGGTGTTGCAGATACACTGGTTAGGATAGCTAACAGTCTGTTTATTCAGGCAGGGTTCGTACCCAGGAAGTCAAAGAGCCAGGCAATAATTGTGGTTGAGGATGCAGGCGAGTTGTTGGTGTTCCTCTTTTTGATTAAGGGCTCTACAAATAAACATGACTTGACTTGAATTTAGCTCCTTTGTCTTGGCTCATTACAAATAAGCCAGCTCTTTTGTCTCACAAATTGCTGTTCAGATTTGTTGTCAATCAATATATATATATATATATATATATATATATATATATATATATATATATATATATATATATATATAACAATTTATTATATAATATTATGCACAAAATTAACAATTACTTTAGAACATGTATTTTAATAAATAACATTTTTTTAAACTATACAGTAAACTTTTGTGTAAATCACACTTAACTTTCTTATACGAAGCATCTTTAAAGTCAAGCAACACAAAATCCCTTAAAAACACAACATCAACTGTAAACTAAAACATATTTACTTATCTGTGAAACAATAAACTATCAAATATAAGGATTAACTTCTCATTAGTCCTTCACCTGTTCATAAATGTGCTAAATAAAGTAATTAGAAAACACATGATTATGACTAAATGTAAGGCAGTGTCATTTTCAGTATAACAACCACTTCTAGGTTTAAAAATTAACCTGTTACACACACACACACACACACACACACACACACACACACACACACACACACACACACACACACACACACACACACACACACACACACACACTTTATTTAAAAAGTGAAATCGAGTTATGCAGGAATTTGATGATGGGCTAAAAATAAGCAAAAAGGTAGATGACACTTTTTTGTTCTTCCAGTTTCCAAGTCGTGCTTTATGTAATTGCCTCTGTCATCAAACCCCTCTAGCCATAACAAAACAGCAAGGCTGCTGCCTGAATGTGCCTAAATGATTTAGTAAACTTAAGTTGTAACAAGTTCTTCTGCGAGTACGTTCTGCACGTTAATTTGATTTGGTCGTCCTATGTTTCCTCTTTCTGCTACCTCAGCTTACCTGGCTCTTAGATGCAAGAAATGAGCTCCATTGTACCTCGAGTGAACATATCTGGCACATTTTCAACGACTAAATGATTCATTGTGTTGAGTTCCACCAAAGAAAAAAAAGAGTTAAGTAATTTATGATATATGATTTATGATTCATGGTCTTGTGAACCATTTGTTAGCTCTCCCTTTTAATGACCCAACGAGCGTGTCAAATTCGACAGTTCATTATGCAGTAAAAGCTCATGTTAGCTTTTTAACCAGACTAATGCATTTTTGGCTTGATTGATAATTAATACCATGATTTATACAGTCATAATTCATGGTTCACAGATCACCTAACTGCCTGGGCCATCAGAGCAACCACCGAGGACACATCTCTGGAGAGCTTTCTCCACAGCTGACGGTTTATGTTTGTGTTTGGGTTGTGGCAAAGTTCGCACCATTTCAATCCTTGATGTTGTCAGGTATTTTCGGGCTCCCTCTCCTCCTGCCCCCTTGGACTGTGCCCTAGAAAATAATCTTGGCCGGTCCTGATGATCTTGTGACATGGCCTTACCCCTGCAGTTTTCCTCTGCAAACAGTTGAGTTTGCTGGAGCATCACATGTCCATGTCTTACAATTCCGTTCCAACTTTGCTGTGAAAGTACATGTAAGATATGTGTAGAGGAAGATGGAAGTAACCAGCACTTGAATGAGTCTGATCTTTGATTTCACTGTTATTTTGTTGTCCCTCTAGATGGGTTTAAGAGCAGCTGTTGAAAAAAAAGTAACCATCAGTCTCACCAGCCGTCCAAGTACATGTATGCTAAAGGTCCTACTGAATAGACTAAAATGACAGGCTGAAAGCATCCTATCTAAAGAATAGGCGGGTTTCAGGGAGGGAAGAAGCAGCACAAAACATATTTTTTATCCGCACATCCAATGTGAGAAGTTTCAAGAACACCAGATAACCTCTATCAAGTCTTCATGTATTTTAAGAAAGTGTTTGGCAGGGATAAGGCAAGCCACCTAGTTGGACACAATGCAAATCACAATTGGTCTGAGACGAGAAATAATGATAACAGTTTAAAATTAATAATTTGCACCTATAAAAACTATAAAACTTATCTATTTCATTTATTTACATTTCCCACACCTTTGCATTTGGTTGGTAGAACTGAGTGAGACCAAGCAGAACAGAGGCCAGGGTGCTCAAATATAGAACTATATTTATGAAAAATCATGAAAAACATATAACATAAACAAAGGGTCACAAAACATAACATGTCCAAACAGAGAATAAACCTGTCAACATCCAAACCAGAAGCAACCACCAAAACCACAAAACGAAGTAATAGAAAACAAAATACATTTTCAGAAAGGAATGAAAAGTATTAAACATGCAAACATTCACTGTTCAAGGATCCCTTAGTCACTTGGGTCATTGGGACATCATTTCATTTTGTTCGTAGGTAGAGCAGCGTCAGTAGTAGGTAGTTCATAAAAATGAAAATACTGAATCTATTATTTCATTTTTTTGTCAAGATCTCAGCCACAGATAAGACGCCCACACAATAAAGGTAGGCAGCCACGCTCAAAACAATATGGTTGTTTGTGCGATACTTCACTTAGGACAATACTTAGATAGAGTAAGTATTATTTAGTGCTCCCAACTGCTAAAATAAAATTGTTTATTCTATGCCCTTCAATGCTGAGGCAGGGATGACTCTTAACACAGTCACGGTCGCCATGGCGACCAGTATGCCACGCCCCCGAACTCAAGCTGAAGCAGATCAGCTGATTGCTGGTCTGCTACTTAAGGCTGGGTTGTGGGTTTGGCGGGCGCTGGCTCATTATATATACACATTCCCCGGTCTGTTATGCCTTGTCCTGTTTTAGTTTTAAACATTGTCCGTTCTGTTATGCCTTGTCCTGTTTAGTTGAGTTGGAAGAAACAACTGTTTGTTTTGTCATGTCCCAGAGTTATGGACAACTTTTATTTTGTTGAATTAAAGTTTTTGGATCGTTACGCAATTGAGTTCTCCCTTCCTGCCTCCTGCCTCCGTTCTGGTCCGGTCACCCCTTCCCTCCACCACGCCTCGTGACAGAATGAGCCAGCCCAACATTTGAACTCAGCGAACGATCCCAGCGCGACTTGGGGAGAGCTGGAGAACGCAGCTTGGCAAGCACCCATTGAGGTATCATTCCCTCCCCGTTCGAACCACGGCCCCGCCCGTCGTGGCCATTGCTGTGCCTCGAATGGGGTCTCGGGAAGGATTGACGCCTGCCTGTTCGACTCTCATGCCTGCCTGTCCGACTCCCGTGCCGATTGCCTGCTATTCCGTCTCCCCTGCGTGCCAGTCCGACTCCGCTGCCCGTCGGGCCGACTCCGCTGCCTGCCGGGCCGACTCCGACTCCGCTGCCTGCCAGTCCGACTCCGACTCCGCTGCCGGCCAGTCCGACTCCGACTCTGCTGCCGGCCAGTCCGACTCCGACTCTGCTGCCGGCCAGTCCGACTCCGCTGCCTGCCGGGCCGACTCCGACTCTGCTGCCTGCCAGTCCGACTCTGCTGCCTGCCAGTCCGACTCTGCTGCCTGCCAGTCCGACTCCGACTCTGCTGCCGGCCAGTCCGACTCTGCTGCACCTGTTTTGCCGGTTCTGATTTTGACTCGCCTGTTTTTGCCGGTTCTGATTCTGACTCTCCCCTGTTTGCCGGTTCTGATTCCGTCTGTCCTCTGTGTTTGCCGGTTCTGATTCCGTCTGTCCTCTGTGTTTGCCGGTTCTGTTTCCGTCTGTCCTCCGTGTTTGCCGGTTCTGATTCTGTCTGTCCTCCGTGTTTGCCGGTTCTGATTCTGTCTGTCCTCCGTGTTTGCCGGTTCTGATTCTCTCTGTCCTCCGTGTTTGCCGGTTCTGATTCTGTCTGTCCCCCGAACTCAAGCTGAAGCAGATCAGCTGATTGCTGGTCTGCTACTTAAGGCTGGGTTGTGGGTGTGGCGGCCGCTGGCTCATTATATATACACATTCCCCGGTCTGTTATGCCTTGTCCCGTTTTAGTTTTAAACATTGTCCGTTCTGTTATGCCTTGTCCTGTTTAGTTGAGTTGGAAGAAACAACTGTTTGTTTTGTCATGTCCCAGAGTTATGGACAACTTTTATTTTGTTGAATAAAAGTTTTTGGATCGTTACACAATTGAGTTCTCCCTTCCTGCCTCCTGCCTCCGTTCTGGTCCGGTCACCCCTTCCCTCCACCACGCCTCGTGACAAACACCAAAAAAACAACAACCTGCAGATGAAGGTGCTACATCAGAGTCAGATCAGGAGGCTTGTCCTGCTACTGGTAACCATGGAAAAATACATGAAATATCATGTAAACATCCATTTTAAGAAATATTCTCCAATCCAGAAATGTGCCTTATTTATATCACTTCTGCCTCTCCTGTGCAAAGGAAAGTAGAAGAAAGCAATGGTGCAGATTGATCTATTTGAGTCTCTGTAATTTGATTACTTTTCGGTGCACTAAATGATACAGCAACAAGTAGTTACTGATAATAAACGAATACTTAGATCAAATTGATATTATTTTCTTGGGATCAATACTGACTTTTGGGTTATCAAGTGGTGGCAGTTTTGTGCTGCCCGTGTCCTCGAGATGAATTCAGATTCCTGCTCTATCAGAATTCTGGACAGATATTTTACATCTTAAAGAGCTTAAAAGTTTCAGGTAAGTATCTTGGACAATTGACAGAAGGTAAGTGCTGCACCGCTGCCGAACGCCGGTGAAAGAGTAAAAGGCTAAGACACTGCTCGGCTTCTAACTGCTCACAAGTAAGTATAGGTTGTTGTAAAGGTTATTCCTGCTACCGTAGGCAGCTAGCCCTTCTAGAGGGACATGTCCATGAGCTAGAGCAGTTTAAAAGGAAAATTTCAGGTGCCGCAAACACCACCGCCAGCATGGGTTGTAGCGATCCTGCTAATGTGGTTAGCATCAAGCCCTAATTGGCTTGTTAACTGCGGTGAGCCAATCATGATGCATAAGTTCAGCCTCCTAGCTAATCACTCTTCACCCCGGTCTACTGGTTCTTGCACCCTAGTTACAGGTGACTCCATCACCTGTAACATGAAGCTTAGCACCCCAGCAAAGGTTAAGTGTATTTCTGGGGCCAGAGCACACGACATTGGGACTAACCTGACACCAGGACAGGGTTAGCTAACCTAAATATTCATTCATGTCGGCTTCAAAGACAATGGATGAAACAATCTGAGATTACACAGAAAAAATAAAATATTGTTAGGACTTGTGATCTCGCCAGAAGGATGAGTTGTGAAGTTATATACTATTTTATTCACTGTTTTATCTTACGTATACTCAAAATACTTGTCCTAAGTTGGACTTCAGCCGTCGAGTACAAACTCTGGCAGAAGGGTGTCGTAAACCGCGCCTTGCGTTGGAATGCTTTCTTGTTCCATTCTGTGCAGATAACGATGACTTATCACCTCTCCTGGTGGGTTGGAGAGTATGTCTCGCCCCATTCTTTGGGGAGGGCGATGACCCATCACCCTTCTTCTTCGAAGGAGGACTGGGAAGTCTGCATCGGCAACAGCGTGGACCAATCGGCAGCAGCTTGGTCATGGGGCGTGTACATTTCTTTGCCATGTGTTATAACATGGGCAAACTCTGGTGCCCCATTGTCTTCTCCACCATTGCAATTCGGCGCGGCAGAAAGATCCAATCCGTTCAAGTCTTTGATTCGGCAAAATGAATTAACAAAATACGATTATACTCGTCGCTCTGCTCATTCATTCCCTTCCCTTCATATAGTGGGCCTGTTTATTCACTTCAAAACAATTTTATACTGCTTTAGTTAAAGCTTTTAACACTGGCGCCCCTACGGCATACATTTCGACCAAAGAAGCATACACCTTGGTTTACTCAAACAAGTCACTCAAACAAGTTTGCAGGACACCTGAACAAAAATGGCGCACTACAAAGCTTGAGGTTTTTCAACTGGCCTGGTCTGACAGCTTGATAAAATATAAAGTAGCTCTTGCCTCAGCTAAAGCATATTTTCTGTCTAAGATTATTGCTGAACATAAAGATAATCCGAATTTTTTATTAGACCCAATGGCAGAATTTACTAGACAGCAACTTAAGCCTATTACCTACCTATTCTGCTAATGACTTTATATTTTCAATAAAAAATATTCAACTCATCCAAAATGAAATTTTAAATGAACATTTTTTAACCTTGTCCTGCCTTAAAGATCCGGAGGTTTTGGGTCAGGTCCGTGTTGGCAGCTGTTCTGAAATGTTTTCCAGATGTAGTTATTAGTCCCTTGATAGTCTTACACAAATCGTCAGTAGGGCTAAACAAACGACTTGCCTGCTTGACTGGTTTCCGGATTGACTGGTGAAATACCAGTTTGGAATTTTTGGACCACTTGTTTAGTAATATATCATTACACAATATATAATATTGTTTAGTAATGCATATTAGTAATATATCGTTATACTCAGGGATCAGAATTTTCCGCGGATCCGCGGATTTCCGCTGTTTTTGAACCCCAAAGGTCATTCCCGTAAATCGTCTAAATTCGATGAGAAAATATTTTGGGGGGGTGAGGTATGATACGTGACTGTTTCATCACCCCAAGTTAGCAGTTAGAGATCGCGAGAAAAAACGGCAAAAAGAAGCGCAGCGCATTAGATCTATAGCAAAAAGATCGACTCCTACCATTGGTCGATAGGTTCGCTGATAACCAATCAGCGGAGCTTTTGTTCAGAGCATTGGCTTTCTCAAACACGGCGCTACTTCCGGTCTTTTCAAACGGTGAAATGAGTGTTTGAAAAAGTAAATATGAAAATACTAAGAAAAGCAGACGAGGCTTTTGTCTCCGAGATTGATAAAGGAATCAAGAATAAATTTAAGTGGTCATGGCTGGAGAAGACTGTCACAGTAAACGTTAAAATCGGCGCAAAGATCGAGGAAGTTACAGAAACTTTGAGCCAGTTCATCGCAAAGTGTGATGTTCCAGGGAAAGCAAAGTGTCTATACTGTGTCGATCTGATCAATTATGGTACGCGAGGTTGTGTGGCACTGATCGATCATGCTAAAATGAACAAGCACAAAGCAAAAATAGCTTGCCGGCGATCAAATTATGCACTCGGATCCGCATTTAAAATCGGCAGTGAAACTAACAGTAACACCACCGGTTCAACATTATTGGCCGTTCCAAATCCTTCCACTTCAAATACTAGCAGCAGTCAACCACTGGTTCCCCTGTGTGACAGAAAATCCCAATCTGAGGTATTTATAAATTTATAATTTATTTATGAAATGATTTTATCTTTTGTGTTTATACAATATTTAGAACAGGATAAACAAAATTTATGACATGTATTTTCTTTAAGCATGTTCAGTTTGTGCATTCTATTTTCAAATTAATGATGAATGGTTATTAATGTATATATTTTCATATATATTGTTAATTAGTAGCTAAATACAAGGTCCATCTTCATCATCAAAACACAACAACAATGGTGATGGTTGTAACATTGTAATCCCCACATTGTTTTAAACATCTTAAAACTGAAAAAATACATGGTTTCTGTTTTGTTGGATTTAATTCATTCTAGTGCAATTTTCACATAGCAAATACGATAAATGCTGTTGGCTTCAAGGGGGGCTTCGCCCCCCACCGGGCTCTGCCCTGGACCTGGCCGGGGCCTGCGGCCCCTGGACCCTGGCTATTTCAGCTGAAAATGAAAATCTCCATTCTGATCCCTGTATACTCGAGTATTGTTCTGGTACCCTTCAGGTCTGTCATTAAATACATGCTTAAGCGACCTAACCTTGACCCAGAAGGCCTATGTAAGTCAAGTTCAGTGTCAAATCTACCAATCTTTTGCAATATTTCCTGAAAAGGTCGTTGCACAGCAGCTGAACAACTTCATGTCGGATACCAATCCCAGTCAGCATTCAAAGCAAATCACTCTACTGAGATAACCTTGGCCAAAATAAACCAATGATCTCCTCTTAGCAATGGATTCCAGCGCCTTGTCAATGCTACTGCTGCTGGATGTCAGTGCTGCTTTTGATACTGTGGACCACAACATATTACTTGTTTGTCTGGAAAAATGGATCGGTAACTCAAGAACCGTACTCTCGTGATGTAGGTCCTACCTGCTAGACAGGACGCAATGTGTTAACTACGACAATCTAACCCCTGAAACATGTTGATGTCCCCTGTGGTGATCCACAGGGCTCTGAATGAAATGAAATGATCTGCATTTATATAGCGCTTTTCAAGTCAATGACTTCCCAAAGCGCTTTACAGTGTGCTTCCCAATAGCGGCCTTGTATTGCAGCCATGTAAGACGCTAACTTGCTTATTGGGGGTATTAGGGGTTCAGTGTCTTACCCAAGGACACTTCGACATGTAACACGGACAAGCCAGGATTTGAACTGGGATCCCTTGATCCCAAGACGAGCGCTCTACCTCCAGAGCTACTGCCACCCCCACTTGGTTCTCTTCTTTTTAGTATGTATAAGTTTCCACCAGGTGATATTATCCGCAAGTATAATATTAGTTTTCATGCGGATGACACTATATTTACCACTAAAGACAACTGGTCAGTTAAGTTGTAGAACTTTGCAAGCCTTCCTTACTGAGATACCAAGATGTATGTCACTTTTTTTTGCGTCTAAACCCAGAAAAAAATCAAAATGTTGATTGTTGGTCCAGTTCATTGTCGTGAGTTGTTTTCAAACACTGCTCTAAACCTCGACAAATGCAATTTCACCCATAGTGACTCGGTCAAAAAACTAGGTGTTGTATTTGATCCTAATCTGTCATTTCAGTTAAATGTGAAGACTATTACTCAAATATCTTTCTTCCACCTTCGTAATATTGCGAAGGTTCGCCTGATGCTGTCTCAATCAAATGTCAAAATTATAATGCATGCGTTTATTACATCTCTGCTTTATTACTGTAAATATTGCTTTTTGGTCTTGAGATGTTGAGCATCAAAAGTTTGCAGATGGCTCCAAATGTGGCAGTGAGACTTTTGACTACGACACAAAAGTTTGAGCATATCACTTCTGTATTAGCTAAGATGTGACTTGAAGGTTCTCTTACTAACATACAAATGTCTGCATGGACTTGCGCCCTGTTATCTCTTTGATTTGATTTCCTCATATGTCCCTGCACAGAGCCACTGCTTGGAAAATGCCGGTCTACTTGTGACTTTAAGAGCCAAGAAGAAGTCTGCAGACTCAAGAGTGTTCTTCATCCGAGCCCCAGGGCTGTGGAATGCTACGCCTCTAGAGATAAGATCTGAAACCTCAGTGGAAGTTTTTTAATCTAGACTTAAAACTCACTTCTATTCAAAAGCTTATGATTGATGCCCACTTCATGCTTTAAGTCAAGTCAAGTCAAGTCATTTTTATTTGTATAGCCCTAAATCACAAAGAGTCTCAAAGGGCTTCACAGATTATTACACTATATTACACAGACTATTTTTTCAGCCGACGAGAAGAGTAGGTTATTCATATGCTATGGAGTAGAAGTGAGTTTTAAGTTTAGATTTAAACATTTCCACTGAGGTTGCAGATCGGATCTCAGGGGGAAGAGCATTCCACAGCACCGGTGCCCGGATGGAGAACGCTCTCGAACCAGCAGAACACTTCTTTGCTCTTGGGATCACCAGAAGACCGGCACTCTCAGATCGTAGGCTTCGGACCGGGACGTAGGGGCAAATCAGATCTGAAAGATAAGAGGGAGCAAGTCCATGGATGATTTTGTACAATACTAAGAGAACCTTGAAATCACATCTATGGCTAACTGGGAGCCAATGCAGGTTAGCCAAAATCGGTGTTATGTGATCGTACTTTTTTGTCCTAGTTAAAAGCCTCGCTGCGGCATTTTGTACCAGCTGAAGTGACTTGATTCTAGACTTCGGGAGACCAGAGAGTAGTGCATTACAGTAATCGAGACGGGAGGTGACAAACGCATGAATTATAATTTCCGCATCAGACTGAGACAGTATTGAACGGATTTTAGCAATGTTAAGAAGATGGAAGAAAGCGGTTCTAGTAGTTTTCTTTACATGCATTTCAAAGGATAGATCAGGGTCAAATAAGCAGCAAGATGGACGCGAGGATGTAACTAATTCCACCATTCATTCCTCGCCGGACAACCGAAGCTTTACACTCAGCGCGCACGAAAAGCAACAACCGCGGCATCTTTTGAAGATCTCGACAAAGACTACAAAGAGCTCAGCTAAGTCAAATGATTCAGCAAAGCTAAAATTTGGTCTGTTAAATATTAGATCGCTTGCTCCAAAAGCTTTACTTGTTGATAACATTATTCGTGATTATAAACTTAACTGTATGGGTCTTTGTGAAACCTGGTTACGCCCGGATTGTCAGGGAAGACCAGAACAGAGCAGGAGACCCCAGAGCGTTCGTTACAAGTCTTTTATTTGGGGAAGCGTACAGGGTTAGCGGGAGACGCGATGACCGTCGAACGTCAGCAGCAACGCCGTGAAGACAACTTCGGGACACGTAGCCAATCGTAGCGTGGGACGGAAGCAGGTCGAGTTTACCGGGACTGGAGAGAAGATCGTAGCGTGGAACGGAAGCAGGTCGGATCGGAGGCAGGCAGAATCAGGTAAACAAGTCAAAAAGACACAGGAAAATCAGGCAAGTCAAACGGGGTAAAAAGTAATCCTCCGACAAAGAGTTCTCCGCGTAACGCGTTTAAAAAGGGAGCATTAACCAATCAGGAAGCACATTCCAGCGCGCCACATGATTACCCCAGGTGGCTCCACTTGGGTAATCATGACAGAACCCCCCCCTCAAGGAACGGCTCCAGAAGTTCCCCAGGAAAGAAAAAAAAAAAAAAAACCCACGGCACGTCACAGGGTAACAGGAAAATCAGGAGAGTCAACTCAGAAGAGTCAGACTCATGGGGGTCGGATTCAGAAGAGTCGGACTCAGGGGGGTCGGATTCAGAACAGTCGGACTCAGGGCGGGCATGTTCAGAAGACTCGTACTCAGGGCGGACATGTTCAGAAGAGTCGGACTCAGGGCGGACAGGTTCAGAAGAGTCGGACTCAGGGCGGGCAGATTCAGAAGAGTCGGACTCAGGGCGGGCAGATTCAGAAGAGTCGGACTCAGGGCGGGCAGATTCAGAAGAGTCGGACTCAGGGCGGGCAGGCAGCGGAGTCGAAGTCGAACAGGCAGGCATGGGAGTCGAACAGGCAGGCATGGGAGTCGAACAGGCAGGCATGGGAGTCGAACAGGCAGACATGGGAGTCATTGCGCAGTCATACGGCCGGAGGTGCCTTAGCCAATTTTGCCACGTCGGAAAGGACTTGCCGAACTGCACATTCTGAAGGGGAATTGCGCTGCTAATTCAGGCTTTCATAGTGGTCAGGGGGCAAATGTACGAACGCGGGGTCCATTCTGGTCAGAGGATTCTGTCAGGAACGACCAGAACAGAGCAGGAGACCCCAGAGCGTTCGTTACAAGTCTTTTATTTGGGGAAGCGTACAGGGTTAGCGGGAGACGCGATGACCGTCGAACGTCAGCAGTAACGCCGTGAAGACAACTTCGGGATACGTAGCCAATCGTAGCGTGGGACGGAAGCAGGTCGAGTTTACCGGGACTGGAGAGAAGATCGTAGCGTGGAACGGAAGCAGGTCGGATCGGAGGCAGGCAGAATCAGGTAAACAAGTCAAAAAGACACAGGAAAATCAGGCGAGTCAAACGGGGTAAAAAGTAATCCTCCGACAAAGAGTTCTCCGCGTAACGCGTTTAAAAAGGGAGCATTAACCAATCAGGAAGCACATTCCAGCGCGCCACATGATTACCCCAGGTGGCTCCACTTGGGTAATACAGACATGGGACCAAGTCACACATGTGCAAGTCTCAAGTAAGTCTCAAGTCTTCACCTTCAAGTCCCAAGTAAGTCCCAAGTATTTTTTTCTTGGGCAAGTCAAGTCACAAGTCAAGTCCCGAGTCTTAGATTGCCAAGTCCAAGTCAAGTCACAAGTCATAAAAACAGCGACTCGAGTCGACTCGAGTCCAAGTCACTAAGTCTCAAGTCCCCATGTCTGGGTAATCATGACACGGATGAGTATTTAGCGCTAAATTATGCTTCTCCCCCAGACTACGAGAGTAGCCATGTGGCACGCACGTCAAAAAAGGGTGGCGGTGTCGCGCTCATTTCTGAAAAAACGCTCAAATTTAATCCTCGTACCTCTAATAATTACAAGGCGTTTGAGGCTCTTGTGATGCGGTCCTCTCTATTGTCAATTTATGTAATAACTATCTATCGCGCACCTGGGCCGTACACAACTTTCTTAGACGAATTTGCTCAACTTTTGTCTGAACTAGTAACCTATGCAGACAAAATTATAATTATGGGGGACTTTAACATTCATATGAACTCTTCCCTCAGTTCACTTACTATTGCGTTTAATTCTCTAATTGATGCATTTGGTTTTAATCAACTGGTTGATTTGCCAACCCATAAAGATGGGAACACGCTAGACTTGATTCTGACTCGAGGAGTTTTAACCTCAAACATCATGGTGTTACCGTGTACTACCGTTATCTCGGATCATTATTTAGTTACATTTGAGTTGCTAGCTAAAAGTAGTGTTAAAAAAGCTGAAGGATTTAGCGGACGCAATATAAGCACTGGCACAGTTTCTGAGCTCTTTGAACTACTTCCTGGAGCAGTTGCGTCCTTTCCTTCATACAATGATTTCAATACCACCCTGACTAGTGTCCTGGATTCAATAGCGCCCATGAAGCTAAAATCACGTCCTAAAAGACGCACGCCTTGGTTTACTGATGAAACTAGAACCCTTAAACAAGAATGCTGGAAATTGGAAAGAAAATGGCGCACTACCAAGCTTGAGGTTTTCCATCAAACATGGTGTGACAGCTTGTTAAAGTATAAAGCGGCCCTTGCCTCTGCAAAATCGGCCTATCTTTCGAAGGAGATTGCGTCTCAAAAGGACAATCCCAAAGCACTTTTTGAAACTGTAGCATCGCTTACAAGGCAACAGACTACTGCAGATAGTTCGACGCACTCTGCTCATGACTTAATGGTCTTCTTTACTAAGAAGATTCAATGCATACAGGAAGAAATTGCTAAAGAAATTATTAATACCACACATACTAAAGGGCGGAAATCTACAGATGCACGACAGGGTGGCTGTCCTGGGAAATTGTCCCGTTTGAAATTGTCCCGTTTTAGTGAACTGTCACTTGATGATCTCAAACAGGTGGTGAATGCGGCCAAACCGACAACTTGCCAGTTCGACCCGCTCCCAGGTTCACTTATTAAAAATCTTTTTGGCGTCCTTGGACCTTCAGTTCTAAATATTATAAACATATCACTCTCCTCAGGTGTAGTTCCAGCAGCTTTTAAGTCCGCCGTTATTAAACCCACACTAAAAAGACCCAACCTTGATCCAGAAATCTTAAGTAATTATAGACCTGTGTCAAACCTACCTTTCCTCTCTAAAGTACTTGAAAAAGTAGTGGCACAGCAGCTAAATGTTTTCATATCCGAGAATAACCTTTTTGAATCCATGCAATCAGGATTCAGGGCTAACCACTCTACTGAGACAGCTCTGATCAAGGTAACAAATGATCTCCTACTGGCAATGGATTCTGGCGCGTCATCACTTTTGCTGCTGCTGGATCTTAGTGCTGCTTTTGACACAGTGCGCCACAATTTCCTACTAGAACGGTTGGAAAAATGGATTGGTCTCTCAGGAACCGTCCTCTCGTGGTTCAGATCCTACCTCTCAGATAGGACGCACTGTGTTAAATATGGTGAAATGACATCTGAGCCCTTTAATGTTACCTGCGGTGTTCCACAGGGTTCAGTGCTTGGCCCCCTTCTTTTCAGTATTTACATGCTTCCATTAGGTGATATTATTCGCAAGTACAATATCAGCTTCCACTGCTACGCAGACGACACTCAACTATATCTTCCGTTGGAGGAATCTCACACACTAAACTGTGGAAATTTGGAGGCCTGCCTCATTGAGATAAAAGAGTGGATGTCACTCAATTTCTTGCGTCTTAACTCTGAAAAGACCGAAATGTTAGTCATTGGTCCATCTAAATGCCGTGATATATTCTCAAAAACTACTGTGAACATTGACAAATGTCACATCACACAGAGTGACTCAGTTAAAAATTTACTTTTCCTGTATTTTTTTACGACTGCCTGTATGGTGTAATACAATGGAGGAAGACGTTTTGAGATGAGTCAGCGGACCAGCATCTGGACCTGAAGCATTTCAACGCCTGCATCGACCAGGCGGCAGAGATGGGAAGCTTTGTCGTTGCTGTCATGCTCTTTCTGGACACATTTCAACATATTACCCATTGTTTTTTTTTTAATGATGTTCACTATGTTTTGTATACTATTAACCAATGCTAAATCTATTGCACCCTGGTCATCCTGGAAGAGGAATAACCACTTGTAAGCCTTCTTCTCAAGGTTTCTTATTTTTCCTGTGCTGAGGTTTTGAGTTTTTCCTGGCCCGCATATTGGTTTAAGATCAGAGGATGGTGTAACCTGTGCAGTCCTTTGAGACAATAAATGTGACTTGACTTCACATTTTAACTATAATATTGTTGTTGGTCTGTCATAAGATTAGACATAGATTTTAACTTTCAAGTTCAATTAAATTGACCGATAGCCAGCCCCCTTTACTCATTCGGACAAACAATCAACATTTTGTGAAAAGTGCTATGGCAATTCGCACAGTAGGAGACATTTTAAAGGAGGCAATTTGTTAGTTTGATGCCATAATAGTTTCATTTAAGCATTTAGAATAACATTGCCAACATTTGTTATCTTAAATATTTACAGGAAAGGAGAATAAGTTAAGCTTCAAAAGTTAAAATTACTATGACAAGAAAGAACCCTTCGGACAAAAGCTAACAGTCACATAAAATTACCAAAGTACATATACTAGCAGGTAACATGCCACTGAACTCCCAGGAAAACACAGTGATGGAAGACACAGCGTTAGCTAGTGTCATCCTAACATTATAAATAACTTTATATTTGTCACCAGCAAGGTGAAAATATTTTGCCTGAAATAATATTTTGATTTACCTTAAATCATCCTTATTGTAATTATCCCTGTTGCGTTGGGGCTGTCGTCAACACTCTAATTGTATCCAAATCAGACACTCGATTTAGATTTGGCTTGGGAAAGGATAAAAATACACCCTGTCGTCTCACATCAAATTCGCCTCTACCCCATGCAAACCGTTTGACCATTTTAAAGTTTAAAATATAAGGGAAAAAAAACAGAAAAAAAAAAACAAGATAACTGACAAACCGAAATGTTCGTGGGAGCTGAGCTTGTCTGAATGTATTGAGTTGGCTATGCACACTGTGATTGGCACATCACGTTTAAGAGTGGGGCTTAGCCTTAGATTAATTAGGTTTACACTTGTTTTGCACTAGTTTTTATTTGCTAAATATTATGCAATTGAAGGTATTTTAGTTGTTTGTTTGAAATTGATATACAGTACTTGTATTACCGTTACATCACTGCTTTTTTGGTTTGACACACTTGAATTTTGGTTCTGAAACAGTTCTTGTCGTAGAAGTATTGTTTTAAACTGTTAAATGTTTTACACAGTGTTGTTTACACTACTTGCAATTTGATGACATTTACACAACATTGTGCAATGGAAGGTATAATTTACATGTTGACTTTGTTATATTATTTTGGTTTAATTGCTGCTCTTTTGACCCGTGACCCTACTGAGGATAAGCGGTGCAGATAATGGATGGATGGATGCTGCTCTTTTGGATTTGAACCTCTTGACCTTTGTTCTTAAACATTTGTAATCCTAATATGTATTTCTATACTTGTAATGTTAGCATTGTAGTAATTAAATTAAAGAAAATATATATTTTTTTTAACTGATTTCATCATAATTATAAACTAACTCAATGAGTTAGGCAATCATTTACTCAATGAACATGGCATTTTAAAGGGTCGGTATCAATCAATACCACCCATTATTTACCTGACACTATCCTAAAATCCTCAGTATTGCCCACCTGTACCAGTGACATCTAGTGGTCAAATAATACACTGTCCCTTTAACTACCGTAAAATTTGGACTTTAGAGCGCACCTGATTATAAAGGGAAAAACATTTTTTACATACATAAGCCGCACCTGACCATAAGGCGCATTTACCCACCTTGAAACAAGATATATTTATAATAGAATCCAACCGCGTGAAATGTTTATTTCAAAACACAAGATAAGGCCGACAGAAAAATAGGAATCCGACTAAAACATTTCTGCTTTGTTGGACAATGCAAGTTGTGATCCGTTTGTTTCGCCACATTATTTAAAATTATTCGAACTACGGTAGTTAGCTCACCCTTTCTGATTGACACATTCTACACGATGATGGTCTATTCATGCATAAAGCGTGAAATTACATTAAAGTTTTCCTCGACACATATATTGTACATGTCTTGCTCTTACTGCTCAGTCACCCCTGGCATAAATTAGACGCATAGGCCGCAGGGTTGAAAGCTTGGGAAAAAAGTTGCGGCTTATAGTCTGAATTTTCTGGTAAATACTACTTAAGGCTTGAGGTTTAAAACCTGGCAATTGGGGTTTAGTCTTTAATTGGGTTGACGGTCAGGGGATAGTGTTACATTTTCACAAGTGTGGGTATGTGAATACCTTTCAGATATTTTTTTTAGTAATTGCAAACACAAATAATCCATCATTATGTTTAGGTGTGGTGCTGTATCGTTTGACAAACCCTAAAATAATAGATGTGTTACATTGCTCATGCATGTATTATCACGAATAAAACCATTTAAACTCTTCATTTATTTTCTATGATTCCAAATGTATTGACATTTTGAGCACCAAGTGCTGCATTAGACATCGCAAATTGGCACTCGAAGTAATTATCTGCACCATGCACACATGCTCATATGAACATTATTTCTTGTCTTTCACATGCCACATAACACTCCCACACTGTACACTAAATAAAAAAGCTGTTTCAGTAAGAAACATAGTAGCATATTCAAGATAAAATAAAAGTTTAAAGAACCCCTAATCCTAAATCGTTAAAGAGCTAAAGTAACATGCTCCAAAGTTAGGGAAATTAAAGAAATATTACTGTTCTTGCTTTTTCTAACAGCCACTTTGGTTATTTATCCATGTGTCAACTTTTGAGCTCACATACCAAACAAGTTTAAAGTACTGTATTGGGTTGATTAAACATAATTTATGGATTTGTCCTTATTCTACAAGCTATATTTCCTGTCAGAACCGAAGAAACAATGGAACCAGACGCGTAACGTTTTCACACATGATTTATTTTACGGGAATTTGACAGCCATGCGTGTGAATACAAACACCAGTGATTCGACAATCGCTGGGCGGAAGAATGGAGACAGAGAAGTCAGGCGCTGGAAAACAGGAAGCCAGAGGCAGACGAGATCAAATCGGACAGAACAGACAGGATCAATACCTGATACAGGAGCAAGATACCAGACGGAACGGACTGCATCTATGCCTGATACACGAGCAATATACCGGACAGGACGGAACAGACGGGTTCGATACCTAATACACGAGCAGATACCGGACAGGACGGAACAGACGGGTTCGATACCTAATACACGAGCAGATACCGGATTCAGGAGCAAGATACCTAACAGGGCAGTACAGATGGATTTGGTACTGGATACAAGTCAAGTCAAGTCAAATTTATTTATATAGCCCTTAAACACAAAAATGTCTCAAATGACTGCACAGGATTACAGTTACAAAATTACACAATTACCTGATCTTAAACCAGCATGCGGGCAAGGAAAACTCAAAAACCTCAGGGTGAGGAGAAAAGAGAAACCTTGAGAAAGGACCTCACATGTGGTAATCCCCCTTCCAGGATTGACCAGGGTGAATTACAATTAGCATTACTGTACACATAATAGTAAACATAAGGTAAGATGTTGAAAATGTCCGGAAAGTGCATGACATCAACGACGCCCCCAGCCTGCAAACCAGTCCAGAAAGTCTATGACGGCCACGATGCTGCTTCCCGTCTCTGCCAGCTGGTAAATGCAGGGGTTGACATGCTGCAGGTCAGACGCCGGTCCGCTGACCCATCCCAAATCATCCTTCTCCTTCGTATCAGCCAGGCAGGTGTCGGAAAAAGACAGGACAAAACAGAATATGAGGTGGGCATCAATCATATGCTTTGGAATAGAAGTGTGTCTTAAGCCTCGATTTAAAAACTTCCGTTGAGGTTGCAGATCTTATCTCCAGAGGCAGGGTGTTCCATAACACCGGGGCCCGGATGGAGAACGCTCTCGAGCCCGCAGACTTCTTGGCTCTCGGAGTCACGAGTAGACCGGCATTTTCCGAGCGCAGACTCCGTGCAGGAACATAGGGGGAAATCAAATCGGAGAGATAAGAGGGTGCAAGCCCATGCAAACATTTATTTGTTAATAAGAGAACCTTAAAGTCACATCTTAAGTGGACTGGGAGCCAGTGCAAGTTGGCCAATACAGGAGTAATATGCTCAAACTTTTTGGTCTTAGTCAAAAGTCTAGCTGCCGCATTCTGAACCAGCTGCAAACTTTTAATGCTAGACATCGGGAGACCAGAAAGCAATACATTACAGTAATCAAGCCGAGAAGTAATAAACGCATGAATTAAAATCTCTGCATCTGATTGGGACAGCATCGAACGAATCTTCGCAATATTACGGAGGTGGTAGAAAGCTATTCTAGTAATATTTTTCACGTGTAACTGAAACGACAGATTAGGATCAAATATAACACCTAGATTTTTGACCGAGTCACTATGGGTGATATTACATTTGTCTAGGTTCAGGGTAGTGTTTGAAAACAACTGACAGTGAGCTGGACCAATAATCAACATTTCAGTTTTTTCTGGGTTAAGGCGTAAAAAAATATTTGACATCCATCTTTAAATCTCAGTAAGGCAAGCCTCCAGATTTCTAAAACTTAAATGTCCAGTTTTTTCCAGTGGCACATACAGTTGAGTGTCATCTGCATAGCAATGGAAACTAATATTATACTTGCTGATAATGTCACCAAGCGGGATCATATAAATACTAAAAAGAAGGGGGCCAAGTACAGAGCCTTGAGGAACACCACAAGGGACATTAGATTGTTTAGAGGTCAGATTGCCATAGTTAACACATTGCATCCTGTCTGACAGGTAGGACCTAAACCACGAGAGTACAGTTCCTGAGATACCAATGCGTTCTAGACGAACCAATAATATGTTGTGGTTGACCGTATCAAAAGCAGCGCTGAGATCCAGCAGCAGTAACATTGATGAGGCACCAGAATCTATTGTTAAAAGGAGATCATTGGTTACTTTAGCAAGGGCTGTCTCAGTAGAATGATTTGCCCTAAATGCTGACTGGACAGTTTCAAAAAGGTTATTTTCTGACATGAAGTAATTTAGCTGCTGTGCAACGACCTTTTCAAGTACTTTCGCAAAAAATGGCAGATTTGACACTGGCCTATAATTACCTAGGCTTTCTGGGTCAAGGTTAGGTCGCTTAAGCGTGGGTTTAATGACGGCAGACTTGAAGGCTACAGGAACAATACCCGAGGATAGCGATATATTAATAATATTTAAAACTGATGGTCCTAAGATCCCAAACAGATCCTTCACCAGTGAAGCTGGAAACGGATCAAGCAGGCACGTAGTTTGTTTGGCCCTACTGACCATCTGTGTTAGATTATCAAGGGAAAAATCATTGGAACTGGAGAATGTTTCTGAACAACCGCTGACACAGTCCATACCTAGCACCTCCACATCTTTGATATAGGAGGAGGAAACAGAGCGTTCTTTTAAAATTTCATTCCTGATTAGTTGAATCTTTTTATCAAAAAATTCCATAATGTAAAGTGTACAAGAGTAAGATACAGGACGGGACAGATGGGATCAATACAGGATACTGAAGCAAGATACCGGACAGGACGAGACAGAAGAGATGGATACCAGAGACTGGAGCAAGGCACCATACAGGTCAAGGCAGACAGGATCAAAACCAGAGACTGGAGCAAGATACCGGACAGGACGAGACAGGCAGAATCGAGTGAATGAGAGCACTGAGTTTAAATAGGAGGGAAGCCAATCAGGCAATGAGTAGCAGCTGGCGCCCAACGGGCGGGCCCAAGTGAGGGCAATGGGCAACCGTGACAGTTTCCATTAAAATATTTGCAATTTAATGATACATTTTCATTATTTGAATAAAGAACAATTTCAACTTGTCATTTTTTATTCATTAAAAAGTGACTTGCTTCTCATATTTCTCATGCCAATTGTAGGTTCCCTCTTTATCTCTTCCTCTCTCTGTCTTTCTCCCCTCTGTCCATCAACCTTATCTTATTCGGTCACTCCTGGTCAGGTATTATGAAATACTACGCACAAGAAAATGTTAGTTATCTTGATATCAGTGTCAGTTTAGCAGTAGAAAAAAAACAATCAAGAGGAAATAAAATAATATCCATTAAATACCCATGCTTAATTTCCAACTAGGCTTGTCATTAAGTCGCTATCCTGCTAGTTGCCTAATTGTCGTCAAAAAATCACTAATTTACCAGATCGATGCACCACATCAAAACTGTAAAACCTGGTGGCAACAGCCCTGGTAGAATGCTAGCGCACTTCCGTAGGCAAAAGGTTTCCAGCCATTGCGCAGGACCATGAAATGGCCTCCATAATCCAGTGGGCCAGGCGCTGTTTAGACAAGGCATAACCCCGAGCTGAGCCATCATAACAAACAAAAAGTTAACTCAAATAATGAAAAAAATGCCATTGTGTCGATATAACCACTCAACGCCAAACAGGGCACAGGAGCTTCAGCCTGCTTCCACCCTCATCCGAAGGATGAGTCTAACGAATGAGCCACAGCAGTTTATTTGAATGGGAAGGCAGCATTCAGCCACAATGAAACGCCAACGCTGTCCGAGTGCCACCACATGCAGGCGGGGCTAATAAAAGCCAACATGAAACTTACCCACGCGCTTAGCAGAAACCAAGGCGATCAAGAGCACACCTGTGCAGGGAACCAACCGAAGGTTCGCCTCAGTAAGCAGCTCAAAAGGAGGCATGAAGCCGCTGAGCGCCCCTTCGTGACAAGAACCCCAGACCGTGGCCCTTCACAGAGCCTGGAAAGGGAGCCACAACTCCAGCAGGCAGACGAACCCCAAGCGGCTTTCTAGGAGGCCGAAAGGTACGCAGCAAGGCCAAGACAGGGACAGCAAAGACGCCTTTTTCTTTAAGCGAGAAGATCTAAATTAGCTTACCTGTGAGTGTAACCATCATTTTTAGACAGTTGTAACTGTAGCGGGTGATACAAATGACTGATTTAGTATTAATTTTACGAACTGCACATACGCCAAGATAACATTCAGTGCTTGTAGCACCACCCTTGGCGGTTAGTAGGGACAAAATAAAAGCCTCATAAAGTGTCATTTTTGTGGCTCTGTGTAACTAACGCCCCAATCTTGTGTTGTTTTTCCATTAGTCTGGAGTCTGTAAAAATGCGCTTGTATGCATGCTCATCTTTTACGAGAGTGACCGAGTCTGCAATAATGACACAAACCAGGAGCCAAGAGTGAAATTGTTACATATTCATCACAGCTTGTTTAATACAGGGAAAGTCTTGGTTTATTAGTGTGCCTTTTGATTGGTATTTCCATGTTTTAGGTTGGTGTGTTCTGTTGCAGTAACTCCTAAGATAGACAGACACTCACTAGTTACTCATTTATGATCACTGAAGCTTGCATTGTGGCACATCCGCCAGGAGTCCGGGCTAGTCAGTTAAATACTGTTACATCGCCGGTCCAACAAGCTCTGTATGTTTAATGAACTGCACTATTTTTCTGCATGTTTCGAAACGCCATGATAAAATTACTGAGTACACCAGATATTGTCATGGGATGTAAAGAATAGTTCAATGGTTTTCTGATAATAATCACAGTAAAATTTCGGACTATAGAGCGCACCTGATTATAAGCCGCACCCACCACTTTTTAAGTGATTTTCCACTTTTGAACTTACACAAGCCGCACCTGTGTATAAGCCGCGTGCGCCCCCAATAAAACTTGTGACACGATCACAAGTTTAACCCAGACCAGGCTGTAAGTTCCACGATTGTGATTTTGTAGAGATTTATTGTTCTATATTCTTTATCAATTGTCCATTATCCGTCAAATCATAATACACTACAAAACCAATAGGCCGAGACACTTGCTCCCAACCAAGAGGCTGAGTCAAGGTCCTAGCCTAGCCTCCTACCGACACAATCCAAAAGTCAATAGTACACAATCCTAGAATCACAGCCGGCATCATGAATCGAAAATGATACCCGTCATTATCGTATGATGCAGACTTGTAAAATCCGGGTCCCGTTTAAAGTAATCCAAGGAAACAAATGTTTATTTCCAAAGTTAAGGGTGGGAAAAATATATATCCACTATTGTCCGCTGCGACGACAGACAGATCTACCGGTAACTCAGCTTTACCCCACTTCCCATCAGCCAGCGTTTGCTCCGCCCCTTCTTTTTGATTCGCCCGTAGAACACATAACAGAATAAATCTCTAAAATAAATACATTACAAAAATATACAGTTGCAAATACATATTACACATGGTTACACATATTTACGAAGAAAGACGGTACACCGAGAGAGTTTTCTTAACAGACAATGTATGCATAAACTTAGAGGTTGCAGTCTTTCTTGGCGCACATATTCTACTGGTCTTAATCTTACCTTTTATACTCCAGTGCTGCTGGTGGCCGTTAGAAAAATTAACTAAATTGGCCACTTCACTGAATAAGCCGCAGGGCTGAACATTTGGGAAAAAAGTAGCGGCTTACAGTCCGGAATTTACAGTATTAGACAATAAATGTCAGCATTTTATGGACTAACAGTTTTGGGTGCAATAAAACAGTAGTTTACAATCAATTGTAATTGAGTTTGATAATGCATAAAATTAATTCATCGGTGAGTTACACAGTAGTGAAAGGAATACTGGCACTTTGTAGAGAGCCGGTTTGTTGGTGCGTTGTCCATATTTCACTAATAGTTAACATTGTGCTCACGTTAAAATATACCATTAACTGTCATATGTTATTAACTCCATATTTAGTCTTTTCAGTTATGGTGTGGTTTCCAAACCCGCCGCAGCCGACAAGTGTGCGCCCGCCGGATAAAGATGTTGACGAACCTTCCAACATCAAGCCATGACATTGCGACGTGTGAGCCCTCTGAAAATGTTGACGGGCCTTTATGCGTTGAACCATGAAGTTGCAACATTTAATTTGATGCCGTGTACCTATACAATGTCTGTCCAAATAAACCACGGGGAGAATTGCTGCATTGCCGTCCAAAGAAAAAGGCAAACAGTATTCCCCCCCCCCCGAGGAAACTTAAATTTGTGTCTCTGTCTCCTTCTTTGGTGAAAATTCCAAAATGTCTTTATGGATGAACCTGACAACTACAGTGCCTGCAAAAGTATTGGGACTAGAGATCAACCAATATGGGTTTTTCGGAGGGGCGATACCGATTATTATATTAAGAGCAAGCCGGTTGCCCACATTTTAGGCCGATATTTGCTGAAAAGGTTTAAAATTGCCATACTTTTTTAATTATGCAAAAAGAAACAAAGATTATTTATTGTAAAATCAACTAACTTTTATAGCACTCTGAAACCTTTGGCAGTAAATTAATCAGAATTTCAACACAACTAACTTGACTAATCTGACTAACAGTGCAGGAACCAAATCTAAGCTTAGCAGCAACTCGTATAGGGTACAAATCACATTTTACAAGGAAAAAAAGTTTCAACACAACGCACATGACTAATCTTTCACTTAAACCAAACGACAAAACAGAGTGGTTGAAATGTGTACACCACTTCTTAACATTGCAATGAGATTTGTGATGGTGCTTTGACTAGACGGACTATCACGTACAACAATTTGCAAAGTGTCTGCTGTGCAACTGAGGTATGGGACTTCAGCAAACCTCATTCCCTTTATATTATTTGCACCAATTGTCTCAAAACATAAGTGCCACACGATCTTTGTTCATCTCCCATTGCTCAAGCATAATGTATTTAAAACAACCTGCCTTCTTGTCCATTCGTTGTCAATAAAATGACATGTTAGGCTTGTTAGGAATTTAATATTAAAATGTACCGTTTACCAAATTGTTCGAAATAGTTATCTGACTCCTTAAACCAAACACAACCTACATTCTCCTAACAATGCGCGATCATTTCTTGAAGGGAAAATGAACAAGAGACAGACATTTCCACACGGGGCAGATTTAATTTCTTAAATAATTTAACTAAGTGAACGAATTAGTGTCGCTCAAGTCTCCATCAAGCCTCCTCTCTCGATCTTCTGCCTTTTTTCCTCTGCCCGCGTTTTTTCCGCCAGTCCTCGGATCAAGCAAGCCTTACTCTCACTCTTTTTTTTTTCAATGAAATCTGAAAAACGCATGCAATTGAGTCCTGTGTCCGTTCTGGTCTGTGACAGAGCGATCTGACCAAAAAATATTGACTCACCACACGATTCTCCGAGTGGAGACCTAAGTAGTGCGGAGCCTCCTTCCGCCTTGCAGTGTTTGCAAAGGGCTGAAGGCGCACTTCAACAAAGCTCAAGTACCGTTACCGCCCTGCTGCAACAAGTCCGGACGCAACAACAACTGGTAGATCAGCAACAACATCTCCTGCTTCAACAGCAACAACAAGTAGCGAGACTATCAGAACAGATGTCAAGACAACTGACGTCATCAGCTTCGCCTTCCTACATTCCGTCCCTGAGCACCCGATCGACGAAGCTGGTAATGCCGCTTCCTAACTCTCACGTCATCGGATCGGCAGAACCGCGAGTGGGCGCACCTGAAAAGTTTAGTGGAGACCCGGCACAAGTTTGTGCATTTCTGATGAACTGTTGTCTAATTTTCAACTTGTACCTGGTAGCTTCGGGTCCGAAGCGGCGTAAGTGGCATTCACCATCAATCATCTGACCGGAAGAACTCGACTCTGGGGAACCGCCGAGTTCGAGCGTGGTTCAGTGGCATTTTCTTCATTCGATCTCTTGGCCCAGGATATCGTAAAAGCGTTTGACACTGGATCTTCAGCGGCCGATGCATCCCGTTCCCTCCTAAACATCCGCCAGGGTAAACGCACAGTCGCCGACTACTCCATAGATTTTCGAAACCCTGGCCAGCCTGAGTCACTGGAACTCCGAGGCGTTGGTCGACTCTTACCTCCACAGTCTAGTTAGTTATTTGAAAGTCGAGTTGGTGTCCCACGCCCCACCAACTACCCTCGACGAAGCTATCGCTCTAACGACTTGGATCGACCGGTGAGTTCAGGGACGGAGACAGGAGCGGGGCCAGCCGAGAGGATTCACCAACTCGCCCAAAGAGCCAGGTGGTTTCACAACTGCACAACCCATGAATTTGATTCCTCTTGAAGCCATGGAGGTGGATCGCACGTTGTTATCTGCGGAGGAGCGCCGGCAAAAGTTTTCCAAGGGGCTTTGCCTATACTGTGGCGGCGAGGGACATCAAATTTCATCTTGTCCGTTAAAAGGAAGAGCTCGTCGGACGGCGGAGGGATCCGATTGAGTTCAGCCATTATCCAAACCTCCAGAACCCCAAGAACTGTCCTTGAGGCTCGGCTCGTGATTTCCGGTATTCCCCAGTCCCTACCTGCGTTGGTTGATTCCGGCGCAGAGGCGAACATTTTGGACATCACCCTCGCACCCAAATTACAAATATCCTTGGTTCCTCTCTCGTCCCGAGCGTTAGACGGGCGCCTGTTGGGTAAAGTCACGCAAATTTCCGAACCGGTGGAGATGAAATTATCAGGCAACCATCAAGAGCGGATTCGGTTCCCCCTGCTCCCATCCCCCGGCTAGCCGCTCGTTTTGTGTCATGCTTGGCTGGTACGGCACAACCCCCACTTCGATTGGCGTTCTGGAACCGTGATGGAATGGGGCGTCGAGTGCCATCGAACCTGTCTGGGCGCCGCATCTCACCCGACCGACCCGTTGCTTCTAATCCTCCTCCTGATCTGTCCAAGGTTCCTGCCTGCTACCACCACCTACGAGAGATATTTACCAAATCCAAGGCTACTTCATTACCTCCACATCGCCCCTACGACTGTGCTATTGACCTCCTGCCCTGACCTCTACTCCCCCTAGTGGTCGGCTCTATTCTCTCTCAGCACCCGAGAGGCAAGCGATGGAGGAGTACATTTCCGATGCGCTGGCAGCCGGCATTATACGACCATCCTCTTCGCCGGCGGGCGCTGGGTTCTTTTTCGTGGGAAAGAAGGATGTGTCCTTTGGGCCGTGCATCGACTACCGGGGGCTCAACGACATAACAGTGAAGAATCGGTACCCCTTACCATTGCTCTCCTCCGCCTTCGAGCTTCTTCAAGGCCACGGTCTTCACGAAGTTAGATCTCCAAAACGCCTATTACCTGGTCCGTGTCCGGGAGGGGGATGAGTGGAAGACTGCATTCAATACGCCCACGGGACATTATGAGTACCTGGTCATGCCTTTTGGATTAACCAACGCCCCCGCTGTCTTCCAGTCACTCATTAATGACGTGTTGCGTGATGTGCTCAACTGGTTTGTTTTCGTTTACCTGGATGACATATTAATTTTTTCCAAGTCCCAGGAAGAACACACGCGGCACGTCCAACTTGTCCTTCGCCGACTGCTTGAAAACTCCCTCTATGTGAAGGCAGAGAAATGTGACTTTCATGCTCAGACCGTATCCTTTCTGGGATATAACGTGGCGGAGGGGAGGCTACAGATGGATCCCACGAAGGTGTCGGCAGTTACCTCCTGGCCCGTTCCCCATGACCGGAAGAAGCTTCAACAGTTCCTTGTGTTCGCCAACTTCTACTGTCGCTTCATTCGGGGGTACAGCACGGTAGCAGTGCCCCTCACGGCTCTCACCAGTCCAAAAGATACGTTCCGATGGTCTTCAGCGGCCGACAATGCTTTTGCCACCCTCAAGAACCTCTTCTAGACGGCTCCTATCCTGCAAGTGCCTGATCCAGAACGTCAACTGGTGGTTGAGGTGGATGCCTCTGACGTGGGAGTTGGGGCGGTTCTTTACCAGAGGTCGGCCGATGATAATAAGACGCACCCCTGCGCCTTCTTCTCACGACGTATATCCCCCGCTGAGCGTTATATGGAAACGCATGCAATTGAGTCCTGTGTCCGTTCTGGTCTGTGACAGCCTGACGTCTTTCGTCAGAGTCCTGTTATCAAAATTCCCCAGCCAAAACATTCCGAATTTGAAACAGCATGACCTGAAGCCCACTCAGTGAAAATTTTCATTGCACTCAATAAATGTAACTTGTATTTAATTGTATAAAATCCTTTATAGCAAAATGTATAATATTCTTCCGGCTCATGAGAGACTCTGTCACACCAGACCACCAGATAGTAGCCAGAGTTTTCTGGTTTTATTATGGATTTGATCTTGTCCACAACCTTGGGGTACACCTCTTGCATGTTTTCAGTTTGATAACAATTCTTACTTTTCAGTGTATATCGTGGTTCTGCTTCAGCCACAATGTGCTTAACAGCAGTAACAACAGAGAATGGTTGATTATTCGTCTCTATCATCTCTATGACAACTTTATCCATTACTTTAGACTTCTCTTCTGAAGTGGTCCATGTTATTTGTTTGTCGAACATGCCCAGTATTGTTGGCTGTGATGTGGATGCTTTATTTTAGTTTTTCCTATTGGTGTTTTCATGCTGACCATGCCATTGCATGTTTTGCACTTAGCCTTCCCTGTTGTTGACTCATTGAAATGCTGCCAGACTGCACTTTTGTACCCGGGTCCATCCATCTGTATGAGGGATTGAAAAAAAAATAGTGTTAAATGTGGGGGGCCACATGCTGAAAAATGCTTAACTCAGCATGAGAAGGGTATCCTTAATTTGGGAAATGGGCAATTCCATGGTGGGGGTCAGTATTAAAATGAAAAAAAAAAAGTTTGGCCAGCCATAAAGATATTTTTTTATTAAAACATGTTATTAGGCCTATTATTCAATTTAGATAAGAAGTGTCAGGTAAGTTCATGGGTATTATGTTACTTTGCAGCATCTTGTGTTGGGTGAGTGACAACTCCAGCAATATTAAGAAAACGAAGATATTGATTACTTCATTTTGAAATTGTATGTCCACATAACTGTGACTATGATGACATCTAATTTAGACTTTTTCAGATAATGTTTTGTGATTTTAAGTGTTGAAAACATTGAATATACAATGAAAAATGTATCCACTTTTGGCCGCCCAAAAGTCTACTAAAGGGGTAACTAACACAGATCTTTTTCAATCAACGGAACGGTGTAATACTATTCTGTAGTCTGTATAGCCATTTGATACTTCTTGTGATTAATGGCCATACAAATACATCTGACTTGACTAAGTTTATTTCTATTTACAAGTTTCGGCCTGTAGTCCTCAGTTTTTATGACACATTACTAACACTGTGATTGCCTAAGCCTCTGCCTGAGCTAATGATCATCGTGGTCAAACTGGGCGTCTGAAACAAAAAAAGGGTAGTCAGTAGGGCTGCGCATCGAAAACCAGTTCTTATTTGGAACCGGTTCCGGAGTTAGACGATTTCTTGGAATCTGTAGTAAAACACCATTTTGGTTCCACTATTAATCCCACCCAGGCTGCAGTGTGAACATTTCAAACGAACGCACCCCATTACAGGGTTAGGTGACCCTGATCCACATGCTATTTCCTGTTGCTGCTCGACCAATCATATCAGCTGCAGAGATGTTGCCGGCTCGCAGTAAATGTTCGAAGGTGTGGCTGTATTTCAATCAAAAAGACAATGCACGATTATGCCATACATGCGAAAAGGCCATTTCGGCAAAAGGGGGTAACACCACCAACATGCTAATACACCTGGCTTGCCAACATGGCATTAAACTGAAATAATGCACTATGTTTGAGGCGCTCCGATGACAGGCGGACAGTGTAGCCACAGCAGGTAAACAACCTAGCAACCTGGCACAAATAGATGCAGAGTGGACAAAATGTAGTATTTGGTCACATTGCTTATCACAATATGCTTTGGGAATATCAGCATCTGCTTCTTACTACCCCTTTGAACATGTTATGTAACATTATTTTGTTGTTGAGTTATTGTTTTTGTTCTGTTTTTATTTTAATGTTCGAAATAAAGTTTTTATTCATTCATCTTGGTCCCCAAGAACTTTTACATATTGCCATATTTCAGGCCTCAAATTTAAAGACAAAAAAAACACTCCAAACATTTTCTAAGAATCAACATGTTCGACATAATCGTGAAAAGATACCAAATTTGATCGACATTTTACGTAGTGCTATTAAAAAAAAAAATTATGAAATGAAAACATATATGCCCTCTTTGAGTTAATACTTTGTACAATGTCCTTCTCCTGCAATCACAGCCACAAGTCTTTTGGCATTTATATAATATATATTCTTGAGTACTTTGTGTAAAAATGTCCACAGGGGAGGCAATGACATTTATAATCAGACTGAGTGGCTTCCATCAGCATACTTATCTGCTGTTAATTACCATTATAATGGAGGAGAGGGAACAAGCCTGTGTCTTATTTTCAGCACCTCTTCATGATCCGACACTGGGAAATGGAGAGATGCTTACACGTACCAATTAATTCTAAATCTTTTTTGTCCTTTTTCTCAGTCACACTGATAAACATCATTTGTTGCCCTGTCTACTCCGTCAGATAGTGTTTGCAACTCCTTCTGCTCCCTGAATTATAATTACAAGTTCGGCCATTTCCCAAAGACACTGCCAAAAGTTGTTGGCAATATTACAATCCCTAATGCAAGTCTTGAATAAGACACAGGCTGAAGAGCTGATCTTATAAGATAGTTACGGGTGTCAACAAATGCAAAAATGATAGAACAACTCACAGCTGGAGGAAATATGACAGACTGTAGGGGCACGGCAAAGGCATCAAGGAGTGGGCACTCTGTCAGGGAGAACCGGCCTAAAGCGCAACAACCTCACAACTAAGATTGTTAACGGTGTCCATTAATACAAAGCCCCTGATGAGCGACATGTGTGGATAATGGGCATCAGGTGTAGTGATTCTCCAGTGCCCCCTAATGAATGATGACATTCTGGATCACACCAAATCATCGCTCTCTAGGTCAGACAAAAACACGGTGGACTTGATAAGAGAAAAAAAGGTAAAAATAAAAACAATTGACTTGTTATGCAGTTGTAAAACACCTTTTATTTGTCACTTGTGTGCGGAATATTTCCCAATGAAAAAGCAGAAGTGACGTCTTGTGTTCAACCAAAACAGATCTATGAGTTGTTGCGTAATGTACAATTCTCCTTTTTCTCTAGTCTTGGTGTGGCATGGGTAACATGCAAATTCCACCACAGCATTCCAACTCTAGTAAGCTCGGTGTCGAGTCGGTTGCATGCTTAGCCAAATGTACTCAAGTAACGTATGTCGTTCCGTCTAAGATATAAAGTGCACAGAGTTACCGACATTTTACACCAACAGACCTTGTTTTGGATGGACATAGCTAAATAATCCTTCAAATAATATATTTCCACTGTTGAAACATTTTAAGATAAAAACTCACACAACAAACTATAACCAGCCATAAATGCTAGTCAAGCACGCAGAACAGTTTGATTGGGTGAGCCGTAGGGGTGGGCGAAGCTATGCAACTCAGCACAGATTCGGTCTCTTATAGATACATTTCGCATAAATCAATATTTGATATGCCGACTCATAAAGATGGAAACACACTGAACTTGGTTCTGACTCAGAAGAGTTTCAACCTTGAATGTGACCGTGTGTAGCTCTGTAGTGCTGTGGAATGCCTTGCCCTCTGAGATTAGATTTGCAGCCTTAGTGGAACTGTTTAAATCTAGGCTTAAAACACACTTCGGTCATTCATAATATTTAGAATAAATGTTTCATGTTGACAATGTCTCTTTATTGCAACATCTGTTGCAGCCTGGTCAGCCTAGAAGAGCCTCACAGCAGTCCCTTCTCAAGGTTTCTTCATTTTCCTCATGCTGCGGTTTTGCGTTTTTTTGCCCTCATGTGGGTTTTGAATCAGGGGGTGGTGTAATAAGTATCTGTAAACGCCTTTGGTCTGTGCAGCCCTTTGAGACTCCTTGTGATTAAGAGCTGAACAAATAAACATGACTTAACTTGACTTAACTCCCCTCTCTCTCTCATGCACCTCCTGCACTAAAGGTAATTATATCTTTAGTCTTTTTGTTTGCCGTTTTTGTGACTTTGCTTGCACCTTCTTAAGTAACTATGGGAGCAAGACAACTTCCATTCATCCATTTTCTGAAACGCTTATCCTCAGTCGAGTCGCGGGGGTGCTGGAGCCTATCCTAGCTATCTTCAGGCAGTGGGCAGGGGACACCCTGAACTGGTTACCAGCCAGTCGCAGGGCACACAGAGACGGACAACTCACCCGCTCGTTCATACCGAGGGACAATTTGGACCAATTAACCTGACGTGCATGTTTTTGGAATGTGGGAGGAAACCAGAGTGCCTGGAGGAAATCCACGCAAGCACGGGATGGACATGCAAACTCCTCACAGGAAGGTTCAATCTCATTGGTCTCTCAGGAAACGTCCTATTATGGTTCAGATCCTACCTCTCAGATAGGACACACTGCGTTAAATATGGCGAATTGACATTTGAGCCATTTAGTGTTACTTGTGGTGTTCCGCAGGGTTCAGTGCTTGGCCCCCTTCTTTTCAGCATTTATATGCTTCCACTGGGTGATATTATTCGCAAGTATAATGTCAGTTTCCATTGCTACGCAGATGACACTCAACTCTATCTCCCGATGGCGGAATCTGCCACACTAAACTGTCGAAATTTGGAGGCCTGCCTCACTGAGATAAAAGAGTGGATGTCACTCAATTTCCTGCGTCTCAACTCTGAAAAGACTGAAATGTTAGTTATTGGTCCATCTAAGTCCCGTGACTTGTTCTCTAAAACCGCTGTGAACATAGACAATTGCCACATCACACAGAGCGACTCACTTAAAAATTTAGGTGTCATTTTCGACCCCGATCTGTCTTTTCAAACACATGTGAAGAAAATGACTAGAACCGCTTTCTTCCATCTCCGTAACATTGCTAAAATTCGTCCTATACTTTCTCAGTCGGATGCGGAAATCATAATTCACGCGTTTGTTACCTCCCGTCTCGACTACTGTAATGCACTACTTTCCGGTCTTCCGATGACCAGACTCAAGAGTCTTCAGCTGGTACAAAATGCTGCAGCAAGGCTTTTAACAAGGACAAGAAAGTACGATCACATCACCCCAATTTTGGCTAACCTGCATTGGCTCCCTGTTAGCCTAAGATGCGATTTTAAGGTTCTCCTACTACTATACAAAATCATACATGGACTTTCCCCCTCATATCTTTCAGATCTGATCTCCCCCTATGTCCCGGCCCGAAGCCTTCGTTCCGAGAGCGCCGGTCTCCTGGTGATCCCAAGAGCCAAGAAGTGTTCCGCTGGTTCGAGAGCGTTCTCCATCCGGACACCGGTGGTGTGGAATGCTCTTCCCCCTGAGATCCGATCTGCAACCTCGTTGGGAATGTTTAAATCTAGGCTTAAAACTCACTTCTACTCTATAGCATACGAATAACCTAAACTTCTTATATGTAATACCTTGTGAAGCCCTTAGAGACTAATTGTGATTAAGGGCTATACAAATAAAAATGACTTGACCTTACTTGACTCATGACCACAGAACTGTGCCGCACACGTGCTAACCACTGCCCCGCCATTCTGACCTATGATATATATATATATATATATATATATATATATATATATATATATATATATATATATTCCATGTTTTGAGGGATCTGTAGAGCAAGAGAGAAGCCAATGATCTTTTGGGCTGTTAAGATTACCGTATTTTCCGCACGACAAGGCGCACATAAAATCTGATTTTTTTTAAAAAAGCTGACTATGCGCCTTATAATCCGGTGCGCCTTATATATGGATCAATATTGAATTACAAGGTCTCGCAAGTTACGGTAAGCAGCCACCGACTCCATTTTTCGCGTAGAAGAAGAAGTGCGCTGTGCATACTGGGAAATATTAAACAACGATTCTCTTTTATTTGTGCGTTTGTATAAAGACCTTGAAATGGCTCCTGTTAAGAGACACGCTTACAACGCAGAGTTTAAACTCAAGGCGATCAGTCACGCAGTAGAACACGGAAATAGAGCAGCAACAAGTGGAGGAAGCATGAGGATAAGCTGCGTCAAGTAAGGAAGAATAAACAAAGTTTCCGTGGCAATAAAAGCGAGATGGCCACAGTTAGAGGACACACTTGAACAGTGGGTTGTTGAACAAAGAGCAGCAAGTACAAGTGTCAGAACAATAACTATTCAAATGAAGGCAACAGCGCTGGCACGGAAACTTAACATTAAAGAATTCAGAGGTGGTCCTACTTGGTGTGTGTTTACTTTGTAGCGGGCAGAGACGGGAGTCGTAGGCGGAGTGTCAAACAAAGGTGCCAACGAAAGCCGCTTTAATGACATTTAAACTTGCAAAACAAACCAAAACACGAGAGTGGCTCGAGCCGGCAGAATTAAGAGTCCCCCTAGGAACTCGCTAACTGAACAATGATTCCATGGGTGAATTATGTAAAACCCACTACAACGTTTTGCATTTTACTGCTATTATGTTATTGCTCTACTGTTATTGTTTTGCACTTGTTGTTTTTGCACATTACGAGTGTCACTATATTGCGATTGCACTAACGTTTAATTTACCACAACAGTATACGACGTTTTTTTGCGTGTTGACTAAATGGAGGAAAAGTAAAATGTTATGCCTTGCTGTTGTTCAAAGATGTTAAAGGTGTGTCACGAAAATGCTTTACCTCAGAGAAAATAATAAAACGGCTGTTTATTCATTTTGGGAGTGAATGGAGTTGTGGAAAGCTTGTTTGTTATCTATTAATAAAGTTTGAATGACCTATCTGACTTTTTTGTTGTCATTTCCTTTAGCGCAGCACCATCTAACGGTCGCATAACGTAACTACATCCTCTACTGTAGCAAAGTCAAGTTAAGTCACGTTTATTTATGATGCCCTTAATCACAAAAATGTCTCGAAGGAATGCACAGGATTACAATTACAAAATTGCACAATGACCTGATCTTAAACCAGCATGCACTTATAGCGCTTTATAATGGGGTGCGCCTTATGTATGGAAAAAGTTTAAAAATAAATCATTCATTGAAGGTGCGCCTTATAACACGGTGCGCCTTGTAGTGCGGAAAATACGGTACTCTGTTTTTTTTGTGCGCTGTTATGCTTCCAGCATACTACACTGTTGTGACGTATGCCAGAGGGCTTTTATTGTGGAAACAAAGAAAGCATTTGGAGGCTACGTGACTGACAGGACTTTGGCCATGTCAGGACGTCTCCAAATGTTTCCTTAACTGACAAGAATTTGGATCTAACTACTTGCTTAACTGATAAAGAACTTATTTGGGTCACCACGACACGGAACAAGCACCCGACTGGAGAAAAATAACACGTCAGCATTGACTGAACACAACATAAATGCAACTGTCTTCCCGGACAACTTTGGAACACGACTGAATGTTTGAGTGAAATAAACAACGTATTCCCCTCTCATTTCGACTATATCTGCTCTCTGGTGTATATGTTTTGGGGCGGGCCGATATGCAGTGCATCCGGAAAGTATTCACAGCGCTTCACATTTTCCACATTTTGTTATGTTACAGCCTTATTCCAAATTGTATTAGTTTAATCTCTTATCTCAAAATTCTACACAGAATCCATTATGACAATGTGAAAACGTTTTTTTTTTACTTTTTTTGAATTTATTAAAAATAGAAAACTAAGAAATCACATTTACATAAGTATTCACAGCCTTTGCCATGAAGCTCAAAATTGAGCTTAGGTGCATCTTTTTTCCACTGATCATCCTTGAGATCTTTATACAGCTTAATTGGAGTCCACCTGCAGTAAATTCAGTTGATTGGACATGATTTGGAAAGGCACACACCTGTCTATATAAGGTCCCACAGTTGAGTGTGCATGTCAGAGCACAAACACCAAGCATGAAAACAAAAGAACTGTCTGTAGACCTGCGAGACAGGATTGTCTTGAGGCACAAATCTGGGGAAGGATACAGAAAAATTTCTGCTGCTTTGAAGGTCCCAATGAGCACAGTGGCCTCCATTATTCGTAAATGGAAGACATTTGGAACCACCAGGACTCTTCCTAGAGCTGGCCGGCCTTCTAAACTGAGCGATCGGGGAAGAAGGGCCTTAGTCAGGGAGGTGACCAAGAACCCGAGGGTCACTCTGTCAGAGCTCCAGCGTTCCTCTGTGGAGAGAGGAGAGCCTTCCAGAAGGACAACCATCTCTGCAGCAATCCACCAATCAGGCCTGTATGGTAGAGTGGCCAGACGAAAGCCACTCCTTAGTAAAAAGAACATGGAAGCCCATCTGGAATTCGACAAAAAGCACCTGAATGACTCTCAGACCATGAGAAACAAAATTCTCTGGTCTGTTGAGACAAAGATTGAACTCTTTGGTGTGAATGCCAGGCGTCATGTTTGGAGGAAACCAGGCACCGCTCATCACCAGGCCAATACCATCCCTACAGCAAAGCATGGTGGTGGCAGCATCATGCTGTGGGGATGTTTTTTAGCAGCAGGAACTGGCAGACTAGTCAGGATAGAAGGAAAAATGAATGCAGCAATATATAGAGATATCCTGGATAAAAACCTGCTCCAGAGCGCTCTTGACCTCAGGCTGGGGCGAAGGTTCATTTTTCAGCAGGACAACGACCCAAAGCACACAGCTAAGATCTCAAAAGATTAGCTTCAGAACCACTCCGTGAATGTCCTGGAGTGGCCCAGCCAGAGTCCAGACTTGAATCCGATCGAACATCTCTGGAGAGATCTGAAAATGGCCGTGCACAAACGTCTCCCATCCAACCTGATTGAGCTTGAGACTTATTGCAGAAAAATGTGCAAAACTTCCTAAAGATAGGTGTGCTAAACTTGTAGGATCATATTAAAAATGACTTGAGGCTGTATTTGCTGCCAAAGGTGGATCAACAAAGAAAGTATTAAGCAAAGGCTGTGAATACTTATGTAAATGTGATTTCTTAGTTTTATATTTTTAAAAAATTCAAAAAAAGTAAAAAAAAAAAAAAAACTTTTTCACATTGTCATAATGGAGAATTTAGTGTAGAATTTTGAGATAAGAGATTAAATTAATACAATTTGGAATGAGGCTGTAACATAACAAAATGTGGAAAAAGTGAAGCGCTGTGAATACTTTCCGGATGCACTGTACGTCCTGCTCTGACAATTTCCACTGTGGCTTTGTTAAAGGACACCAGAAATTTCTGTTCCAGGTTGTTCCTCCTGACAACCCTGACAAGTCTCTGCTGGGTTTTCCTTCAATGTTATTTAGAATGGTCGAAAATATGTATGACTACCTCATCTGTCTAAAACATTAACCTTGATGCTGTTGTCCAACCATATACTCTTGTTTAACAACATAAATTTGTTCTAATGTTGATAGTTTTTAGTTAATATTTTGTCACGGTGCATTGATATAAGAAATTATCGTTAGCGGTAGTCTTCCTTATCCAGCGTTCCTGTTCCTAATGACGCTCATTTCCAAGTAAACTAAAATACCTTATAACTTTTGACTTAAAAAAAGACAGAAATGTCTGTAAAAATGTTACAAGCAATTGTTCATCATAACCAGCTACTCTACTCAAAGTAGAATTATCTTGAGTTATTTGCACTTTAGAACCATCCGCAATTTTACTTGATTCACTTTGCTGTTTAAGATTTGTTTTAGCAATCAGTATTTTATCTGTATTAGGAGCCTTTGCTTGTTAAAAGTTCACTTATTGCCATTTTATATGACAGATGCTTATTAATCTCCATCGTTATATTTCCCTGAGCATAAAACTGTCGGATAATGAATATTTCATTCCTGCTAATTTCTAATTTCAAGGTTAGGAGACCATAGAACATTGCTTTATTCAAAAATATGTATGCAGATAAAATAATAGCTGTGGAAGCACCTGCCGCAATTACCCATGTTACTCTAACAGAGATTGAACGAATCTGTCCAAGAATAATTGTGTTTTTTTTAATTACACACCATTTCAGATTATTTTAAGTTTTACCCATCCAATTTCTAATAATCAAAAATAATAATAATAATTAAATTCAAGTGGAATTAAAACATCTGCAATTTGACAAGTACAAATACCTGCACAAAGCAAAAATGAAATAAGCCGGGATTTGCTGTTATTTTGTCCTAATTTAGCCTAAAGCCAATTACATTAAAGCAAGTTGAAATGAGCATGTATTATTTAATACAGTGATTTATTTACGATAGCTAGCTTCCTCCTGTCTGGTGAGTGGCCAGACAAAACGCAGATCAGAAGACCCCTAATGATGAGACAAAACTTTGGTCCTCGATTTCCCTCGCCCGGACGCAGGTTACCGGGGCCCCCTTCTGGAGCCAGGCCGGGAGGTGGGGTCCGCTGGCGAGCGCCTGGTGGCCGGAACCTTACCCACGGGGGCCGACCGGGCACAGCCCGAAGGGACGACGTGGGACCCTCTTCCCATGGGCTCACCACCTGTAGGAGGGGCCAAAGGGGTCGGGTGCGCAGAGAGCTGGGTAGCAGCCAAGGGAGGGATCCTTGGCGCGACGATCCCCGGCTACAGAAACTGGCTTTTGGGACATGGAACGTTACCTCTCTGGCAGGGAAGGAGCCCGAGTTGGTGCGTGAGTTTGAGAAATTCCGACTAGATATAGTCGGACTCACCTCTACGCACGGCTTGGGCTCTGGTACCAGTCCTCTCGAGAGGGGTTGGACTCTCTTCCACTCTGGAGTTGCCCGTGGTGAGAGGCGCAGAGCCGGTGTGGGCATATTAATTGCTCCACGGCTCGGCGCCTGTACGTTGGGGTTCACCCCGGTAGATGAGAGGGTAGCCTCCCTCCGCCTTCGGGTGGGGGGACGGGTCCTGACTGTTGTTTGTGCTTATGCACCAAATAGCAGTTCGGAGTACCCACCCTTCATGGGGTCCTTAGAGGGTGTGCTTGAGAGCGCGCCCCCTGGGGACTCCCTCGTACTGCTGGGAGACTTCAACGCTCACGTGGGCAATGACAGTGAGACCTGGAGGGGCGTGATTGGGAAGAACGGCCCCCCTGACCTGAACCCGAGTGGGGTTTCGTTATTAGACTTCTGTGCTCGTCATGGTCTGTCCATAATGAACACCATGTTCAGACATAAGGGTGTCCATATGTGCACTTGGCACCAGGACACCCTAGGCCGTATTTCGATGATCGACTTTGTCATCGTTTCGTCGGACCTGCGGCCGCATGTTCTGGACACTCGGGTGAAGAGAGGGGCGGAGCTGTCAACTGATCACCACCTGGTGGTGAGTTGGCTTCGATGGTGGGGGAAGATGCCGGCCCGACCCGGCAGACCCAAGCGTGTTGTGAGGGTCTGTTGGGAACGGCTGGCAGAATCTCCTGTCAGAAGAAGTTTCAATTCGCACCTCCGGCAGAACTTCGCCCATGTTCCGCGCCTCCATTGTCGAGGCGGCTGATCGGAGCTGTGGCCGTAAGGTAGTCGGTGCCTGCCGCGGCGGCAACCCTCAGACCCGTTGGTGGTCAGCGGCGGTGAGGGATGCCGTCAAGCTGAAGAAGGAGTCTTATCGGGCCTTCCTGGCCTGTGGGACTCTGGAAGCAGCTGGCAGGTATCGGCTGGCCAAGCGGAATGCGGCTTTGGCAGTTGCCGAGGCAAAAACTCGGGCATGGGAGGAGTTTGGCGAGGCCATGGAAGCCGACTTCCGAACGGCTTCGAGGAAATTCTGGTCCACCATCCGACGTCTTAGGGGGGGAAGCGGTGTGCCATCGACACTGTGTATAGTGCCGATAGGGCGCTGCTGACCTCGACCCGGGACGTTGTGAATCGGTGGGCGGAGTACTTCGAAGACCTCCTCAATCCCACCGGCACGTCTTCCTCTGGGGAAGCAGAGCCTGAGGACTCTGGGTTGGGCTCTCGTATCACTGGAGTTGAAGTCACAGAGGTTGTCAAAAAACTCCTCGGTGGCATGGCCCCGGGGGTCGATGAGATCCGCCCGGACTTCATTAAGGCTTTGGATGTTGTGGGCGTGTCATGGTTGACGCGCCTCTGCAACATTGCGTGGACATCGGGGACAGTGCCTCTGGACTGGCAGACTGGGGTGGTGGTTCCCGTCTTTAAGCAGGGGGACCGGAGAGTGTGTTCCAACTACAGGGGAATCACACTTCTCAGCCTCCCTGGTAAGGTCTATTCAGGGGTACTGGAGAGGAGGGTCCGCCAGGAAGTCGAATCTCGGATTCAGGAGGAACAGTGTGGTGTTCGTCCTGGCCGTGGAACACTGGACCAGCTCTATACACTCTTCGGGGTCTTTGAGGGTGCATGGGAGTTTGCCTGTCCGGTCTACATGTGTTTTGTGGACTTGGAGAAAGCATTCGACCGTGTTCCTCGGGAGGCCCTGTGGGGGGTGCTTCGGGAGTATGGGGTACCGCACAGTCTTATCCGGGCTGTGCGGTCCCTGTATGCCCGGTGCCAAAGTCTGGTCTGCATTGCCGGCAGTAAGTCGGATTCGTTCCCGGTGAGGGTTGGGCTCCGCCAGGGCTGCCCTTTGTCACCGATTCTGTTCATAACTTTTATGGACAGAATTTCTAGGCGCAGCCTTGGCTGGGATGGAGTCCGGTTTGGGGGCCTCAGCATTGCGTCACTGCTTTTTGCAGATGACGTGGTGCTGTTGGCTTCCTCAAGCCGTGATCTTCAGCTCTCGCTGGAGCGATTCGCAGCCGAGTGTGAAGCGGCCGGGATGGGGATCAGCACCTCCAAGTCCGAGGCCATGGTTCTCAGTCGGAAAAGGGTGGTATGCTCCCTCCGGGTCGGGGAGGAGGTCTTGCCCCAAGTGGAGGAGTTCAAGTATCTTGGGGTCTTGTTCACGAGTGAGGGTAGGATGGAACGGGAGATCGACAGACGGGTCGGTGCAGCGTCTGCCGTCATTCGGACCCTGTACCGGTCTGTCGTTGTGAAGAGGGAGCTGAGCCGAAAGGCAAAGCTCTCGATCTACCGGTCGATCTACGTTCATACCCTCACCTATGGTCATGAACTTTGGGTCATGACCGAAAGAACTCGATCCCGGATACAAGTGGCCGAAATGAGTTTCCTCCGCAGGGTGGCTGGGTTCTCCCTTAAAGATAAGGTGAGAAGCTCAGTCATCCGGGAGGGACTCGGTGTAGAGCCACTGCTCCTCCGCGTTGAGAGGAGCCAGTTGAGGTGGCTCGGGCATCTAATAAGGATGCCTCCTGGACGCCTCCCTTGGGAGGTGTTCCGGGCATGTCCCACCGGCAGGAGGCCCCGGGGGCGGCCCAGGACACGTTGGAGAGACTATGTCTTTCGGCTGGCTTGGGAACGCCTCGGGGTCCCGTCGGATGAGCTGGAGGAGGTGGCTGGGGACAGGGACGTCTGGGCTTCCCTTTTAACGCTGCTGCACCCGCGACCCGACCTCGGATAAGCGGAAGACAATGGATGGATGGATGGATGGATAGCTTCCTCCATTCTAGGTTTACAACCGACTGAGATTATCCACAAATATATATATGGTGTCACTTAAGTACCAATTAAGAATGTGTCTCAAATAACAAATAACTAGAGCTTTGATGAATGTGCATATTATTTGTGTTTTAGAGACTAAAAAGAGACACAAAAACTTTCAAAAATGGTATCAACGAAATCTTTGACAATGGTAATATAATATATTAAGGTCCAAAGGAGCAATAAAATAAAACAAAATAAAGATAAATTAATTGATAAAATTTAAAATTAGAATTGTCTTTATTGCCATTAATAACAACACAGACAACATTGTTTACATTGTGACTAGATGTGGAACCCTAGGATTAATATAAAGTAATACATTTATGAGAGAAAATAAAAGATTGATAGGATGAATGGGAAAATTGTCTTCCATGTATTAGCCAGGAATTGAACAGGGGCCTTCTGCATGGAAGGCATAAATCATACCACTGAAACACTAAATATGCTGCACAAACCTGTATGAACAGCATGCGCTTATTAGATGGTGCGTAATTTCTAATGGTTCTCTCTAAATTAGTGCTTGTGTAACTCTTCTCTACCTGTTATCACATATCTATAAATTTCCATATGGAGTTGTTGTTCAGCACCCCTAAAAGAAAATTACAATGTTTTATTTATCATTCGGTGATTCTGAAATCGATTGTGGGGTCGAGTGTTCCCTCTAAGCTGCGCACGTGCGCAATTGCGCACTGCTCGCACATTCTCAGCGCACAAGAAAATCTAGCCAGCGCACAAAAATGAGGGCTCAAAATTACTAATTAAGAAGCGACTTAAGTCAAAGTTACAGTGCATGAAGGTAAAAATACAAAACACAGTGAGACTTTTGTTTAGAATTTAAAAAAAAAGTAGAAAGAAAACACGGAAAAAAGAAGAAAAAGTTTGTGTTGAATTCAAATAATTTCCAATTATATCAAGTGAATCTTGTTGCCAACATTGTACTTCCACTAAAAATGTGATTAAGTACAGTTCTGTATCTTGCAACCGACTGAATAAGCCCCCAAAAATGTTAATATTATGCGACAAAATATATCAGGGAAAAAAAAAGAAATGAATATCTTGTGAAAGAATTGTAAGAACAAATGACGTTTGTAGGCCTTAAAACCTTTGCAATAGTTCATTCAAAAGAGAAAAATAGTTTTGCATTGCCGGAAACTCAGCAAAATGTCAAGTTTCGGACATGTTTGATAATTAATGATCTTGCCACACTTGGGATTATGGTTGCTCACTGTTGTTTCAAGTGTTGCTCACCTACTTTGTGTGAACGCTCAGACCCGTGGAAAATTAGAGGGAACATTGGTGGAGTCTATTTGAGGATACTGTGAATGTGCATTTATCCTAAATTTCTATCACTTGCTTAACATTGCCTATCCAAGATGAAAAAGTGCGGCTAAGGTGAAACCGATTGAGCCAAAATGCGATGGCCAGACTAGATCAAGATGCGCTTGTTCAGGTAGCCTGGATTTTTTTTTTTCAAATCTTATCGCACTAAATATGTTAATGGGAATACTTTGCAAGCCATCTAACCACATTTTAGATAGGACATGCTGTTCTTTGTATCATGAGCTGTTCAAATAACATTCGAAACTACTTCCTTTAATGCTTCTGGTACACGGAACTCTTCGTCTCACCTGTCAAAAAAAATAAAATTGGGCAGGGTTTTTTTAGGACATTTCTGACAAGTCAATTATTCTGCTATGCCTGGTCACAGCATTTGGATAAGGCAAGGGTGGAGGGCGGGTCGATTAGAAGCCAATGGAGAAATTGCACAAAAATTGATCATACGCTTAATTTCAACATTTAGAACTAGTTGACACTACAAATAATAAACAAAGCAGGCCTACTTATGTGGGCTACAATGTAAAGAAAGAAAGCACATAACCCCACTACCGCCCCCTTTTTTGTTTATCTTCTCCTGCTTTTTTTGTTATTGTTTTTTTAAAATGAGGACAAACCACCATATTTAAGGTGGTGGGATTTCCATATATATCAAACAAAGATTGACTTTCTTTATGAATAATAATGTCAAACAATATTTTTAGTGTTCCAATGTATTTTTAATTTTTAGTTTTTCCAAGTTACTTTGAATTATTCGTGCTAGGATAAATTGTGCCCAAAGAAAAAAACACCAGGGTTCACATTACTTGTAAACAATAGCATTCTACCCATTTACGAGTTCACTTCGATAATATTATTTTTGTAAATTTGGATTAAAAACTGTGTAATTATGTGGGTAATTAACCCTTACCCTAAAAACAACTGCCTGGAGAGGGATGGGTGCCGCCAGGCTGTAGACATACAAAATGAAGTTGTGCCCCAATGACCCAGTGGCTAAGAGATCCGTGAACAATGAATCTTTGCACGTTTAGAACTTCTTACTCCTTTCTGAATGTATCTATCAATTGATTCATTTTGCGGTTTATGCGGCTTCCTCATATTTATTTTTTCCATTTTTACATGTTTTCATTTCACAACATATTTTGACAATGATCAGGAATCTTTGCACTGCTTGCGATGTATATTCAGAATAAATGAATGCCAACAATACATTGGAGTTGTTTTTCTTTATGTCCAACTGATGTTAAGTCATGCAATTGGCTTGTTTTGCAAACTAATGTATTTTTACTTGGGCTGGGAATCGATTAGAATACATTAACTAATTGATCTCAGTTTTTAAATAAATCAATCGCGAATGATCGGGATCAATTTATTAAATTCAGATTTTAAAAATGGCAGTATATATATATATATATATATATATATATATATATATATATATATATATATATATATGTATGTATATATACTGGACTGTCTCAGAAAATTAGAATATTGTGATAAAGTTCTTTATTTTCTGTAATGCAATTAAAAAAACAAAAATGTCATACATTCTGGATTCATTACACATCAACTGAACTTTTTCAAGCCTTTTATTATTTGAATATTGCTGAATTTGGCTTACAGCTTAAGAAAACTCAAAAATCCTATCTCAAAATATTAGAATATCATGAAAAAGTATACAAGTAGGCTATTCAACTAATCACCTGAATCATCTAATTAACTCGAAACACCTTGCGAGGGTTTCCTGAGCCTTAAAAACACTCAGCTTGGTTCAGTAAACTAAATCACTGCTGATCTGACTGCTGTCCAGAGGACCATCATTGATACCCTCCATCAGGAGGGTAAGACACAAAAAGAAATTTCTCAAAGAGCAGGCTGTTCACAGAGTGCAGTTTCAAAGCATATCCACAAAAAGTCTGTTGGAAGGGAAAAATGTGGCCGGAAACGCTGCACAACCAAGAGAGATGACCGCAGCCTTAACAAAATTGTGAAGAAGAGCCGCTTCCAGAATTTGGGGGAGCTTCAAAGACAGTGGGCTGAAGCTGGAGTCCAGGTATCAAAAGCCACAGTTCACAGACGTGTCCGGGAAATGGGCTACAATAGCCGTATTCCCATGGTCAAGCCACTTCTGAACTCAAGACAACGGAAGAAGCGTCTGACTTGGGTTATGGAGAAGAAGCACTGGACAGTTGCAGAGTGGTCCAAAGTCCTCTTTTCAGACGAAAGCAAGTTTTGCATTTCATTTGGAGGGTAAGACACAAAAAGACCACTAGAGGCGCTACATGAGTCAAGGCGCCAGAGTCTGGAGAAAGGCTGGAGAAGAGCAAAATCCAAGTTGCTTGAAATCCAGTGTGAAGTTCCCACAGTCAGCAATGGTTTGGGGAGCCATGTCAGCTGCTGGTGTTGGTCCACTGTGTTTCATCAAGTCCAGAGTAAATGCAACTGTGTACCAAGAGATTTTAGAGCACTACTGTACATGCTTCCATCTGCTGAAAAGCTCTATGGAGATGAGGATTTCATTTTCCAGCATGATCTGGCACCTGCCCACAGTGCCAAAACCACCAGTAACTGGTGCACTGACCATGGCATCACTGTCCTTGATTGGCCTGCTAATTCCCCTGACCTGAACCCCATCGAGAATTTGTGGGGTATAGTTAAGAAGAAGATGAAAGACACCAGACCTACAAATGCAAATGAGCTGAAGGCCGCTATCGAAGCATCCTGGGCATCAATAACACCTCAGCAATGCCACAGGCTGATTGCCTTCATGCCACGCCGGATTGATGCAGTAATCCGTGCAAAAGGATTCCCAACCAAGTACTGAGTGCATCAATGGACATTTTTCAAATGTTTGATTTAGTTTTGCTGTTATACAATTATTTTTTTTACTTGGTCTGAGGAAGTATTCTAATATTTTGAGATAGGATTTTTGAGTTTTTTTCAGCTGTAAGCCAAAATCAGCAATATTCAAATAATAAAAGGCTTGAAATAGTTCAGTTGATGTGTAATGAATCCAGAATGTATGACATTTTTGTTTTTTTAATTGCATTACAGAAAATAAAGAACTTTATCACAATATTCTAATTTTCTGAGACAGTCCAGTATATGATTACATTTTTTATGCCAAATAGTATAATCCTATACCAAGTACAGTAATGTCAACTGTAATGCCAAAAATAGATTTCATAACAAAGAGATATAAGTACGTTATGTCAACACTGTTAACCTGTAAATTTGCAGTAAAACTGTCGTAAATATTTTAACAAAAAATGCATACCAAGTAAAGGAAAAGTTCATAAAGCGTGTGGTGTCAAAGACAAATCTTCAATAAAC